>NC_051441.1:18170289-18178943 GCF_001649575.2 Kryptolebias marmoratus | reverse complement strand
CCCCAAAATATGATATGAGCACAACACATTATGCAATGTTTTTGGCTCAAAACTTTGACGAAAACGACTGGAGTCAGCTCTGTCTGTCTGTTAGCAAAATATCTCACAAACCACCTGACAGATTTCGATGAAACTCTCAGATAGTAGTCGTCTGATGCACATCTACATCTCATTAACTTTTAGGGTTAATCTAATTCAAGATGGCCGCCACAGAAAATCGAACACGTACAACACAAAAATGGCTGTAACTCAACCAGTTTTGCAGATACTGAGCTAAAGTTTGATGTGGTAGTAGGTGAGAGTAATTAACAAAACATACTATAAGAACTATTACATCTCACATAATGTTATTTACGAGCTTTGAACCAAAACTGTATTGAATCGGTACCTTCTCGTCATAGGATGAGTTAGTTTAAAACTCTGACATTAAAAGGCGGTGTTGGGTGTTTATTTTGAAACAAAGGTGCCTGTACCCAGAGCCAAAAGAAAATGTGATTTGTGAGAAACGAGACCAAAATCTGTAGCAACAACCAGATCTGGAGCAGCCTAAGGAAGGCGTTCTGTGTTGACAGTAAACACGTGGCTGTATTTGTGTTACAAACATCCCCTCCATCTTTTTCTGCTCCACGAACCGCCGAGGAAGTCAGCTGCTGTCAGGACGCACACACGCCCTCCCTTCTGTCAAGCGGACTCGGGATGCGCCGAAGATGTCCAACGTGTCCAGATGAGGGGACGAGTGGGCACCTCGAAGGAGAAAAAGCCAAGCGTGTCTCTTTTCCACCTCACATTCCTCAGCTCTGTGAGTCAACACGGGTCTTATTGATACTTCCTGTGTGCTGATTACTAAGGGAAGGACAGAGGAGCTGGAAGCAGGATGAGGCGCCAACACGGAAAGGGGGTTTTATAAGCTCTTTATTTTAATTGAGAGAGAGACAAACTAAAAATGCCTAAATTTCCCACATTACATCAAGTGTCGAAAATAATTTTTTACGTCACTGAGGGAAATGCAAATTTTATCACAAAGAAAAACACGACTTTGTGGCGAAACCTTTGTTTGCACACATCTCCGGAGGGATTTCGGCCCACTCCTTTTTTACGGAAACTCTAAATCCTTTAGGTTTCTTGGGTCTGGTATTACAAATCGACACAGAGAGTTTCCTTTAGAGGTGTCTTTAAGTCTTTAACTCACCAAATGCACCTTTTGCCCAATCCCAATTCACTCCTTACCCCTGGTATCTCCCTGGGCTGGGACTGTTGGAGACTCAAATTTGCAAGGAAATAAGCCACGCAGCCACGCTTTGAGCAGCCATTTTCTTCTCTTTTTTTTTTTGAAAATCACGGACTATTTTTATATGCGCAGCTTTCAAAACTGCATTCTTGGCCCACTATGTATTCGCTTCATCAGTGTCCTCCAGGTTTATGATTTCATCTACTCAAATACGCTTTGGAAATTCAGATTTGGACCATTTTTACAAATTCAATTTTTTAAATTCTCATCAGTGTTTTTTTGTTTTTTTTTTTGTTTTTTTTAGATCTGGCCATTAGACTCAGATGTTTTCTGTCAGAGGACAGCTCAGCGGCTCTTGAGACGGGTTGGAGACGCCCGCCACAAAACTGAAAATGGGTTTAAGAGGACTCCCAGTCGCCTGCGGCAACTCCGCTACTATGTGTAAGTGGAGGCAGTATTTGGGTGGCTGGGGGTCAGAGGTTAGAGCAGTCGTCCTCCAATGAGAGAGCTGGAGGTTTGATTCTTGGCAGCAGTCACATGTCGAAGTGTCCCTGGGCTTAACCCTTATTGCCTCGGATGAGCCCCGTTAGGGTATTAATGGAGCTTAAAACAGTAATTAGACTCTATAAGATGATTTATTCAGATTAACTATGTAGCAGAGTGCTGGATAGATGGGCCTTGAGTGACCTGGTTGGCTATTTTTTGTTGGCTATCAAAACTCACACGAGGAAACTAAGAACCCCCATGAATGTTTCGAGACATTTTGGAGACTCCCTGCCAAATACCATCCGCCAACTGGTCTCCAGCGATTGCTGCTCGGTGAGATACTACCTCAACGCTGAGGTCTGGAGACCCGGTAGGCCCTTCCACGACTTCTTCTTCTTTTTCTTTAGCGGTACGTTTTGGGTCATTGGCTCATCCATGAACTGCCTTCAGTGTTCTGGCTGAGGAAAGAGGGTTCCCGTCCAAGATGTTACGGTGGTGATCTTGGTGACCGGGGTCCCAGCTGCCTTCGGGTCATTAACCAGCTCCTCCTGTGCAACTATGGGCCGATCCGTTATTTTCCTCATCATCATCCTCCTCCGTCTACGAGGGAAGATCATCCAATGAGCTTTAAACCAGATTGGTTTAAATTTCTTCCATTTATGATTGATGGCACCAGCAGTTGTCACCTGATGGTCTTATAGTCCATTCCAGCCTTGTGCAGATCGACGATCTTGCCCCTGACTTCCTCTGGCAGAAATCTGGTCTTGCTGACGGAGGTGGGGAGGCCGGACAGGTAACCGGTGATGATCTGAAACAGGATTAAGGATTGATCTGTGTGCCACAAGGACACATAACCAATCTGTGTGAGCCAGAGCTCTGTTCTGGGTCGTAGAGGATCAAATACTTATTTCACTCAAACACAAGTTAGTTACTTTTATGCAACGTGGCTTGCTCTTTGTTCTTTTTTAGTCGATATTTGGTTTTTCTCCAATGAAACGAAACAACCACAAAATAGTTTAAACACGTCCAAAAGGATGATTAATAAATAAATGGAGCTACAGGATCTGGGTCAGCCCATTCACTCCCAGATTTGACACAAAACCTATCTCTGCGCACGAGGCCACAGACGCTCATTCTCACAGTCATGTGTGAACACACACACACGTACAAATTCCCCCAAGTGATTAAACAGCGAAGGTGGTGGGGGATTTAGCGCGGCGTGCTCGTCGCTGAATGGGTTTCTTTCTTACTGAGTGGATAACATAATGGCTTTGCACACCCTGAATTACAGACACACCCTGCTGCTGTTACGACCAACCTAGGGAGGAAAAAGGAGGGAGGCAGGAAGCAGAAGGAGGGGCTTAGTGAGGTCAGAAGACTCCATATTCGGTCATTCATGCCTTCGTTTTAACCCAGCGTGTCTTTCCAGTGTTTGTTTTCTCACTTTAACAGTGAAAAGCGTTGGAAACTTTTATTTTGACAGCTTGTTTGCAGCCGTTCAACATTTTGTTTTCCCCGCTCTCTCTATTTTTTCTTTATTTTAGCATCTGGTCCTGCTCACAAAACATGTAACCTTTGACCTCTCAGCTGATGTTTTGTCTGCCTCTTGTCCATTCCGGGGCAGGAAAGAGGAGGTATCGATTCTTCCAGCCAGGCACTCTGGAGTCATCGGCGCTCGGCTCTCCATACATGGAGCGCCAGGGAGCTGAACGTATAGGAAAAACACTCAGTCAGACACATTCCTCTGTTGCCGACACACACACACACACACACATCAGACTTTTTGTCCTGAAAATGGAATTTGGGGAATTTGTCAGCGAATGCCCTCTGATTTTCAGGGAACTCCTGACGGTAAACGGCGGGAGCTTCCTGCTGTCGGTGCAGTTTGATGCACACGCTCCCCGCTCTGTTTGTGTCAGATCTCGTTTTTCCTGTCTGTTATCTGGCAGCGAGGAGACAAAACAAAACAGAGGTCAAGCGTTTTGTTTGTCTGAGCAGGACTGCGTCGCTCCTTCGAATCCTACACTCATACGCGTTTGTTTAAACCCGCAGATTGTCACCGAGACAGGATTAAACAGTGTTTGTTTACGATATGACCCAGAGATATATCAGGCTGTGTGTTGTCACCTTATTAAAGAGGCAGGAAAGGGATGAACGGTTAATATCTTACTTGCTGTAGATAGCTCCTTGAACGACCTCAGTTTGGAAGGACAGAGTTTATTGTTCATTTTGAGGCTGTTTGGATAGAATTCTGGGGTGTTTGTGAGCAGCAGTAGCAGCTAGCAGTAGCACTTTCAATGCAAAATCAACAACTGCGTCAAAGGTTTACAAAACAGAGTTTGCACGAACTTACGCAGCGTTGAAGACTGGAGTCGTTTTTAAGATACACTTTCGCCAAATTGGCGAGCTAACAGCGGCCAGTCGGAGCGGGCCCAGAGTGGATTGTGTTGCCTTAAAACTACTTCTGCCTTCGAAAATTCATGGCAATTCATGCAAATGCTGTTTTAAACGTTCATGCCGCCACAAAGTTCTCAAAACACTCTTATTCTGGTGAAAATTTAAGCAATTTTTTGCTAAATTTTAGCAATTTTTTTTGCCAAAATGCTACAACTGGCTGCTGATGCTGTTTGTGCTTCCAAATAACGATAAAATTCTATGTAAAAACCATGTAATACAAAACATACCATAGTGCAAAGGTTTTTAAAATCGAGTTCACACGAACCACTAAGAAATTTAGGAGATACTTACAGACAAAAGTAGTGTCTGCGATTAAATAAAAATCACAGTAAATGTAGGTATTTCTCTGTTCTTCATCTTCCGCGATGTCCCAACCGTGTCTGGTTTGTGGCTGAATGTACAATCTGAGCAGAAATCCTAATAAAAGTTTTTATTTTAGCGGATAAGCATCGGTCTTCAAGCTCGCAGCTAATGGCTCGTGCAATCTCTCATAAAGGGAAGCCTCTGCATATCTGCAACGTCATTGTTTCTCAAACCCTGTCACTGTCAGCGGTGTGTTAGTCTCTGAACACAGCTTTGTGCAATCACTGAAAACAAAATGAGTTGAATTCTGCCGTTCCTGTTTCTGATTGTGAAAGCTCCCCTTAAACTGATTTGACCTGGCAATCAATCTGAGCAGCACAGAAATGGAAACGGCTTCGACTCCGGATCGACGCTCTGTGATTGCCCCCNCCCCCCCCCCCCCCCCCCCACAGTAAAGGCTGTCAAATGGCTCTATGCTGTTTTTTTTTTTTTTGCCATTTAGCTACTTTCCCATACTTTGTGTTATGTTAGCCGTCCACGTCTGAGAGGAGAACGTTGCTGAAATTAAAAAAAACAAAACATCCCCAGACAATAACTTGGACCCACTCCACGACATGCCGGTCAGTTTAAAAAGCACTGAAAGCCACAGAAAATTATTTCTGCCTGCGGTCATAACTCTGGACTGGGATAACTTAAGTCTTAACAATTTATCTTTTTGATACTGAACTGTTATTCATGTGTTCACTGATTTTTTCCCCATCATCGTTGAATGATTGCATTTCCTCTTCTTTTCTTCTTCTTATGGAGGGCTGCAACCAAACACCCCCCCCGGGGTTTAATAAAGTATATTTGAACTGAACTGACTATTAAAGCTTTCAGCTCATCCAGGAGATGGATTCTGTGACTTTTTGTTTTTGTAACTTTTATACTTTTCAAAATAAAAAACTTTAGCTAAAAATATTTTCTCCATAGAAATACACTGAGATCAATTCAACTCTTTCAAAAACTTTGTTGTCTTTGGAATCTGCTTCTGTGTTGTTTTCATGGAGTGATGTCAGCCTCATCCTTTCGTGCACATTCGTCTCTCCGGCAGACTCTCCCAGCACGTTGAGTAAAAAGCGTTGCGAAACCCCGAACTCTTCGTGTTTTTGAGATCCTTTGAACGACGTGGTTGTTTTTCACAAAAGAGAACAGATGTTGAAGAAGACTTGGGAGACGCTGCGCTGAAAGAATCTGTCCCTCTTGTTTGTCAAAGAAGAGCAGATGTTCTGCGTTTCTGTGCTTTGGAGAAAAAAAAAGAAAAATTAAAAATGTTAATCATCCATTGCTGATGGCATCCTGCTGGTTTTGACACGCTGTTGGCAACGTGCCTTCGTTTGTTGTTGTTTTTTTTTTTTTAGGTTAACAGATAACCTGAAAACAGGTTCATATTGTAACGTTCCTCTCTTCCGTGTGAACTTTGGCTCCGTCGCTGCAAGGCTTTTTATGACTGCATTATCAGTTTCTAACATCTCCTCTTCTTTCCCACCCGAATCAAAATACTTCTTTTATCTGCCCCTCGTAGTGTCTCCTACAAGTCAGACACATGCTTTCTAACTCTCTTTTTTCCATCTATTTTATTTACCTATTCACCAGCTTCGCCTTTCTGGGTTCAGGGAGCTGGTGTCTCTCTCCAGCAGTCACTGTGCGAGAGGCGGGGGACACCCTGGACAAGTCCTGAGTCCATCACAGGGACAAATAGAGACAAACGACCGTTCACGCTTTTACATCTAGGGGCAATTTAGAGTTACTAATTAACCTAACATGCATATTTTTGTTCTGTAGTAGTAAACCCAGGCATGCACAGGGACAATATATAAACTCCACCCAGAAAGGCCGGGAGGCAAACCTGCGTCCTTTTTCCCTGCGAGGCTACAGCTCCGCACGCTGATCCACTGCGCCGTCCCGACTCTCTCTCTCTCGCTGTCTTTATTTTTAATCACCTTTCACAACAACATTCCTTTCAGCGGCGCGAAAGACGGCAAATGGCACGATGGATTCGGGCTGTTTTCTCCCTGTTGCATCAGTAGGGCCGCCACCTGCGGCGGTTCTCAGGCGTTGTCGACGTGTCTGGTCACGAACGCGGGCTGCGCCAGTTTGACTGTTTACAGTACATCACACCGCCGCGCTGCAGGTGAACAGTAAACGGAGCAAAAGCACCGCGTGGAATTCATCATCACGCTCTGAATTGTTGTCAGAATCCAAAGCTGCAGAGGTGGGTTGATTTGTCACCTTTTAAAAGGCCGCTTCAGCCATTTTGAAGCAGGGTTCTGAGAAAAAGTTGTAAACAGTTGTTGTAGATAGCTCTACTTCGATTGCAGCTAAGATCAAGGTGGATTTCTGCCATCTTAAATAGCTTTATTCTTCAAATTTTCATAAATATGTCATGTCATGCTTTACATGGTTATGAATATTTTCAAAGGTAAATAGTAGCCACTGCAGCTAGCTGTAGCACTTCTGAACTATACTGACAAACCGTTTAAAGAGCTGTCTACAACAGGTAAGATATTAGTTGTTCATAACCGGCTAAACCCACAATTGCACAGCTTATCAAAATAACATGAAGTGATTTGTTGTAGGCAAGAGCTGGATTGGAAATCTTCTGCATGGAATATTTAAACTCTCAAAATGCAAACAGGAGCCGGTAGGCTGGGAGGATTTTATTTTTATTACAGAGGCACCATCACTGTTTGTTTTACTCCCAAACGTTGACACGTTTAAAGGTCACGAGCGGCTTCTGCAGGAAAGGACGCCGGCGTCTCTCCTGTGCTGCTGACCTCTGAAACCAGAAAGCAACTTTTCTCCCCAAAAGTCAAAAAGAGGCACACTGTTGTTATGCTACCTTTAATTGTGTATACATTAGAATAATCCTTTATTTGTCCAGGGCTTGAATTCCCTCTCCAAAGGGACAAACAAAGGATTATTCTACTCTGTATACTCAGACATGGTTGACTCACTGCCAGAGATTTCCTTCAAGTTGAAGAAAATTCAGATTTGACCCCCTGATGACAGCCTGACTCTGCATAAACACTCTGTACTGATAAGACCAGCAGTATATAGTAGCTCAGACTAGCCACTATGCGTGGGATTAGTCAAATCTCTGGCACCCCCACAGCAGAAATAGTATAAAACAGCTGGGAACATCACTGCTACTGTTTCTCAAGGCCAGCAGTGGTCAAACTGCGCTATGTTGACACATTAAGGGGGACCCTGGATGAGGCTGTCCATTCTGGGACTGACTGGTACTTATATGGGCATAAAAAACCCTTAGTACGCACATACCAGGCTCATTAAACGCGGGTTTTATCGGTATCCCCTCTCCGCCCTATTCTCAACTCTTTCAAGTTCAGTTTTTTTTTTCCCTGTGCTTTGCAAACGTGGCTGTCAATCATCCCCTTCTCCCCGCTTTCCTCGCAACGCGATTGGTCCAAAGTGTGCGGCTTATAAAGGGTGGCGGCGACGATTGGTCGGAGGCGAATGCCTGACTCCGCCCCCGTCCCCGGACCGCACCCCGGCTTCTACGAACTGAGTGAAATCAAGCAGCCCAGTGGAAGAGGGAGGGCTGGAAGAGAGAGAGAGAGACAGAGAAGAGTCACTGACTGAAGTAGAGGGAGGAAGCGAGCGGTGTAGTTTAGTCTGAGCTCTCGACAGGATAAGAAGTTTGACGCTGACTGAGCCCTCCGGTTGTTGAAAGCCACTATCCGAAAGGCGACCAGCAGCCCAAAGCAGGTAACATTAGCACCTTTAGCTAGCGCGCTCAGCTAGCCGGGCGCACTTTCAGTAACTTTTTTCAGCAAGTGCTGCGGAACCAGGAAGCACCGCCTGGGCCGCTGCAGCTTCAAACCGAGCTGGGTGGAGTTGGACCTCCGCCACAGATTTCACACTCGTTCAACCGAACCGTGCTCGTGCGCCCTTTCGTCCCGGTTCCGTAAACGCGTGGGCCCGAGCGCGAGAGGGGCTGTAGGTCCGTCGGACATGTTAGGTCGCCGCCAGCTTCGAAACTTGACGGCGGAGGCAGGAAGTGACTCGCTTGAATGAGTTGTTGGGAAGGCCGGGTAATGGACGGGGACGGGGACAGGGAGGGGGGGGGGGATGGCGCCGAACTGAGGTTCTTCTCCCATGCCCGGCCCTGCCGAGGAGG
>NC_051441.1:18130408-18170158 GCF_001649575.2 Kryptolebias marmoratus | reverse complement strand
AGGGGGGGAGGGAGGGAAACGAGCTCCTCACCCGCCCTGAACCAGGTTATCTACATGTTTATTCACTCCGTCTTTCTTTCTTCATAGTCCTGCTGACAGCAGAAAGGAGGCATTTCAACAATGACGTCACTAACATCCCCCCCGTGTACACCAGCCATGCTTTTTGGCTGGGATTTCATTATAAATGAGCTCAGTCACTGCTTTTTTTATTTTAGGGAGGTGTCTATGAGATGACCGAGGTGATGTCAGAATCTTTTATAGGCTGTAAATATCTGCTTTAGTATTGGTAACCTCATGTTCAGCTAGATTATTTATGAAGCTTTTATTCTACTTTTGAGTGTCTGAAGATCTCTTCTGCAGTGGAAAAAAAAAACAACTTTATGTGGTGTTTTAATGTCTGATATGTTCCCAGGTAGAAGTGTGTGTTGGACCAGAAACCTTGGTTCAAACATGAGGGTAAAAAAAAAAAATCCAGTTTTGATAAAACACTCTGTCACTGAAGATCCAACCATAGATATGCATTCATAGTAAGAAATTTTATTAATGAACTGCAAATTACAGGAAACGAGATCAGCTTTAAAATGCAAGGGTTCTAATCTAATTGCAGCGCACTAGATTATGATGGACTATCGACAAGTTAATTGTTGTATGAACTTGATGGGAGATTAAGATCAAGTCGAGCGCATTTATTTATCTTTTGTTTCCCCAACAACACAAGCCTCGTGTTTGCCAATAAGAGCTTTATAAACTCTCAAACACATTTAACCCACTGCTTCGGGAATCCTTTTTTTAAATGCTTCGACCAGTGCAGAGGCTTTCAGTTTGAGCGATGAAGCTGTTTGGTCTAATTTGAATAAAAACAAAGAGAACCCACGCACTAAAAAAAACCCAACTCACCTTATGTCTGTGAACTGTGAGATTCTCATCGGGTTTCATCATGCCGTGTCATGTCGCATCTAAACAAGGGCCGTGCTTTGTCAGTACAATTAGTGTTTGCTTTTTGTAGTTGGCACGTCATTCGTGTTTGCACTCCAGGAAGCAAACACTTTGGTATGTGCTGCATTCCCTAATATTTTTCTTTGGACTATTGCAGGTGGTGAGGCTTAGTGTTTTGGACCAAAAGGAGGACGAAGAAAAATGCGTGAACTCTGCTTTAAGGTTGCAGAGCGTCGGAGCGGCTTTAGCTCTGGCAGTCTTTCATTTGAACCTGCAAAAGCGCGTTCCTGGGGAGTGAGCGGGGCGCCGATTTTGATCTCGCGTTTAATCAGAACCATACGTTTCAGATCAGCTGGTGTCCGCCAAGGACCAGTAAAAATCACAGAAATGATTTGATGCCGGAGCGCACAAGATGTCCAAGTGAACACCCTGAATGTCCTCGTGTCAACCCCCCCCTTTTTTTTTTTTTAGTAAGTGCATATTTCTGGATGAAGTTTTCCCCAGTTGTTCTCTCGTCACCAAAACGGCTGCGCGCTTTCGCCTTAAAAAGCCACACCGGGTGACAGGCGGTGCGTCACTTCCTGTTGTTGCCTTCGAGTCATTTAGTTAAATCAAGTCATGACACTGTGTTGTGAAATCGCTCCTCTGGAGGCCAGTTCTGCTCACTTATTGCTCGTTTTAGTGCCGTTGTGGAGCCCCCACCACCCCCCGCACGGATTATTGCATTCCATCATTCGCGTGTCAGCAATGTCCACACACAAGTTTCCCCTCCGGGAGAGTTTTGTACTATGGGCTAAACAAATTAAACGCAGACGTCGTTATAATATGAACAAGGAGCTGGGATGTGAGGCAGCTCAGTTCCCTTGTGACATTGCTGTCTGAAGATGTGTTTGTGGATGTTTAGGGCAGCGGGACGTTGCTTTTTTGTTGCATTGCTGTTTCAGTTTCTACGTAACTTGTGACTGTCTCTGCTGCTTAGTAATCTCTTTATCATGCCAACAGATACAAATGATATGAGAGGTTAGGAATTCAAAGGAACTACTGTTTTAGATTCCTCATTGGTACACTATAAAGTATTGATTTGTGGTTTTGGCCTTCCTTCTTCAGTCCTAAATGGTTGATTAGAACTTGCATTTTGTTGCGGTGCCCTGTCATGTGATTATCGCCTTTTGTGTGTTTGCCTGTTAGCGAAATATCTCACGACCCTCTTGACGCATTTCAACAAAACCCCCAACGCAATCCGTAGATGTACATCTACAGCTGATTAACAACCCCCGTTCAACATGGATGCCACATCCAACTGACTTTGACAAACAGAGAAATGACTAAACTCGGTCAGTTTCACAGATATTAAGTTAAAATTTGGTGCTGTGGTGTCTTGAGTCATTCCCCGACACATTCTCAGGGCGTTAACAGATTGCACAAGGTCTTTGTTTAAAACTAGTGGCTCCCTTCAACGAATGCAACTCTCATTGTATATTGTTTTTTTTCCACAAATGTAATAATGGATGTCTTCTTAACACGGAGAAATGTCTTTGTAGAATCTAAAACATAAATGCCTAATCTCATTTAAAGATGGTGCGAGCACAGCTTTTTTTTTAGGGCTGTCTGCTTGTAGGAAAGTATGAATCTGAGCGAAGCAAGTAGCTGTGCAGATTCAAGGTGGACTCTCCTCGATGTGTGCCAACTTTAACCAGTTAACATTCAACTTCCACGTCAGATCTCTGCGTCACTTTCTCAAACGACTGCATTCAAGTCCATCCGTGTTGGCTGAATACCCATAATGCTTCACTTCGGAAGGGCGATATCGACTTATACCTACGTGCAACGAA
Organism: Kryptolebias marmoratus; assembly: GCF_001649575.2. NCBI lineage: Eukaryota > Metazoa > Chordata > Actinopteri > Cyprinodontiformes > Rivulidae > Kryptolebias > Kryptolebias marmoratus. The sequence continues at coordinate 18,167,390 of NC_051441.1, read as the reverse complement.
AACCCAAACCTAGGTCTCATTAGTTCTCCCAATGACCTCAGCTCCCACTCCAAGTCAAAGCCTCCCACCCACCTCTTTTTCCTCTGCTTGATTTTTTTTTTTAAGACCCACCCAAACCCTTCCTCTGTCCCCCTTCCACCTGTACAGCTTGAATACAGTTGAACAATGCCAGGAAATGACTGCTCTCAGGCTCAGCCTACATTTATTTAAAAAAAAAAAACGACGTGTTGAGATTTCTGCTCTCGAAGGACGGACCTTGACCATGCCCCGCTGATGGCTGCACACACCTATTAGGTGGTACGTTCTGTTTTGCGGCAATGATTGTGGGTTAAAGCTTGAGTAGTAGAGATTTCTGACATACGATTTGGCCTTCTACAGAGGGTTTGGGTAATGTTAGGTTAAAAGCACCTTATTAATTCATATCCGGTAATAACCTCTTCAGAGGAAGGAAGCTTACAATTGAATGAACTTAAGACAAGGATGCCTAATGCACCTTGAATCAGAGATGCATTTATGTACGTTAGTTTTTAGACATGTTTGTGAGCAATGCATCTGGTGAGACTGAAGTTGTGGTTAATGCTTCAGAGATTGTGAAACCCTGCAGGCGCAAACTCATTCTTGCACTATGACCTTTGAAACCTGCCATCCTACTACTATTGTTGGCTCATGTAACTTCCTTGTACATCTAAATTACGCTGCCCAGCAGACGTTTACGAACCGACATAAGGTTCTCGGAGCACACCGTTTGTTCAAGATTAAAGCAAAACAGCTTTGGTATTGCGTGAGTAACTTAAAAGGAGTGCTCTAAAAAGAGATAAGGAGCGATAAGGGGTGGGGGGGAGAAGCCACAAACGAGAACCCCAAACCACCAAGCTGAAGCAGGGCAGGCTGTCTGATGATAGAATGGGAGTTATGGAGATATAAGAGCCAACGAAAGAATTACAGCAGCAGTAGCAGCTTTTCTTGACGGGGGCTTTCAGAAAGCTGTGGCCGTGCAGCATTCCTTTTGAAGAAATATTACTGCTGCCAAACAGAAATGTTGATCCGAACTCCCCTCTGCATTCTTTCGCTGTCTGTTTTAGAGGCTTATGTGGTCATTTGTTATCTCCTCATCGATACTCTTCAAGGTGTTTCAGGAAAAAAAAACCTGACTTCAGTATGCTCTATTGACAAAAACAATCATTTGGTTGTGCATGGGGTGTTGTGACAAGATAAGTACTTAAATGATAGACACAGAATTTGTTCTTTTGACCTCTTTAAAATGACTATTATCTCTGCTCTTTGACATTTACCTACTGCTTGCATGTCTGCATTGTAACTTTTAGTGTGTGACTGGATGAAGTCACACTACAGACATAAAGGCCGAATGTGAGCTTAATCAAATTAACTCAAACGCAAAGTTAAATTTTTATGAATGATATTTTGACATCAGCTGTTGTGTCATTAAAAAATACTCAACTTTAAGATCTGGAGAACAGCTGATTGTGTCGGTGAAGCATCGCCTGAGTTTATCTGACAGAATCTGTCGGTACGAGCAGAAAGGAGCAGGTGATGTGGACCAGAGGGGCCCTCCAGGCAAAAGTGACGAGCTTTAAAATGGGAAAAAACTGCAAATTCGACAATTTTATAAAGAAACCACCTTATTTACTTAAAGTCCTCTGCTCTGCTTAGCATTTGTTGAAGGAAAAAAAAATTGCCACAATTCTCCCTCCTTTAAAGGACTCGCTTAACAAGTTCCACAAATGGGGAAAATAGTTTTCTTGGTTTGTAATTTCCTTCTCTCCTCTCTTTGCCCCACCCATCGCAGTTCGAGATGAGCATGGGGGAAGGAGAGGAGGAGTTGACATTTGAGCCCGGGATGAACTTTCACCGGCGTTTTATCGGATCAAAGCAACGAAGCCGTGATGTAGAAAGACCCGATGCGGCACGTTAAACGAGCGTTTGTTGGACGGGGTAACGTAAACGGCTAAAGCCAAGCTGTCGTGGGTGTGAACAGTGTAAAACGATAGCCGCAGCATTAGGAAGTCAGCCAAGGACAGGCAGATTTAGCTGTGGAGGGATGCAGTTGATGGGAGCATCGCTTTATTGACCTTTTCTGCTTTATTGATGATGCTGCCAATGGACCAGCCGACACAGAGCAGCTGGTTTATGGGTTTCCTACAGCTGGAGGAGGAGGAGGAGGAGGAGGAGGGTTGGGCTGTACATGTTTAGGCTGTGGGAGGTTGTACCGACTCTCGGTCACTGTAACTCGGCGAGGTGGAAAGGAATGAGAGGGAGTGTAATGGATGGATGGCCTCAGTTTTATCAAAAGCAAGGCTGACCTGCTTTTCTAAACAGCACTAATGAGGATGCTCTGCCCTTTTCCTTTTTCGTTCTTGTTCCCGACTGTTTTTTGTGAAAGTCCTGTCTGCTGCCTTACTTCCTCTGTTTCTAACCACAATCTGGTCTCTGGGATCCTCTTTTAGAACCATCCGCCTTCCTCCCCAAATGTTGTTTTAAAACATTTTTCCATGGTTCCTCTTCCTCTCTGAAGCACATTTGAAAAGGACTTGCTTCTTCTTTGTAGTATTTTCTAATATTTTAATGGTATTTGTCAGTTTTTAGAAAACTTCAGTTTCAGAGGGACTGTGACCCACTTCTTGCCATATAATCAGTCATTATTAATATTAGAAACAATTCATATCCTGAATGGGTCTGAGCAGAGTGGTGTGTTTTTACTGCTGGCTTTCATTGAGCAAATGAAGAGTCAGGAATTAGTTTTATTTTTTGCAGCGTTAGAAGCTTTATCTGTCAGACTTCGAATACCTTAGTGTGACTCTTAAGGAGAGGATAAGATCAGATTAATGGTATGAATGCAGACGCTGTTTTATTACGATGTCAACATCTACAGATCTGCACAAGAGAAGGTTTAAAATTGGCAGACGGGCCTTCTTTGTCCCTCCTCTCTACTTTCTATATAGAACAGCGCTTGTCAAACTAAAATAGCTCGGAGTAATTTTAGTCCTTATTCCTCTCTGGAGAAAGTTTGAAGTGTGTCAGAGTTATTATCTGTGTCAAGCGCTTTAGTTGGACTGAGGCAGGCATCATCAGACTGAGCTTCTTGATTTGGTGTTTTATTTTATTTTATTTGTGTTTCTTTCCCTCATGGACACAGAATGATTTTTATCAGCCAGTAAAATACGCTTCAACCATTAGCCTTCAGAAGCTTGTCTGAAGAAATGAGAAGCTTTAGGTGAATCACTGGGCAGATTTTAATAGCTCTAACTCGGTTAATTTTACAGATACTGATCTGACATTTAGTGTGGTAGTGGCTCAAAGTTGATCTCACCACATACTCCGAGAGCTAACAGAGCTCTTAATATCTTGCATTCGGTTGTGCAAAACATCGCTTGCAGTGTTTGACTAAATCGGCTTTAAGGAATGCTAGACCTTTATTAATTTACACAGACTGGAGTTTATTAGCGCTCATAAGTGGTTTTTCTCAGGACCAGTTAATCCATCTCCTCTCATCGGAGTAATGATTGACTTTAGTTAACTTTAACATAGCAAAGAACAATGCCGGACAAGTGCCACATGCAAAAAAAAAAAGCGATTTTCTTGCAGTTAAGATGATCCTGTGTCTGAGTGAAATGAACACTAACGAGACTGAATGGCGGGGGGGAAATGGAGAAGAGTGAAGATGAATAATCATCAGTTTGGTTTAAGATATAAAGGGGGGAGTCACAGAGGATGGAGGACAGATATTTGTGGAATGTCTTTGCTTGCTGGCTCTCCCTGATAAAGGGTGAATATGGGAGGAATGTGACCCTGAAAGGGCTGGATAAACATAAAGGAAAGAGGGTGTTGGGACTTGGGACAGGGAGGAGGGAGCTTGGAGCCAGCTGAGAGGCGCACGAAGGCCTATTTTTGCCTCGTTCTGATAGGGGATGGGGTCTGAGGACCAGGGATGAGTTAGTAGATGTGGGGGGGAGCGGTGATGGCTGTCAGCTGTTGTGCAGCCTGACAGCTTGTTGATAACGTTTGCAGCAAGTTAGGAGTCGTGAGAAGAATGTCCGTCTTTATTTTTCTTTCTTACAGATCGGGGTCTGTGTGCTGGAAGAGACACTTTAAAAAATCTGCAACTTCTTCTTAGTTTCTCAAACATTTCCCTCAGATGTTTGCTTGCAAAATCAACATGCGAGTTCGTGACTTTCAGAGTTTGAGATGTGTGGGCTGTAAATTTGCCTCATATTTGACCTATGTTCACTCTGAGAAATACAAAGCGGTTAAGGTCTGTTTTTCTGCCCGATTGTGAACAAGCAGTTCTTTACGTGAAGTGTTAAAATTTGCCAACGGAATCCCTTTTTTTTTTTTTTTTAATCGAGCTGCTGTCACAGCCATAAAGCAATTCAAGCTTATGTATTAGTTGAGGCATGAAAATAAGCATGACTGCTGAGTCTGACCTCGGCTGTGGATGAACAAGCATATATCGAACGGCTCTTATCAGAGGTGAAGGGAGACTGATGGAGAGGAACGACCCTGCCGGGAACATGGCGTCATTCCCCCTTCAGTGCAGGAACGATCATCGAGACAATAACAACGTCACCCTGTTTGTTGTCACAGCCTTCGCTGTGGTCGGGCGGCTTGGATCGGGCTCACTTTCTCTCTCATCAGTTGTTGTTAAACTGGTTAAAGTGCTCACTGTATAGGTGAAATGACAGCTCTCTGTCAACAAGGTGTTAATGAGCTGTAAGATGTTTGCAGGGTTTTCTTTTCATAGATGGAATGTAATTGAACTCTGTCATGCTTGTTTAATAACCTCTACCTGTGACCTTTTAAATGTAAATTGTTTTGGAAGTTTATTTGTTTTAGTTTTTTTTTTTTTTAATTTAGGGAACCTTTTATAAGGTAGAAGCGTGCCCCTCCCAGCTCATTGTTCTTGTGAATCAACAGCGTAAAAACAATTTGTTTTTACTGGTTCTCAGTGTGTCGGTGTGATTCATTACCATCATTATATAAATTCCTTACAGGAATTATTTCACACATGTTTTACTTAAACAGTGAGAGCTAGTTTGTTACCTCTCTGGTCTTTTTGTTCTACTCTTACAGATTTTATTAAAAAATTCCTTATTTATTTATCTATCATATGTATTTTCTTACTGAAGGTAATTTCAAAGTAGTTTGACACGACATGGGATTTGTGTGGTTAAATGAAAAACCTTGGATGCTTTGGGTTCATGAATACTGTGAGAATATCCTTCCTCTTCAGCGTGTCTCGATCTGCGCTGATCAAATGTTTTAATTTTATAGCGTACTCACCTAGACAGGAAAACATACCTTCTCATGTGCTTATATGTTGTAACTTTCACTTAACCAAAAATTCACTTTGTATTTCTTCTTAATTCATAAATGTTTGCGCTGGAAACTTTGGTTCTGAAAGTCATCATCTACTTAAATATGAACCTTTTCCACTTGTTGGTTAGCATTGATTACAATATAATAAGAGAGGTTAATGATTTATTTTAAATGGCTTATATTCACATGCTTCTATTATAACTAGTCTACATGTAAGCCTTTACTAAAACAGGATTAAATCATAAGAAACATTCTTTTCCAGCCTTGATGACAAGATGGGGAATTATAATTGTATGTTTATTGTTCTTTTTTAATCTGTAACCTACATTTTGAACAAGAAAGTGAAATTACAGACTTGATATCATTTTGACAAGGCTAATTTTACTAGGGAAAACCCTGGCTCAACGTCAGAAGTTTACTTTTTTTAGTTCGACTACATGTAGCCACGCATTAATAGTTTTATTTCAGTGTGTCATTGAGCAAAATGTAAAGGATAATTGCATCAAATTACAACAAATCAAATCTTGTCTTTGTGTTGATCACTAACGCCGTTTCTTCTCTTTCCGACACAGCCACCATGTCGGATGCAGACAGGTTTCTCTACGTGGACCGCAATCTGGTCAACAACCCGCTGGCCCAGGCTGACTGGGCCTCCAAGAAGCTGATATGGGTGCCCTCGGAGCGCCTGGGCTTCGAGGCGGGCTCGTTGAAGGAGGAGCACGGCGACGAGTGCGTGGTGGAGTTGATGGACTCGGGTAAGAAGATCAAGGTGAACAAGGACGACATCCAGAAGATGAACCCGCCCAAGTTCAGCAAGGTGGAGGACATGGCCGAGCTCACCTGCCTGAACGAGGCGTCCGTGCTGCACAACCTGAAGGAGAGATACTACTCTGGTCTCATCTATGTGAGTACGAAGCAAACAAGGCTGTGGTTTATAAATTATTCAGCGTGTTTACTGGTTTATGTCTGAGTGATGGATTAGAGTTAATTTTAAATATCTGTTGCAGCATTTCCATCCTCCCTGGCTGAGCTCCAGCCTAATTATCTTCCCAAAAGGCCACGTTGCTTAAGATGGCCCATTGTTTGCATACAGGCATTGGACAGAAAATGTGGAATCTGTTAACATACTCAGGATATTCAATTGTTCTTTCTTCACCCTCTGTGACTCAGATTCAGTGCTGTCTTGTTTGCTTGTTTTTCCTCTGTTTGGGGAATTTTTTGTATAAACGGGAAGCTCAAGGGAACAATGCGGTCTAGAGTGTGAGATTTGTAGAAATAAGAGGTGGAGGGGGGCGAAGGGCACCGGTCCAGTTTTTGAAGAAATGGGCATGGAATGTAAACCATGATGTAACTGTCATTACTGCCCCTATAATTGTTATTTACTTCCCCTTTCTGGCCTGGGAGTGATTTGGTCTCTGACTCTTTAGTAGTGACCCGGTCATATCAACAAAAGTTGTTTTTTTCCCCCTCCCTAGTTCTCCAGAGATCCATGCAGTGGATGGTTTAGGTTGCTCTTAACTCTTAAGGCACCTTTAAAAATGAAAATGCAACTTTTGCCTTAGCCCTGAACAATCCCTCTCATAAAAAAGGGTAATAAAAAATTTAATGAATAATTTTTATTTTCACTTTCACCTTTATGAAATCTTCTCAACACTTTCAGACCCAACTATAGATTTAAAGTTTTTTTAAAAAAAAAGTTTTTCTGCTCTTTTCAACATGCATGTATGTTTACATTTCCTGGCATAAACCACAGACCTTTTTAAGGTGCTTTTACATGCATTTGCTCCACATTTAATGTACTGGTTTCACACCCTTTTGCGTTCTGGGCACAAGGCACGCTGCCTCTGCTTTCTGGAGGGCCCTGGCTGTGACTCCTCCTCCTCCGCCCATAAACCTGGCCCTAGGCTTTTAGAGCCAGGCTGACTGCAGAAGGACCTCCGGGCAAATGGCTCCTCTTTGGGGCTATGAGAGCTCTGCCAGCCTGCTCCAGGAAGAGATGCCACCTGAAAAACTTGGTGCTGTTCCAGCAGGGGTCCATTAAGGTGATCAAGACAAAGGCATTAATTGCACAAGATGTCTATAATGTGGAAGAGCAGGCACACTGGCCACCTGTGCAAAGTCTGAAGGTACTTTGTCTGCCGACAGCAGGATTAGGTGCCACAAACCAAAAATGCCCCGCCCTGTCTCATTGTCCCACAGTCTCATGGTTGACTTGTGCTGTGACCTGAACATGTCAGCAGTCCCAGGTAGGCCTGCAGCTCCTCCTCGTTCAAGCCCTTCCATTCAGTTACTGACCTCCTCTAATGGAGGTCCTCGGGGGACAGAAAGGTCAAATGCGGTCTTTGGGCCGCAGATCCTGACAAGTGTGAAGTAAGTCAGCCCCTGGGGTCAAGGTAGGAGGAGTAAAAAATGGCAGGGCCTCCTCTCGTGTGGGAGACCATGGGATTTCCCCAAATCTTGATCTCCATGTAGAGGCGTCCTTCCCTCCTTCTCCTCCTCCTCCAAGCTGCAGGGCCCCTCTGTGCCTGGCAGGAACTACTCCCTTCATCCCTCCTGGCTCTCAGCTGAATCCTCTCTGCTGGTAACATGCTGCTCACTGTCCAACAGGGACTGTAAGGCTGTCTATTTAGCCTTTGATGACTCAAATTTCACACTTGCACACACACAAATGTATTCTCAGCAACATTCACGCCACTCTTTTAAGTAAAACCGAACACACCAAGACCGTTTTTGTGGTGTTCAGCTTTTTTTCCTGCCATGAATTTTGCAAGGTAAGAGAGCCAGGCCTCCATAGAAACCTGTAATAAAGCTCTGCTGCCCCTGGGGGTTGGGAGAGTCATCCCACCTAAAACCTGTTTATCCTGTATTTTGAAGGTAGAGGCTTCATTTTATTAGGCATTCGTTGAAAAAGCATTATAATATGTCAGGATTAGAGTATATCAAAAACATGTGGTTATAATGGGACCAAACTGGCCCCAAAGGTAAAGAGTGTATGCTTTGTGCAGATCTCCTATTATATAATAAGGAAGGGTGTCGATGTTGGCCTTTTCTCATCAGTCTGAGACGCGACCATGGCTGACTTGTCATGTTCTGGAGCGTTGGAGTCACTCATCGGTTCAAACTTGCAGCTGGGTGGGGTCGAGATTACATAACGCAGAAATGCAAATCAAGTCAGATTTCATGAGAATTTTTCAGCTCGGAGCTGATCGAGGACGGGAACGTCTTTATTACTTAATCAGTGCCTGCGGATTTGTAACACATTAACATTAAACTGGACATGTCCTGGTATGAAAGCAAAGGTTGGGATTTAGTTCATTCAAAGTGTCACACTCTGTTACAATATGAGGTAATAAGTCCCTGTTCATCTTATTCTGGAGCTTTTTAATGACTGTATTGACAAAAACAATGCAAATTATTTCTACTTGGGTTTTTTTTTTGTTCATTTATCTCCTTCAGTTTATTTTGGATAAAATCCCCCAGCAGGACCTGCTGATGAGGCCTAGATCATCCAGTTCAGTTTGAATAAACACACAGGTGCAGGAATATTTTGCCACACACCGTCAGTATCTCGGTCCAGATTTGTAAAATACACAATTATCTGTAACTGCACTAAATACAAACAGGATCTTTTTTTGTTTTACTGAAATAATATATCCTTTTTTGGTTTGTGGTGGATTGTATCTGTGCATGTGCGACATTTTATGAAGTTCTTTCAAATTATAATCCCTTTGTTTTATTCACTACATTTTCAAATGAGCTTTTTTTCCCCTTTTTTTGGTGTCATTTCCCTAACGTCGTCCTCTGTTTGTGTCCCGCAGACGTACTCTGGGCTCTTCTGTGTCGTCATAAACCCCTACAAGAACCTGCCCATCTACTCGGAGGAGATCGTTGAAATGTACAAGGGCAAGAAAAGACACGAAATGCCGCCTCACATCTACGCCATCACCGACACAGCTTACAGGAGCATGATGCAGGGTGAGCCGCCGGGCCCGCCGCTTCACATTAATTTCAAAGATCTGAAGTTTTTTTGTATTTATTGAACAGAACCGGTGAAACGAGTCTTAAGCTGTCATAAGGACGTAGTGTTTTTAGCTGCTCATCTCAGCTTTTATGCTTTGATGAAGCAAAGCAGCAGAAACAAATAATGATTAGAGGGTTCCATCGCCTTAAAGTATGTAAAGGTATGGAGTTTGATTTTTGCATGTTCCAGGTTTGAATATGGATGGGGTAAGAGAAAATGAAGTTTGAAGAAACGTTAGTGTTTCCAGACTCTTATCACCCATTGTGTTTTACAAATTAAAATTTTTATATTCTAGAAAAGTTTCTTAAACGGGGAGTTTTTCTTATAAAGAATGAACCTAGTTCCTGTTTTTTCCTTTCTGGAAGTTGCTATATAAACTAAAAAGTAGACAGACAACTTCTTGAAATTAAAATATTGAACAAAAATAGTCTTTCTGTTGCGAGACGCCTTATTTTAGTCATTAAGGAAAACGCGACTTTAATTATTTAGCTGACCAGCAGATGCAGACCGTTGAATGACAAACATAAAAAAGTCTGAGCAAAAATAACTTGTAGTTTCTTTAAAAGTTGAATAAAATGATAGTATTTAAGGAAAACATGTCTTGCAGTAGTAGATTTGTACGGACAAACAACTAGATGCATTGCAAAAGCAATGAAGTAATGTTATATTCAGGAAAAAGCCTGATTTTACATGCAAATAATAAAGTGGGACCACTATACAAACAGCGTAAATTTAGACATTTTGACGACAAAATGTGACCCAAAAAGAATCTGTAAATGTGAGTCTGGAGAAATATGAAAATTCAGAATGAAAAATGTGTAGGAAACCCATCATTCTCTCCTCATTTAAACATTTTATACAGCGTAAGAAAGAAGTGTCTGGGGTTTTCTTTTTTTTTTAAGCTGCAAGTCAAATACTGGACTGCTCCAAAGATCAAAATAATAATCCAGTTTTTATTCAGCATCTAAACTTCAGTAGAAGCTGCTTGAGCTTGTAGTTTCTTGCGCCTGTTGCTGAAACGACTCATTTAGATTTTTAGTTTTCTCTGATTCTAGCGAGCAGAAATCCTGCCTAAATTAGCTGCTGCACATTTCCTGTGTGCTGTGCTTTTTTTCCCCGGCTTTTACCTTTTACCACAATATATAATTAGGCACTGAGGCCTCGGCGGGTATTTCCTGAAGAGCTATTGTACAAGTGTTTCTTTTATCCACCTCCTGTATGTATTTGGTTGCTTTAGGATTTACCCCCCACCCCTCCAGGTTTGTTTGCTTTTCGTTTAAAACCACCCTCCCCTATCGTTCACGCCCCTCATTGTCCCAATGGTGCTCTTTTTTTTTTTTTCTGTACAAGCCGTGCTCCAGAGCACATTTCAGAAGGAGACGCAGTAATTAGGCAGTTAGAACCCCGACAAACTTTCAGTCACAGGAAGCCGGATATTGATTTTCTGTCTGTGGTTCGTGTATTTCCTGTTGTAAAGGCGTAAAGTGTATGCACTGTGGCGATAACACACTCATCTAGAAAACCTTGCAGAGTTGTGCTGCAGAACTTACATTTTATACTTTTTTTTTTTTTTCCTCAGATCGGGAAGACCAGTCTATTCTTTGCACGTGAGTTACAAACACACACATGAAAGCGATCCCTCTGGTGTCATCAGCTGTTTAATTGCCTCCTGACTGTTAGAATGGTGTGTTTTTTAGCCTGCTCTTGTTTCAGTAGCTCTCATTCTTGACATTCTTTTGTTTCTTTTGGATCTCGCGGCATGTCTTGTGCAGGGGCGAGTCCGGTGCTGGTAAGACGGAGAACACCAAGAAGGTTATCCAGTACCTCGCTCATGTGGCTTCCTCTCATAAGACTAAGAAAGATCAGGTTAGTATTTAGAAATCCACTTCCAGCCTTCATCCTTCTTTTCAATTCATCGTACAAAACAAAGTCTTATTTTCTTTACTTTTGGCACATTTGATGAAGGATTTTTTTAATTCCAGCAGATGTTTATCTGCTTATATACTCACACTGAATGATTTATGTTGTTATTGTGGTGTTAAACCATTAATGCATTGTTCAGTTTAAGTGCTTTTTTTTTCTTTATTGAGAAAATAATCATGTTTTCCTTTAAAAGAATAATGGATGTGGATAGCAACCCTTCATGCACAGAAAGTGTTGTGCAGATCTAAAAGCTTCAGGCTCACAGATCTGAACTAAACCATAATCTGAGACATGTTTTGTTTAGTTTCACTGCATCTCATCATCCATTTAGACAAGTTAAAGCAGCTGTGACTCACGTCAGCCGAAGCTGGAAAACCTGTTCTGCTGTTATTTTGTCTGCCAGCCACATGATAGATGTTGCTCACAGGAACCCAGCGGGGGTTTTGTTTTGTTTTTAAAATAAAAACCACATCTATCATCCCTTTTTTTTGAGCCTTTTGTATTTCTCTTTTCCCATCAACAGAGCAGTTTGGTCCTGTCACATGTGAGTTGACTCTTCCCCCTTCATTCGCTCCTCCTGCTTCTGTCGTCACCTTCCTTCTCAAATCCCCCCCCCCCACCTCCTCTTCCTTCCCCTCGCTGATGTGGGAGTCACTTTGTGTCGAGGGCAGAGGTGACATGTCTTGCCCGCCATAAGGAAGCAGGGAGGAAGTTTGTTCGCAGCTCAGTGGCAGCCGTATGCGCTCCCGTGTAAAATTCAACCAGACAATCAAAGAACAAACGGGAGGGGTCTGTCGGGACATCTGCCTCAAATCTTAGCCTGTTCTTTTGTCTGGTTTAATTTTTCATGACCCGTGTCGCTACTTTATGCGTGCTTTTGAGTCAGCGCTGCCTTTCTGTTTTTGTTCTGAAAGAGCCGAGCCACGTCGGTGCAGCGTCTTTAAAAATGACAGTTTTACTTTTAGCATGAGGCACAGGTGCACGGACGTGCGAAACTCAGATTAAAAGTTAGCAAAAAGGGAAGTTATTAACTGGAAATAATAATTTGGGTTTCGTATGTGGGGGGGGGTTGTCACTGGATCTTTCCACTCAGAGTAACAGGTGATGGGTTGTCGGCGGTCTCTGGTTTGGGTGTTGGCTCATTTGGGGACTAACCTGATATCGTATGTGTTGGGTCATATGCTTGGGTGTAATGTTTGTTGTTGCTGTGTCTGTATGTTATCGCTCTGTTTCTTTAAATGTTTGTTCATAATGTTCTTCCTCCTCAGGGGTAATGTTTCACGGCTAAATCAATAAATTCTGCATATTTCTTTAAGATGTAGAAAGAATATTCAAAGTCAGATTAAGTCCTAATCCGTGTTGATGGCAATCCGTTTTGTGGTTTGTAGAATAATCCATTTTAGCGAGTCTGTTAAAGATGGGGAAATATATTTTGTTTCCTTCAGGGGGAGCTGGAGAAGCAGCTGCTGCAGGCTAACCCCATCCTGGAAGCTTTTGGAAATGCCAAGACGGTCAAAAATGACAACTCCTCCAGATTTGTATGATTAATCACCGTTTTTATTTAGTTTCATTATTTTTGTTTTGTCACAATCTCTCCCTTTTCCTTTTATTAAAGTGTTGCTCTTCCCGTTCTAGGGAAAGTTCATCCGGATCAACTTCGACGTCAACGGTTACATCGTCGGCGCCAACATCGAGACGTGTATCCTTCACGCTGGAAGCTCGACTCGTGTTTCGCTTTATTTATTCAATCCAGCTTTATTTGCAAAGCACCTTTTCACACACTAAGTGCAACGCGCCAGATGTAAACGGAACATGAAAGGAAATCGACAAACCAGCAGGCGGAAGCAAAGAAACGACATAAAAGATCATTTAAACGAGCAACAAGTTGTGAAAAAGATTAAATAATAATAGCTCTAACGTGGAAACTGAAGGAACTGAGGAAACGCAGAGGTTGGCATCAAAAATATAAAATATAAAGCTCATAAGAACAAATAGTGATTAAAACTGACTAAATAAGTGGCAATAAATGATAAAACTAACCGTTCAAATTAATTAATTAATACTATCATTCGATCTAAAACCAGACTGGTATTTTTCTTTATAAAATCATTTATCTGAATATAATCAGGCTTCTGAAAAACTTCACTTATCGATGGTAGGTTTGAAATCAGTCTGGACTTATTGAGCACGCATCTCATTAAAACCTAAAGAGCTGTCCAGAGGAGGGCTTCGTTTGCGTTTGTGCCGGGAGCTTTCCTTGACGGGTCGACTTGCAGACTTGTTGGAGAAATCCCGTGCCATTCGCCAGGCCAAGGAGGAGAGAACGTTCCACGTTTTCTACTACCTGCTCACGGGAGCAGGGGAGAGATTGCGAAGTAAGCGGCACGTCAGAAACCTTTCCAGAGTCACCAATGTGCACGCGCTTGACAGAGACTTTAATCTCTCCTTTTCACGTTCGTCGCAGAGGATCTCCTCCTTGAAAATTACAACAACTACCGATTCCTTTCCAATGGAAACGTCACGATTCCGGGGCAGCAGGACAAGGACTTGTTCACCGAGACCATGGAGGCCTTTAAGATCATGGGTATTCCAGAGGATGAGCAAGTTGGTAAGGAAGCTAACGTCCTGGGTTTCTTTTTCGGCGGTGCTTTGCGTGTGCGTTAACTTTCTGTTTGTGCAGGCTTGTTGAAGGTGGTGGCTTCGGTTCTGCAGCTTGGAAACATGAGCTTCAAGAAGGAGCGCCACACGGATCAGGCCTCCATGCCGGACAACACGGGTAAGTTGGACCGGTTACCCTCCCCGCACTCATTCCCCCCGCCCCCCGGTCAGCTTTAACGCTCGCTTTTTGTTCTTCTCTCGGCGACAGCGGCTCAGAAGGTGTGCCACCTGATGGGCATGAACGTCACGGACTTCACCCGGGCCATCCTGTCACCCAGAATCAAAGTGGGCCGAGACTTCGTCCAGAAGGCTCAGACTCAGGAGCAAGCGGAGTTTGCAGTCGAAGCCCTGGCCAAGGCCACGTATGAAAGGATGTTCCGCTGGCTTGTCATGAGAATCAACAAAGCCCTCGACAAAACCAAGAGACAGGGAGCGTCCTTCATCGGCATCCTGGACATCGCCGGCTTTGAGATCTTTGAGGTAAATCCAAGTAGACTATTTAACGACGACTTCGCTGTCAAGCTGTGCAGTTCCAACCCACTCGTTAATCAACTAATGTGGATTTCATCTCTTTAGCTGAACTCATTCGAGCAGCTGTGCATCAACTACACCAACGAGAAGCTGCAGCAGCTCTTCAACCACACCATGTTCATCCTGGAGCAGGAGGAGTACCAGAGGGAGGGCATCGAGTGGAGCTTCATCGACTTCGGCCTCGACCTGCAGCCCTGCATCGACCTCATCGAGAAGCCCGTGGGTTTCACTTCCTTTCACCCTTTGTAGCTTTCATGTTGCCGTTTTAGGACACATTTATCGTACGCCCGCATCATCTTGCGCACTCTTGTGTGTTCAGGCCAACCCCCCTGGAATCCTCGCTCTGCTGGATGAGGAGTGCTGGTTTCCCAAGGCGACAGACAAGAGCTTTGTGGAGAAGGTGCTCCAGGAGCAGGGCACACACCCCAAGTTCTTCAAGCCCAAGAAGCTGAAGGACGAAGCAGATTTCTGTATTATCCATTATGCTGGCAAGGTAAATTTGGTTCTCCAGTTGTTTTTACATCAACTCTCCCACATGACGAATCTTGGACACATTTTGACGGCTCCTGCCTGATGTTTCTCCCTCAGGTGGACTACAAAGCAGACGAGTGGCTGATGAAGAACATGGACCCGTTGAACGACAACGTGGCCACGCTGCTCAACCAGTCCACTGACAAGTTTGTGTCCGAGCTCTGGAAGGACGGTGAGTTAAAGCAGACGTTTTAACCAGAAATCACACCTTCGTTAGGTCATGATGTGGGAATAGATCTGGTGTTTTCTTGTTCATGGAGCTTTCTCTCTCTTTCACTGTCCGGTGTGTGGACCTTTGTGTTTACCTTTTTGTCAAACCCGACTGGTCATTTGTCTTATTTCTTCCTCTGTACCGCCCCGTTTTGTTTGTCCTTTTTTTTTTTTTTTTTTTTTTTTTTTTTTGGCTCTCAGAAGTACAGAATTGTCAGAGAGCTTATTTTTACCAGCGTTTTCCTATTCTACATTCAGATCCAGGTGAAAGGATTCTTAATATAATTTCCCCCTCTGCTGTTTGTCATGTTTATTTTTCACCTGAAAGCCTTTCACATCCTTAATGTCTTTACCCCTTTCTGCTATTTTTATTTCTTTTCAAAAAGTGTCACATTTTATGAGCTGTTTGTCTTTGTAAAAGCATCTCTGAATGCAGTATAATCTTTCTGTGATCTTGTTGCTCTTTCATTGGCCTCTTCTTTTCTCCCTCTGTGTAATAGTGTTGTTTGGGGACTCCTGGTGTTGGTCATGGGTACTGCAACAATGCACCAATGGGTATATACTGCATGGGTTTGGTTTTTGTCACTGCGAACATACCTGTCCGCCACAATCACTGACGTTTGCCAACTTCCTGGCACACACATTTAAATCAGTCATAGTTTTCACTGAGAACAAGCTGGAGTTGATAAATATGTTCCAGTCTCTGCATTTAATATATATATATATAATCTTTTTTTATATTTATTTTGTCATGGTGTGTTATCCTTCCACATTTCACTGGCTTCTTGTGATTGCTCTCAGCCATCCTCTTCCCACACTTTTCCTTCCACGTGTACTTGGTGTTTTGTGTGGCGTTGCACTGGTCCTGGTTCTGCGCACCACCTCCTGGCCTGCCATGTGTGTTTTCAGGAGACGGTGTAGTGACAGTGGTTATTCATCGTGATGTGCGTTTGGTTTGAGCTTGTCTGTGCGAGCGCTCAAATCAGAAAAAGAGACGTGACCGACGCAGCTTTTGTTACACTTCCCTCTGCCGTTTGCCTCTTTCAGTCGACAGCATCGTGGGTCTGGATAAGGTGTCCGGCATGTCCGAGATGCCCGGCGCCTTTAGGACCCGGAAGGGGATGTTCCGCACGGTGGGCCAGCTGTACAAGGAGCAGCTGTCCAAGCTCATGGCCACGCTGAGGAACACAAACCCCAACTTTGTCCGCTGCATCATCCCCAACCACGAGAAGAAGGTATCAGAAATGTCTTATAGAATTTTACGTTCTGCTCCAAAACACAGGAACTGGTAGCTGGAAGCAGGTTTAAGGTAGCTGTGAAGGTCTCTACTTAAAGTCAAAAAGAATCGAAGCATCGGTTTACCAAAGAAGGGGTGAATTGGAAGACTCGTGTTTAAAGGGATGTTTGAAGTGAGGTTTTATGGAAAGGTTGTAAACAAATAGTATTTTAACATCTTCAGTTTGGAGAAACTCTGTTTAGTTCTGACCACACTGACAAGCTAACGGTTAGTCTGAGTGCAGCTAAATCCATAGTGGGTTCCTGCTGCAAGATAAAAAATTAAAGCTGTAACAAAGCTTTTACATTCATGTTTTCATTGACATAAAATGTTATGATTATTTGGGAGTGCAAATAGTAACGACAGCAGCAAGCTGTAGCATTTCCAGTGTAGCTTGTAGCAGGAATTTCACATTTCTCAAATTAACTACACAATAATTAGCTCATCAATACACCATAGCAGTTCATCCGAGTGCTATTATGTAAGCTTTTACTTTGCCATAAATTTTCACATCAGATGTTTATTTTGGCAGGCTACACTTTACTCCTGCCGCCACCGTTTGTGTTTGGTGTTAACCACGTGTAGTTCCTTGTAAATAACAGAATACAGATTTGACAGCGTTGTAAAGTGTATAAAACAGCATTTACATGAACCTTAATGAATTTCTGGAGATTTGAAATTTCAAGATGGCGGCAGTTCACTTTAGTCTTAACTGCTTTCAGACAAGCTTTCGGCTCACCAATCCCGTGGGACGTAAACAGTTTCTATAAAATAAAGAGCCATCTACAACATGTAAGATATTAACTGTTCATAATCTTTCCACACAACTCCACTTCAAAATATCCCTTTTTTCAAAAATAAAGTATTAAACGAATATAAAAAGTGTGTGTAATTAAGATAGAAAGGTTGTGTAAACAGGCTACAACAAACATTGAAACAAATGTAATTTCTGCTTTTATGTTCTCAGGCTGGTAAACTGGACCCCCACCTGGTTCTGGACCAGCTGCGATGTAACGGTGTTCTGGAGGGGATCCGTATCTGCAGACAGGGGTTCCCCAACCGCATCGTCTTCCAGGAGTTCAGACAGAGGTGATGAAGGGTTACAGCTTCCATTTATTATATATATACATATATATATATTAAATTCTTGCAGAAAGTTAACAGAAATGACTCCATCTGTTCATCGTTCCTCTCAGATATGAAATCCTGACTCCTAACTCCATCCCCAAGGGTTTCATGGATGGAAAGCAAGCCTGTGTGCTCATGGTGAGTACGTTATCTGACTCCTGTGAGGTTTTTTTTTTTAAATTCCTGCCTCCTCTGAAATGTGACTGAGCATCAACTTGTTCTCTCTCCTGTCAGATCAAAGCCCTGGAGCTGGACAGCAACCTGTACCGCATCGGTCAGAGCAAAGTTTTCTTCAGAGCCGGGGTCCTGGCTCACCTGGAGGAGGAGAGAGACATGAAGATCACGGACATCATCATCAGCTTCCAGGCCTGGTGCAGAGGCTACGTGGCTCGCAAGTAAGAAGAGCCGACTGTAGCTCCTGACAGACTTCTTTCAGTGTCTCAAGAACATATAAAATACTCTTTGTGTTGGGAATGTTTTGCATATTAATACAAAGGGGTATTTGCCGTTTTGCAGGGCTTTTGCCAAGAGACAACAGCAGCTGAATGCGATGAAGGTGATCCAGAGGAACTGCGCTGCCTATCTTAAACTCAGGAACTGGCAGTGGTGGAGACTCTTCACTAAGGTTAACCTCATTCTCCTCGGTTAACGTACTTTGCATTTCTACTTTTAATTTCTTTAATAACGCTCCTCGTTGCTACAATTGTTGTCCTCAGGTGAAGCCTCTCCTCCAAGTCAGCAGGCAGGAGGAGGAGATGCAGGCCAAGGACGACGAGCTGAACAAGGTGAAGGAGAAGCACTTGGTTGCCGAGCAGCAGCTTCGAGAGTTCGGGGAAAAAACCCAACAGGTAAAACGAGAAAAAGAGCAACACGCTTCCCAAACAAAGCGTCTGACCGCGCGTGTTGTTGAAGCCGCTCTGTTTTCTGCGCTTGCAGCTGACGGCAGAGAAGATCGCGCTGCAGGAGCAGCTCCAGGCAGAGACGGAGCTCTGCGCCGAGGCCGAGGAGATGAGAGCTCGTCTGGCTGCCAAGAAGCAGGAGCTGGAGGAGATCCTCCACGACCTGGAGGCGCGCGTGGAGGAGGAGGAAGAACGTGCCACTCAGCTGATAGTGGAGAAGAAAAAGATGCAGCAAAATATTGCTGTAAGATTTTATTTTATGTTTTTTTTAATTCTTATAAATTAGTTCCTATATGGTATCTATGATTGTCATAGTTCGACGTGTCTTACCAAACACCAAACAGGATTTGGAGCAGCAGCTGGATGAAGAGGAGGCAGCCAGACAGAAACTCCAGCTGGAGAAGGTCACATTGGAAGCCAAGATGAAGAAGATTGAGGAAGATGTGATGATTTTAGATGACCAGAACAACAAACTGCTCAAGGTTCGAATTAAACAAACGTTAACAAAACTGACCTTATTATTTATATATTTGTGTCTGTTAGCACACAAAACTAAAGTGAAAACAGTAGTGTTGCTGTTATCACTGCTATTAAACATATTTTCCCCTGTAAATGTAGGAGAAGAAGTTGATGGAGGAGAGAATCTCTGAGTTCACCACCAACCTGGCAGAAGAGGAGGAGAAATCCAAGAGCTTGCAGAAGCTCAAGACTAAACATGAGGCTATGATCACCGACCTGGAGGGTAGGAATAAAACACATAACACCTCACGACCAGATTTTTAAAAATAGTTTTATTGTATACAGAGCTCCTACACAGTCTTAAAGTATGAAATTTGAGTTTACTGTTTCCTAGGTGTGGATAAATATGAAAAAAAGACAACAGAGAATGAAAAAACGAGGGTGTTTCCAGACTTTATTACATTTCACAAATCCTAAAAACCCCCTCAACGACTTCCTTGTGAGACACCCGAACTGTACAGTTTTGGTGAAAGGAAGCCTTAAAAATAGGTGTGTTTGCACGTTGAAAAGATGAGAATGTGTAAATTCTATACTATAAAAAGATTTTTTTCTAGACAAAAAGACCTTTTTTATTGTAATTTCTTCTCAAAAATGAACATAACAAAGCTGTATTTAAGGAGAACATTTCATTATATGGTGGTTTATCTTCATAAAGCACCCATCCCACATCCAGTGGTTTTACATAAAGATACAGATAACTAAACTGCATCACTGGATAAACTCTGCAAATTACGATGCATTTTGGATTTCAAAATGATAAATGTGTAGGGATCTTGTGCGTATATTCAAAGTGTAAGAAGACATTTATTTGTATTGAATCATCACAGTACCCACATTTAGCTCTGGTACACAATGATTACAGCTGATTATCTCTCCCGTCTAGAAACCAGCTCACATTTTATTTACCTGCAGTTTAACGGCCACAACAGCAAATAGGTAGTGGAGGATACTATCTCAGAATAATGTGCGGAAGCTTAAAGCTGCCTGTTTTTGTTTTAAAAACAAAAAAAATCTTTGTAGTCACAGACTGATCATGTATGGCTGCAGGGAGATGAGAGGGGCTAATACGGCAGGCAGTTATGTCATATAATCAGCACTTTGTCATGTTACTTGCTTATTCAGTATCCCTGAAATCAATCATTTCCCCACAATAGCATTCAGATAACTGAGAAGTTAGGTGTGAGTGTTTAACATTGTACCAAACCATGATTCAGGCGTACCGGTCCACTCCTAGTGTACCTTAATACCAGTAATAATAAAATATGTTTTTCTTCTTTCAGACCGCCTGCGCAGGGAGGAGAAGCAGCGCCAGGAGGTGGAGAAGAACAGGCGTAAGCTGGAGGGCGACGTCACCGAGGTACACGATCAGATTTCCGAGCTGCAGGCTCAGATCGCTGAGCTCCGCGCCCAGCTAGCTAAGAAGGAAGAAGAACTCCAGGCTGCTCTAGCCAGGTCTGTCTAAGCTTGGGGAGGGGGGGAAAAGAATCACTGCTTGGGATATAAAAATAATAACACAATTGACATTTTGTCAGTCCGTCGCTCTTTGCGCCGTTTAATTTGTTTGGTGTGTTCCTTAAGGATTGAGGAGGAGGCCGCGCAGAAGAACCTGGCTCACAAGAAGATTCGAGAGTTGGAGGCTCAGCTGTCTGAACTGCAGGATGACTTGGAGCTGGAGAGGGTGGCCCGCGCCAAGGCCGAGAAAAACCGCAGGGACCTGGGAGAGGAGCTGGAGGCCCTCAAGACCGAGCTGGAGGACACCCTGGACTCCACTGCCGTCCAGCACGAACTCAGGTAGGAATGTTGGGTTAAAGGAAAGACCAGCTTTTGTTTGAGGCTTTCCAGACAAAGCACTCACCTCTGCTTCTCCTTCACAGAGCCAAACGTGAGTCCGAGGTGGCCCAGCTTAAGAGGACCCTTGACGAAGAAGCCAAAACCCACGAGCAGCAGTTGGCTGAGATGAAACAGAAACACAGTCAGACCTTTGACGAGCTCAATGAGCAGCTCGAGCAGGCCAAGAGGGTGAGCGTTTGATCAGCCGCGCATATTCGTTTCTGACCGCACGTTGACAGAATCGCGAACTGACGTGCTGTTCCGCGCAGAACAAAGTGACGATGGAGAAGGCCAAGCAGGCCCTGGAGTCGGAGAAGAACGAGCTGACCATTGAGCTGCAGACGCTGATGCAGGGTAAAGGGGACTCGGAGCACCGCAGAAAGAAGGCCGAAGCTCAGGTTCAGGAGCTGCAGCTCAAATACTCGGAGAGCGAGCGCCAGAGAACGGAGCTGGCCGAGAAACTGACGAAAGTGCAGGTAGAACTTTCCAAACAATTCAGTGCAACTTAGGTTCTTTTTGATTTTATTATTGCACGTTTCCAACTTTATTGACCCCTCCTAATAAACAGTAACCATCTTATATTTTAGCTGCTCATTTTTGATGCTAACGAACAGGAAAAACATGGCCGATGTAGGGCGCGTGTATATGTCCGGGTGTTCATTTGTTTTTTTTGTCCACAGGCTGAGCTGGAGAATGTAAACGGCTTGTTGTCTGAGGTGGAGGGCAAGTCCATCAAGGCCTCCAAAGACTGCTCCGCTGTGGAGTCCCAGCTTCAGGATGCTCAGGTACGACAGCCGAACTTCACTCGGCTTTACGTGGAGAGTTGACGGCACAGTCTGTACGCAGAAGGAACATTCTGTTAGAACGATGTGGAAGAAATCCAATGAGTTTGTACATTTATAATGCTCCCTAAATAATGTTTGTATAGAGCGACAACGTAACTCTTTAAAATGAGGTGAAACAACTGATAAATTTTCATTTATATACTATATATATATATAAAAACACATTTATTGTTTGATTATAACATTTTGTTCAACATTTGAGACAAAAGTGTAAAAAACCTTAAAAAAGAACAACACATTTTTCTTCAGAATCATGAATAAACCTAAAACTCTCCTAAACAGGAACTACTCCAAGAAGAGACTCGTCAGAAACTGAGTCTTGGCAGCCGCATGCGTCAGCTCGAGGACGAGCAGAACAACCTGAAAGAACAGCTGGAGGAGGAAGAAGAAGCCAAGAGGAACGTGGAGAAGCAGCTTCAAGCAGCTCAAGCGCAGGTAAAACACGTCGATGTGCCTTTAATAACCCCCTCTGGTAGGTTTAATTCAGGCCAGCAGAGAAACAAAGACTTGCTGGAAGTAATTGAAGTGAAAAAACCCGATTGAGGTGGTTATACTCGCCACGAATCGGCCTCGCTGTAACGCGTGTTGATCTCCACGCAGATTGCCGAAATGAAGAAGAAGCTGGAGCAGGACGCTGGCTGTCTGGAGACCTCCGAAGAGGGGAAGAAGAGAATTCAGCGGGACCTGGAGTCGACAACCCAGCGCCTGGAGGAGAAATGTGCCGCTTACGACAAGCTGGACAAAACAAAGAACCGTCTCCAGCAAGAGTTGGACGACCTGCTGGTGGACCAGGACCACCTCCGCCAGATTGTCTCCAACCTGGAAAAGAAGCAGAAGAAGTTCGACCAGGTGTGTTTTCAGAGACGAATGATGGAGCAAACGGTACGTTTTGATTCGGACCTGATCTTCACAAATATTAAAACATTGTTTTAACCTTTTAGATGCTGGCAGAGGAGAAGAATATTTCCGCGCGTTATGCAGAAGAGCGTGACCGAGCTGAAGCTGAGGCTCGCGAGAAGGAGACCCGGGCGCTGGCCCTAACCCGCGAGCTGGACGCTTTGATGGAGGTCAAGGAAGAACTGGACCGCGGCAGCAAACTGCTGCGTGCTGAAATGGAGGACCTCGTATCGTCCAAGGATGATGTTGGAAAGAACGTAAGTTTGAAATGATTTGTTTCCCACAGGTTTGGTTTTGTTCCTCCCGCTCTTTGACTGTCTCGCTGTAAACCTCCTCCCTTTGCTCTCCAAAGGTGCACGAACTGGAGAAGGCTAAACGTGCGATGGAGCAGCAGCTGGAGGAGATGAGGACTCAGCTGGAGGAGCTGGAGGACGAGCTGCAGGCCACAGAGGACGCCAAGCTGCGCCTGGAGGTCAACATGCAGGCCATGAAGGCCCAGTACGAGAGGGACCTGGCAGGACGAGACGAGATGGGTGAAGAGAAGAAGAGGGCCCTGGTTAAACAGGTGTGGACATTGACGCTTGCTAAAATCTCAGACAGAAAGTTTCAGTTTTCAAGTAGTTTTTTGTTCTGGTTCTGCATAAAACGGGCTGCACACGGTAAAGGTTTGATTGAAAAGACTGGCTGCTTGTGCGTCCTGTAGGTGCGCGAGATGGAGATGGAGCTGGAAGACGAGAGGAAGCAGCGCGGCGCGGCTGTAGCCGCCCGGAAGAAGCTGGAGCTGGACCTGAAGGAGCTGGAGGCCGGCATCGACATGTCCAACAAGAACCGCGAAGAGGCCCTGAAACAGCTGAAGAAACTCCAGGTGAGCGCCACAGAAACGCCACGCCCGCATCAGCTCAGCCGCGCGCCGAGACGCGGAACAGTTTACGAGTTCTGCTGGTTTTCTGGTCTCAGGCCCAGATGAAGGATCTTATCCGGGAGTTGGAGGACACTCGCATGTCCAGAGAGGAGATCCTGACTCAGAGCAAGGAGTCTGAGAAGAAGCTGAAGGCCATGGAGGCTGAAATGCTCCAGATGCAGGAGGTCTGTGCTAATGCCTTCTGCTTTTGATTAACGCTCGGTCAGCCCGCCCCTGTTGATCACTTCTTACGTTCTTGTTTTTGCCTCTCTTCTGTCAATGTTCAGGAGGTGGCAGCTGCAGAGAGAATGAAGAGACAGGCCCAGCAGGAGAGAGATGAGCTGCAAGATGAACTAAACAACCAGTCTGGCAAGAGGTGAGACTCCCTCCATTGTCACGAAGAACGCCAAACTGTCCATCTGCATTGTGTACATGTAGTCTGTATTCATCCTGGGGTCGTTAAATCTCTGCTCTTTTTGCTTCACTCTCAGCTCTCAGGTCACAGAGGAGAGGAGACGACTGGAGGCTCGTATCGCTCAGCTGGAGGAAGAGCTGGAGGAGGAGCAATGCAACACTGAACTGATCAACGACAGGCTGAAGAAGGCCCTGCTGCAGGTCTGTAGGGTTACGGAGCGTGTTTTTTTATGCAAATGGAACGCAAAAAGTATTTGCCATGTTCAGAATGAAAATGTTTTCTTTCTTCTTCTCCTTGAAGACTGACCAGATGAATGTGGAGCTGGGTGCAGAGCGCAGCACCTCTCAGCGTCTCGAGGGGGCTCGCTCCCAGATGGAGCGTCAGAACAAAGACCTGAAACTGAAGCTGCAGGAGCTCGAGGGAACCATCAAGTCCAAATACAAGGCCAACATGGTCTCCCTGGAGGCAAAGATCGCTCAGCTGGAGGAGCAGCTGGACTTAGAAACCAGGTAAAATCTTATCTGTGTCCAAATAAGCAGTAATCGCAAATAGTTTTTTTTTCTTACATATTCACAACACTTCCTGTGCTATATGCTCATGCTGTATTTATTTGGTGGGATAATTCAAGTGTTTTCCAGTGTAGCTCAGATGTTAGCCTGATGGGGAGACTTGGGTCTCTGGATCTAAACTCATATTTGCTTTTATTTGAGGGACATTTTCAGCCAACAGCTTTGTTTTTTTTTAATCTGATGTGCTTTCATTCAGGGAGAGGCAGACTGCCACCAAGCTGGTGAGACGCTCCGAGAAGAAACTGAAGGAAGTCATCCTGCAGGTGGATGACGAGAGGCGCAACGCAGAGCAGTACAAGGACCAGGTCAGTAGTTTAGTTTCCGTCGGATCAGCCTTCCTGCTGTATCACGGAGAGCAACGTTTGCACTTTGACAGAAGCTCTTGATCAGTTTCTGTGATCCTACGCGAAAGAAGGAAGGACTCGAACCTGGGTTTTCTTTGTTTGTGGCGATCAGGCTGACAAGTTGAACACTCGCATGAAGCAGCTGAAGCGTCAGCTGGAGGAAGCTGAAGAGGAGGCCCAGAGAGCCAACGCCAACAGAAGGAAACTTCAGAGGGAGCTGGAGGACGCCACAGAGTCTGCCGATGCCATGAACCGGGAAGTTGTCTCCCTCAAGAGCAAGCTCAGGTAAATGTGACCCAGAAGGCTTTCATCATCATGTAGCTGCTCCTGGCTCCAAATATAAACTATACACAACACGCTAAGTAAGACTTCATAATCCGTCCGGTTTTGTTTACCATCTCAGTAACGTTTCTCTTCTGTTGCAGGCGTGGCGACCTGCCCTTCACTGTGCGCCGCACCGTTACCCGCACCGGCGTCGAAAGTGACGAGGAGAGCGAGCCCAAGGCGGAGAACCCGGAGCCCCAAGCCTGAATGAAGCGCACCGGTGCATCTTAACCAGACAGACCCCCAAAACACAAACACGAGCACCCATTACTGTAACCAAGAAAAGAAAACACGAACACGAGAAATTCGGTCAGACCAGAGGCAGGGATTCAGCTCAGTCCTCGGAGTTTAACCCTGCAGCAGTCTGCTGATCTTTTTTTTTTTTTTGGA
This sequence comes from Kryptolebias marmoratus, assembly GCF_001649575.2. Taxonomy (NCBI): domain Eukaryota; kingdom Metazoa; phylum Chordata; class Actinopteri; order Cyprinodontiformes; family Rivulidae; genus Kryptolebias; species Kryptolebias marmoratus. Next base: position 18,141,845 of record NC_051441.1, on the reverse strand, counting down.
ATAGAAAAAAAACAGAGTTAATCTATGCATTCTTAACACATTTATACACACACACACACACACAGAAGCCAGTAAACTAAGACAATCGTCATGCTCTCTCACACACACACCGACACACACAGGTTTCAGGCCAAATTCTTTCTTTTTCGTTCTCTGGGAAAAGTACAAATATTTTTATAAGGAAAAATTCCACTTCTAATAGTCACGGTTTAAGGATTTATTTTTCTAATTGATTTAAAAATATAAAGGAAAAAAAAGAAAGTATAACATGAATAAATGAAGACGATTACTGGTAAAAGGACCAAAGCAATATCTCAGTCTGTAGAAGTGTATGTTATGCAGACGTATTTTTTTATAATGGTTAAGAATGGAAGTGCTTCATGTTTATTATGCTCGTGCTCTAACCTCAATTTATAAAGATTTATACAGTATCCTGAAGTGTAGTCTATCACCTTTGATGCAGTTAGATCTTTTTTGTTTTTTTTTTTTTTTTTGCTTTTGGGCTCAAATATTTTGTGCACACTTCTTCTTTTTTCTTCTTCTTCTTGTGGCAACGAAACGAAAGACGGATTTCATACAACGATTGGAAGCTCACCGATACGCCGAAGGTGTTTTGATTCGTGCTGAAATTTGTAAAAGTTTGCACTGAAACGGAGCAGCATTGACACCCCCCCCCCGATGACACATGCTTGTGTTTTAAAGTCGTGTAGGTGCTCGTTGTAAGCAATGTGGACTCTCACTGCCAACACAAACTATATTAAGGCCTTAAATGCAGCCGAGACCTACTAGGCAGGGTTTTGTTTTCTTCTAGATGTGTGTTTTTGATTTTCGTTTATCACTATCAGTGTTTGTTATATTCAGGGTAATGTATAAATGGTGATAGCTTTTTTTTTTTTTTTTTGACTTGCTGCACACACTGTATTCTCAGGGCACAGCTTGTTGAGAGGGAGACAAAGACGTAGCTGAGGGTGTTAACCAAAGGCAAATTCAGGAGAGAAACATTCCTAATTACTGTACAGTATGTACTCGAAACTGTTGACCAGCCTGTAGAGCTCGGTACACACATCAGAGCCGGTGTGTGTGTGTGGTCAGGACATGACAAACGGCGATACAGATTGTTTGACGAAGTGATGTAAACTACCCCCCCCCCCCCCCCCCCCCCCCCCCTCACAAGCTGTGCCCAGGGTCAGCTTTTGGCTCACACTGCTGGAAAGTGAGAGGAATGTGTTGGTAAGAGTAACGGCTCATAATTAAACGGATCACGTCTTTCGCGCCTGATTTCTTGCGTTCGTTTCTGTCTGCGCCTCTGGAATGGAAAATCATGTTAAGTGTGATGATATTTCAAATAAAGTTGCTTTCTAAACTGCACTGCGTTCTCGTTTGTGTGTGTCTGCGTGTGTGTTTGTGTTAAATGTTCCCCACTGCCGTCATCGCCAGCAGATGGCGGTTAGGGTGTTGTGGGCCGAGCAAAAGCACGAACGAGTCAGAACCGGTTTTCAGTACTGAGAACGTTGAAGCAAATGGGAGTGTTCTCAAATTGTTTGGCAGAACTTAGTCTTTTGTGAGTTTTCCTTTATATTGAACAACAAATTTGAACACAACACAACACCGATCCATATATACTTTTAAAAACAAATAGATTTTGGAATTTCTGAGTAGATCTTGAGGCAAGTCACTATGTGGTGAGTGTATAAAAAGGTACATTTTAACTTTATAGCTAATATCTTAACATGTTATTTAGCAGCTTGACCTAAAATAACATGTTCCTATCAAAAACACCCATCTAATATTACATTATGGCTCTGGGGGTATTGATAAAGGTGACACAGTCCAAGTAATTTACCACCACCTTCTCCGTTCAGGGTTGCCAGGTATTTAAAAAACAACTATCGTGCTGTCGCTTTAAAGCCGTCCTATTTTTAGGTGCACTGAAATGACAAACCTATCATATATGTAGGCTTTTTATAAACTATTCACTGTAAGTCGTACAGACCCTAAAACTGTGGTATAAGTACGGTAATTATCGTATATCTGGCAACGCGAGGTCTCTTTTACGTTAAGCGGCACGTCAACGTCGCGGGCAGAGCGCCGTTTAACCAATCGCACGTCGGCTCCTTCGCAGTGGGCGGGGCTTAGTTACAATTAACGACACGCGCTGCGTCTCAAACCGGAACCGGCCGGTTTTTTTTGGGGGGGGGTGAAGTTAACTCGTTGATAAAATTTCTTGATTTTTCCGCCACAGATAAGGACTTTCGTTGCTTTTAAGATCCAAACCCGTCTATTCTCGGGTTACTGAAGGATTCACGCGCTCATATTTTACCCCGTCGGGTTCTTTTATGAGTCCGAACAGACCGGAAACTACTTTTTTTTTTAAGCTACACCACAGCCTCTTCATTATTAGCATGTGACATTTAGCTGGTTTGTTTGGACGGTTTAACAAGCCAGCATTGACGAAGCTAATATCAATCTCCGCACACATAGTTTGGGCACTTTGTGAAGCCATGAAAATGAGAACAAAAGCGTGAGAAGGTTTGTTTTGATGCTTTTTAAATTCGTTAATAAATAAGTCGAGCGTAAACATTAACAAATATAACTTATTAACTCAGTTTCATGTCAGTTCTCCGTTATGGAGATGGTTAATCGAGCTAAAGCGAGTCCGAGGTGCTCCATTGATGGTGTAAAATATGTTGACTTTTATGCTTTTATTTTGTTAAATTTGTGTTTTCTTGTGACAATAAGGATGGGAAAAAACTGAGTTCCTAATCATTTTTTAAAGTAAAGGGGTTTAACCCAGCATACATCCACTGGGAGGAAAAGAAAATATTGGAATAAAAGTTTAATCACGATCAGACACATATATTTATATATATATAATGTAGTGTATTAATTTATGAATGATGTGCAGACATGATGACCCAGCTCCACCCCAGTGTGCATCGTGATCTGTTGGTTAATGAGTAGCTGTGTGTTGGGTCAGATGACCTTCATATTTAATCTGCTGCGCGTGTTGGCTGATTTCAGACGACAGGGAGCTCCTCAGCACATCTGTCCCCATCCTCCTCGTGGCCTGCAGCGGATCCACCTGAAGGGACGGTTTGGAAGGAAGAGACGCCAATTCAAGGACAAAAGTTTGCGATTTAGTCCTCATCACCTTGAAGCACACTATGGAGATGTTACTGGTAAGCGTCACAGGACACTTTTAGTTCCCCGCACAATAGCTTTTTCCACCTTATTAACTGGACAGTGTTGTTTTTTTCTGGTGGCTCAGGCCATAAGGACGTCTTTATGAATTTAAGGATCTACATAATTAGGCACTAGTGACAAAAAAAAGTGCAAATTCAATTTCAGGCATTTGTAGAAATTCAACCGAAATCCTTCACTGTCCTGCCCTCACGCCTCAGGCTCACCCGGCTATCAAAGCCTTCATGTGTGGCTCGCTCAGCGGGACCTGCTCCACGCTGCTGTTCCAGCCCCTGGACCTGGTGAAGACCCGCCTGCAGACGCTGCAGGGCGGCGTGCAGCCCGGGTGAGTTTGTGTGAACGCACACGCTCACGCAGCTGATACCGTTACTGGCTTGCGCTGGATGCTTTCTCAGTGGGGGTGAACTGACCCCAGATAAACCCTGTATCACACACGAAAGCTGTGTTCCTTACCTTCACCCAGTCGCTGATCGTCTTTGCGCTTCCCACCTTTTTTCAGCTCGGGCAGAGTGGGGATGATGTCCGTGCTCCTCAGTGTGGTGCGGACGGAGAGGCTACTGGGGCTGTGGAAAGGCGTTTCCCCGGTAGGCGAAACATAGACCAATATACCCCCCCCCCCCATCATCATCTATCAACAAGTCCGAGACAAACGTGCTCTCTCTCTCCATCTGCTCCTCCAGTCTTTTGTCCGGACCATCCCAGGCGTCGGGATCTACTTCAGCACCTACCATTCGCTGAAGCAGCACTTCCTCCAAGACCGCAGGCCGGCGGCCGTGCAGGCCGTGCTGCTGGGAGGCGGGGCTCGGACGGTGGCGGGGGTCGTGATGCTGCCCATCACGGTCATCAAGACACGTTTTGAAGTAAGCACTTTTCCTTTGCTTTCGCTGATTTATTTCTAGGTCAATATCCCTCCTTTTAATTGTAGTTTGAATACACGTACAAGTTTTTTACTAAAGAGCTGTTCTGATTATAAAACTATAGCCGTATTTTAACACAGGTACCTTTTTAATAAAAGTTAGTGTCTTTGAGGATCAACCAGCTGCTAAACGAAGAGATTTTACCCCTTAAAAAGGCAGGCAGTGCTAGTTTTCACTCTACTAATTGAATCTATAAACTTTATAATGTCGTACAAAGATAGTTGTTGCTTCTTAAACAGTTAAACTCAGACATTCACTCAGCTTCAGCTCGACAAACCCGACATGCTGCAAGTTTGTGGCTGATTATAACAAATATAACTGAATAAAAAAATAAATAAATCAGTGTTTTTGTTTGGAGCTCTGAGGTCCTAAGACCTCAACAAAAACACCCGTAGAAATGTCACAAATATTTTAGTATTACTGCTGAAGTCAGTTTGACTGCTCTGTTAAATGTAAGTAAACAAGTCAAAATATGAAATTGAGAAATTGCTTTTTTTTTTTTTTTTTGGAAAAATTACTTTGCTAAAATTTTGCTGAAGAAGCTGAAACTGAGTTGTTAAAATAAGAGGAGCAGAAAACCAGCTAAAAGCTAAATGTAGCTAAATCATAGCTAAAAGCAGGAAATTAGGTAGCTGAAAACAAAAAGTAGCGTAAGAAAACAAAAACGGAGCAGGAATCAGATCGATGTTTTGAATGAACTGAAAGGTCTACATTTATTTTTCTGAAGAAAATATTTGTAATTAAAGTTACCAGTCGCCCCCCAAAATGCCTAAAACATCTAGAAAAAGCATGCCTAAATCATATTAGATGCTGTCCTGAAAGCCTGTTAACAGGTTAAATATTTAGAAAAATATAAAAGTTACAAAAAGACAGAAGTCAAACCCATCTCCTGAATGTTCAGGACAAAATAGCACAAAAGTCTGCAAGAAAAGAAGTTAAAGAAGTGTACAGAACAATAAAACCGAGGACTGTGTGTGTGTGTGTTGTTTGAGCTGCTCAGTGTGTGTTGTTCTCCTGTTGCAGTGCGGCAGGTACAGATACGCGAGCGTGTGTGGGGCTCTGCGCAGCGTGTGTCAGACTGAAGGTCCCGCGGCGCTGTTCTCCGGCCTGATGGCCACCCTCCTCAGAGACGTTCCTTTTTCTGGGATCTACGTCATGTTCTACAGCCAGGCTAAAGCCTCGTTGCCTCAAGGTGCAGAGAACCTCAGTTAGAGGCGGCGCACCGTTCGATTGCTCTTCCCGCCTAAAACTTCCCGTCCTCCTTTTTTTTTTTGCAGAGATCAGCGCCTCTCCTTCGGCCCCCCTGGCTAACTTCAGCTGCGGGATCCTGGCCGGTGTTCTGGCCTCTCTGATCACGCAGCCCGCCGACGTCGTCAAAACGCAAGTCCAGGTGAAGCCGCAGCTGAGGACGGCCGACGCCATCAGATCCGTCTATACGGTAACTATCTCGCTCCCCCTGCACTTCGCTTACCACATCAGAAACGATCGCATCTGACGCCTCGCCCTCCTTGTCTTCTCCAATAAGGAGCTCGGACTCCGGGGCTTCTTCAGGGGAGCGGTTCCTCGCTCTCTGAGGAGGACCATGATGGCAGCCATGGCGTGGACCGTGTACGAGCAGCTGATGGAGCGCATCGGCCTGAAGTCCTGAGGGGAGGGATGCCGATGAGAAACCTGAAAAGAAAGAGGATGAAGTCGGAGCGGAGAGCGTTGAGCGAGCAGGGAGCTCTGGAGGAGCGTTGGAGGCTTTCAGTGACTGAAAATATTTCCGGTGAGCTCAGACGGCGCGCAGCGACCGACCGACACACACGACGACGAAGCGTGTGTGGGCAGTCCGAAAGCCGCACCGGTGTCTTTTTAACACTCAAAACGTTTCAAACGATGCCGAAACAAAAGAGATGTTTGGCACTGAAGTAGAGCTTCTGGAGACTCTGTCTGCATTCTGAAACGTCTCAGTCGTCTCTGCTGTCTCACCGACTTCCTTCAAGGCAGAGGGAACGGAGCGCTGCAGCTAGTTATCTTTTAAAGATAGCGTTTCCAGATACAGCTCAGACGGCTTGATCTTTGACCTCGGCAGCAGTTTGAAACCCGGACACACTCTCGAGGACGGGAAACAAAAGTCTTTTATGATGTAACAGCGAGTTATTTATACTGTCATACAAAAACAAAAACGTGTAGACAAAAAGAAAATGTGTGCTTGTATTTAACTTGCTTAAAATTAAATGACTGAGTTGGGTTTTGTTGTAAGTTGGTTGCAATAAATGTTTTTTAAGAAAATTAAAGAATATCAAAAGCTTTATTTCATGAACCTTTTGTCTTTAATGACTTATTTGACTTATTCTTCTTATCCCAGATTTACAATATGATTCATTAAAACAAGAACTGGATGCACAAGGTCGAATTTAATCTGGATTTTCTCTAATCTACACAGGATCAAATTATAAATCCAGGCTCTAATACATTAATCCTCCCCTACTAACAATTGGTTTCAACCGTCTAGCTGCTGAGCTGCAGTGAAGTCGATTTCCCCATCCACCAGCCCCCACAGCATGATGCCTTCACCACCGTGCTTGGCAGCTGGTTCGGTGCCTTTTCGGTTTGAAATCCTCCAAACGTACTTCTTGTCCCTGCGGCCAAACCTTCGTCTTCTCTCCAAAAGGGCTTTGACTTGCACATGCGGGCAGCTGCACGTTTCATCCAATAAGTGCTGGCAAAGCCGCCCGCTGCGGTCAGTCGTGATCACTAACGACCGCCTGAAACCTTCAGCGCCGCCGATTGAAAGATTTAGGTGGCTGTGTGTACGGTGTTGACCACAACAAATCCAAACTTGTGTGCCGAGGTCTTGTTTTCCATGTTTAATCATTTTAGGCTGGGAAAATAAATCATTACCAGCCTAACATTAATGACACCCAGGCTCTGGATGAATGACCTCTGACCTGCAGCTGTGATTCCATCAAGACACTGAAACTCTGTATCAAGTAAACATCAAAGCTTAGCTTGTAGATTTCCCGTTTCAGCAACTGGAAGGGGGGGTATTTTCAAACTTGTGCTCAGTCTGCGACCGCATTGTGACCTTTCATTAATTGACGAAGATATAAAGCCATAAAGTCCTCCGAGGATCAGCGTTTACGGGCTCAGCGGGTGGCGCAAACCAGCCTGAAGCACCCTGCTCAGCAGATTGCGAAGTCCTAGGAGAACATGACGACCAATAACTTATCACAGCGCTGCTGGAGATAAGCAGGACTAGTGGGGGGTGTGGTGACATGACATCAAATGGCAAACGAGAACATCAGGTTTTAAGAGCTCAGGTTAACTCGGGGAAATGCAACTTAATTGCACACGAATGTTGTGCTTGTTGATCTTTACCATCATGCAGAAGAGCACACGCTTAGACGGGCCCCATGTAAGCCGGTGTTCTGGTTCAATAAAACTCATATCTGGGAAACATTTATCAGGCATCTGTGACGTAAATCAGTTAAAATCGTTCAAGTTTGTGTGGATTTATTTGTAAGCCTTGTATTGTTTGCCACCGGACGCCTCCTCTTTTTAAACATTATACTAATAATTTATTTTCCATGAAAGCAGCACCTTTTTGTCTCCTCTTTGTCCTGTGTTTACTCAACCACCGGCCAACTTAATTGCTTTATTTCTGATGGTGTGTCATAATAACCACGTCTTTCCAGGATTACAATATACTGGACAACTCTTTTTTTTTTTTTTTTTCTCACATGAAACGTTTCAATAAATAATTTCCCAACACCCCGTGTCCTTGTGTACTTGTTGTGATCCCTTTGCCTGGAACACTTTATCTCCGGTAAATATGGTTTCAACACAGGTCAAGTCTTTCACCGAGGAGTCAGCGTCTCAGCATTGTCTTAATATGGTCTTTCCATCTCCATTGTCTTAATATGGGATATTCATCCGACCCACGGGATGTCCACTGGTAACCTCTGCTGCTGTCTGGGCAGCAACGTGGCATGAAACCTCCACCTAGCTGTCTAAACTTAGAATTACACCACTCACCGAAAAAAAACCCCAAACTGACCAATCACACGCTTGGAGGTTTCATATAAATATGACGTCATTTCCTCCGATCGCCCTCTTTTTCACCGTGTGCGCAGGTTTCCATACGGCGTTGTTTCGTGGTGAGTTTTAACCTGCTTGTTTTGGCCTTAAAGAGAGTTAAATAAGACCGAGGACGTGAGGGGAAACTGGGCTGATTCTGCGACCAGCAGCAGGGCAGAGAAAGTGTCGCTTGTCGGCTCCCAGACGGTCTTTAATCGCAGTTTGTCCAGAATGCTAACTTTAGTGGCTAACGAGTTAGCTTCGAGCACGCGTGCCCTTTTTTACCTAACTCCAAATTCTGTTCAGATACAGATAAACATAACGTATTGCCCAAGTCGTAAAGATATCAGTGAATATTATTGTTATTATTAAGAGGCAGCGCATTTGTCTTTACGTATATTTTGCGCTGTAAGTCGCCATTTTTCTCTCATGAGCAGCGCGCGGCATCAGAAGGCCTTAAATTATCCCAAAGCAACCAAGGAGCCCCCAATTGAATTAGAAATAAGTCATTTAAATATCTACGTAATTTTCCACTATTTAAAAGGAATTTTAATGTACTACCAGTAAAACAAAGTATACAATTATACGAAATAAAACTTAACATGCCTTTTATTTAGAAGCGTTGTTACACATGATCTCTTTAGATTTTATTAGTAAAACTATTGTCTGTTTAATTTGAGGAAGTTTGAGGCCACGTGGTGAAGGACCATATTTGTCAGATATGCGCATTAAGTAGTTAAAGTTCTAGTTATTCACCAGGCCATGACTGAGCAAAAAAAGAAGCGGACCCTTTTATATCTTGGTACTCCTAGTGATCTGTTGCACTTAAACGAAACAAGACGTACAAACTTCTTCTTTCTTCCTTTGGTTCTGTCCCAGCTCTCCCACTAAAATCGTAACGCAGGGAAAGTGGTCACGATGTCCGGAAATCTAGATGTCCTTCAGATGAAGGAGGAGGATGTGCTCAAGTTCCTGGCCGCAGGAACCCACCTGGGAGGCACCAACCTGGACTTCCAGATGGACCAGTACGTCTACAAGAGAAAAAGTGACGGTGAGTGGCGGGAGGTAGCGGCGCAACAGCTGCACCAGTTCGAGTGATTTAGAACCATCTTATTTCTGGCATCTTCTGTCCACCAGGTGTTTATATCATTAACCTGAAGAAGACCTGGGAGAAGCTGCTCCTGGCAGCCAGGGCCATTGTTGCTATTGAGAACCCAGCTGATGTGTGCGTCATCTCCTCCAGGAACACTGGACAGGTACGAGTGTAGAACTTAATTCAGAGTTCACATTAAGAAACCAAATCTTGATTGTTGGGCAAACTTTAATGCATAGTTTTAAATAATTAAGATGTTAAAAACCTAAGCAATTCAGTTGTCAAGAGTAAAACATGAAAAATATGAGCACGCGTTTAAAGCCAGGCACTTCATGTGGGTGTTTTGGTGTCGGAAGTGTGCAAGAGTAAGGAGGCCGGGGTTTCGCTAACACCATGAGGGCACCTGTCCTATGACTGGGGTTTGATAGTGACCTGAGCCACAATTGGTTTCTGTAAATATAAATTGTTAAAGAATTAACTTGAGCATGCATCGAGGGCTAAACTTGTTCTGTTTGCCCATTGCAGAGGGCGGTGCTGAAGTTTGCCTCCGCCACCGGCGCGACCACCTTCCACGGTCGCTTCACCCCCGGCACCTTCACCAATCAGATCCAGGCTGCCTTCAGAGAGCCCCGCCTCCTGATCGTGACCGATCCCCGTGCCGACCATCAGCCACTGACTGAGGCCTCGTACGTCAACATCCCCACCATCGCCCTGTGCAACACTGACTCCCCGCTGAGATACGTGGACATTGCCATCCCCTGCAACAACAAAGTATGACAAACTAAAAAACTAATTGTGGCATTTAAATAAAAAAAGACATTCATCCACCCTACGTATTGTTAGACACCAGTGGAGTAATCTTTAAACCCCTCACTTTGATCCACATATTGTTGGGGTTAAACAAGTTGCAATAAATTAGCCACTTGAAACTCAGAACATGCTTGACAAAAGTGAATTTGAGTTAATGGGTAATTGTTTCAGGGTCACCACTCTGTGGGTCTGATGTGGTGGATGTTGGCGAGAGAGGTTCTGAGGATGAGGGGAACCATCTCCAGGGAGCACCCATGGGAGGTCATGCCTGACTTGTACTTCTACAGGGACCCTGAAGAGGTAAGAAGTGCGCTCTCGGTATAGATAAGAGATGGATACCTCTGTAGATAATGGTCTGTGTGACATCCTGCTGTATAACGTGTGTTACAGATTGAGAAGGAGGAGCAGGCCGCAGCAGAGAAAGCCGTCGTAAAGGAGGAGTTCCAGGGCGAATGGACCGCGCCTCCAGCTGAGTTTACCCAGCCCGAGGTGGCCGACTGGTCTGAGGGTGTTGCTGTGCCGTCTGTGCCCATTCAGCAGTTCCCTGCAGGTAAGCCCGTTCAAACGTGGTTCATATCTGGTTGTTTTTCTGCTAATTTATCATTTTACTAATGTTTAAAAAATACCTTTTTATTCTCTTACAGCCACAGCCGCCGCCGCTGCCCCTGCCAAGCCCGGCGAAGTCTATTCTAGTGAGTGGGAAAAGCCTCTCATCTGTATACGGTAAAGTTTGTCGGTTGCTGGGTTCAGTATAAAAATTGTCCTTTCTTGTAGCAGAAGACTGGAGTACTCAGCCTGCCACAGACGACTGGTCCACTGCTCCCACTGCCCAGACTTCCGAATGGGGCGGTGCCACTGCTGACTGGTCCTAAAACACTGACCATGGCAACAATAAACATGTTTTACAGTTTCACTGGTGTGATTTATTTAATGTCCTGTTTGGGTTAAAACTAGTCATTGTAAACACTCAAGTGTTGTAATCGTGGAAAAAAAGATCATGAAACTCCTGCAAGTTTTCATTTGTTCACTAAAACAATTGATTAAAATTTATATTTGTTTTAAATGTTCAATGCAAGTAAAAATGACCAGTACAATTAAAGCAGGTATTCAGGTCTGACTGGGTTGTCAGGATTTAAAACAAGTTGGCCAAAATGGTAACGCAGTAGTAAAATTAACGTAGGATATCCTTTACTGGGTCTGTATTCAAACATATACAGGTGCTGGTCATAAAATTAGAATATCATGAAAAAGTAAATTGATTTCAGTAATTCCATTTAAAAAGTGAAACTTGTATATTATATTCATACATTACATACAAACTCATATATTTCAAATGTTTATTTTGTTTAATTTT
>NC_051441.1:18101040-18129106 GCF_001649575.2 Kryptolebias marmoratus | reverse complement strand
TAATCATCAAAATTAAACGAAATAAACATTTGAAATATGAGTTTGTATGTAATGTATGAATATAATATACAAGTTTCACTTTTTAAATGGAATTACTGAAATCAATCTACTTTTTCATGATATTCTAATTTTATGACCAGCACCTGTAGATGAGTGGAGAGATAAAAGTAAAGTGCTTCCCACACTGAGCAGGAAAATCATCTGAAACTGAGGTACTTATCATTTTGCTGAATTGGATCTTTAGTCCCCAAAGTATGATTCAAGCTTTATTTCTCACTGGTGCCAAAGTTTTGGCTTGTCCCAAAACCTGCCATAAAAAGCCATGCTGCTTGACTGACTTTAACTTATAATAAAGCCTCATCAGAAACATTTTTCATATCAGACCCTTGATTTGATCATAAATGATTTATTTTACCTATATCCTCATTTGAGAAAGTAACAAAAACCCGAAGGGAGTTAAAACCAAACTTGACAAGCAGAGGGAGCTGTGCTGAGATTTCTTTGCAAATGGCCTTCGGTTATAAAACTATAGGCAAGCAGAACTCTTTTCTTTCATTATAAACCAATAATTGAGCACTTTCATCATCATAGAATCTGCTACGAGCAAAGTTAAGGTGAAAAGCAGTAAAAATACAGATAATACCCATTCAGGGCCTTCCAGCCGTCTAAGATAAAGTTCCTCCATGCGAAGGACACGCTCAGGAGCAGGTGTTGTGCCAAAAAAAGGCACCCTTACAATCAAAGTCATCTCCATTACAGGAGCTTCAGGGCGTTTGTTTTCACAAAAGACGCGCTCAAACTTCAAAACAAACAATTTGACTCGGTTTTTTTTAGTACATTTAAGGTCACAACTATTAAATACGTGTTTTTATACGCTGTATTGTTTGTGGGAAGCACGTTGCCAAGACAACTGCCATTTTTAACATTAATTGCATTAAAAAGCACCCCGTATGCATGCAATAAGTAAATAAAAACTATTGTAAGTAGTGCTGTCAAACTCATGCCCGTTTGTCTTTTTTTTAACTTTTAGGCTGACTTTTATTTGCGCTTCGCAGTGGAGTAGAGGAGGCAGCGCTTCTCCACTTTGAGCGGCGCTCCTGGTCGGAGGGGGTTACTTTTCCCGGCACGACACCGGTCACCGCGCATGCGCAGAACTGTCACCTCGTCCACATTCGCGCTTATCTGTCAGGTGGGCGTGTTTTGGCGCTGCCATTGGACAAACGCGGTTCCTCTTCCCCTCTGCTTTCTGCTTTCTTTTCATACGCCCAGCCTCCGAATAATGATAATAATGATCAAGATGGCTACTTCAAAATTCTCCTTACGGTAGCTAAACGCTAATGTTTATGAAAAGACGCAAAACTGGAATTCCCTACTCTTTCCGACCCTCGTAGGTGACGGGGCTAGTGCCGGGAGTTAGACTATATGGATTAAAACGGGTCAAAGGAGGTAAAAGTCGTCGTGTTGCCTGCGGGACTCATTCTGAGCGAGCTAGCTAGCAGAGCAACGAGCTAGCTGTCGATTTATTTCCGAGCAGCTGCCGCTCAGAGGAGCGCCGTCGAAATGGCAGAGCCGAGGAAAGTGCCCTTCGTCACCATCTCCTCCTTCGGCAGCCCGCCGCAGACCCCGGAGCCCGGCAAGAAGCGCCGCCGCGAGGACGAGGCCGTCGACATCACGTTCGGGAAAGATGGAGGCGGAGGAGCCGCGGCGGTCGTCGTCGTCGGCGGCGGGTCAGGAGGCGGCGGAGGAGGAGGTGGTGGTGGTGGTGGTGGTGGAGGAGGAGGAGGAGGAGGTCTGTTCGGGAAGGGAGGCGACGCCGGCGGGAGCGGGGAGGAGAGGCCCACCGTCCGGCTGCGCCTCACGCTGAGCGAGCCGAACGACCGGGGCTCCTCCGAGTTCAGCTACAGCGAGCTGCTCCAGACGACGGCGACTTGCTCCTCTTCTTCCTCCTCTTCCTCTCAGGTCAGAGGCTCCATGTTAACAAAGAGGAGGGTGGTGGTGGTGGGGGGGAGCTAACCTGGCTGCACCGGCTGCTTCCTGGGCTCACACTTTCCCCTCCTGAAGTTTACAGATTGTTGGTTTGTTTGGATGAAAACTCCGAGTGTTTACAGCTGCAGCGGGTCTGGGATGATGTTGCAACAAGGCAAGAAAACAATCAGGAAAAGGGGCTTATTTTAACCACCAGGTCGCCTCAGAGGAGCACATGGTGAACCAATCCTGCACTGAATTGTTAGTTTTTAAGAATCAGGTCAGCATCAGGAGCTTTTTAGGGCCAGCTGTGTATTTATTAGCTTCATCCTCTCAGGTGTTTTAATGATTCACTCTCAACTAAAGCTCCTGTAAACTCTGTGATGTTTCCTTCATTTTGAGTCTCCTGCTGTATAAGTTAGTAAAAGCAGTACTTTCTGACTGCGTTCATTAAATTCAGCTCCTGATAAAAGAAGAAGGTGCACTTTACTCCTCCTGGCCTGTTCTCCAAGTGCTGTTTGCTTAGTTAAATTTTGATTTCTCAAGCCGACTTGGTAAATATTTAGTTTTTTTAAAGGTTGTGGAACTGGTGTAGCGATGGCTTTTAATTTTTTTTTTACTGTCAACCCATCATGTCTCCATATCACACAACTTAAAGTGGTTCTGTTGTGGTCAGACCTGTATTTGAAACGAGGAGCTAAAAGTAATTGGTTTTTTTTTACACAAGTTTCCTGGCAGCTGAGATGTTTTTGTCAGTCGACAGTCACTAATTGACTGCTCTTTTTGTATTGGACCCTCAAAACACTCAAATGTTAAAACGTGAAAAGATTCAAACGTACCCTATCCACCTTGGCCCAAAAGATGCACAATAAAACTTCACACATTAAAGCCATAATAGCTGTCAAAATATGCAGCTTTTCAATGTTTTTAGGTTCAGTTTTTATGCTTCTAACACTGTTTCTCCATCATTAAATTCTTGTTTTGGGGGGTTAATGTAACTCATCATCAGAGTTTTTGTAGAAACTGTTAGAAAACAGCAGATTAATTCCACCGTTTGTGAACAAATAAATCCGTTGATGAGTTACAGAAACTCTCCCGTCGGAGTTCAGGATATTTTACTTCAGCTTCAGTTCTGTCGCCTCTCGTCCTCACAGCTTTTAGTCGCCGTTTCTTTCCAGAAGAAGAACTTCACCGTTCCCCTTTGGGATTTATTTTCCCGACTCTATCCGTCGTGCGCCGAGACTCTGAATGTTTGGCGTAAACAAACGGCTCGAAATTGTTGGCAACAAAATCTGACTGCTGATTTTACTAATTTAACACAAATCACGCCTTGGACATTTGGTAATGAATGATACGTATTCAGTGGTTATTTTGATGATAGATGATACTCGTATACAAAAAAACGCAAAATAAAATCCCATTTTGACTGCTATTATGGCTTTAAAACAAAAATACTGGGTGAAAATCTGTCCGTTAAATGTAGATTATAAGTATAAAGTATATTGAGATAAAGGGGAAATGTAGCATTGTGCTTTTTATGTGTACAAAAGCAGAAAATGTGCAACAATATGGAGCTCTAAAGAGGTAAAAAGGTTATTTGGTTTGTTGGGAGCAGTGTTTTTCTTACAGTGTAATATACCAGAGAACACTTGGGAAAAGTCTGGCTTATAATATCCTAAAAAAAACTAAATATACAAGTAAATGTTTAAAATGGCATATTTGTGTATGTCAGTGGTCAACATAAAGCAAGTCTATAGCTACGTTCAGACTTACAGTGAGTGTAATGAGTGGTTCTTTGTCTCGTATGTGACTCCAATTAAACATATATAACAACACAGAGAGGTAAAAGTGTGACTTATCCACAGTTGTGCAATTTGTCAGGCATCTCAGTGTTTGTAAGGATCTGATCTGGGCCATTTAGTTGATTTCAGTCATGAAATAGACCAATAAAAGCAGTTTTTTGGTAATAAATATGTTGTCCGTCTCTAAATTAAAGGAACATGTTCTTCAAAAATGTAAACGTCTGGGGATGGTTGTACTGTCCTTATAATTCGTATATTTGTTAAATCAATATTCACTTGTTTGACTGCATTTCTATTAAATTAGGGGAGATGTTCTAAACAGAAGATTAAAAAAATGTTTACGTTGAAATAAATTAGTCCCGATTTGTTGCTTCCTTGAGTAAAAGCACTAAAATACCGTCTCTTCCACTGTTAGACCCACCCTGTCTGAGTAAAGCTTGTCTCTGTTATTATGGGATGGATAATAAAGATGGTGAAGAACCACGTTCACGTGTTGCAAATATTCACGTCCATTAAAACAGTGATGCTGATTTTACGTCTAAAAACCCTTTTCCCTTAAATATAACACTTGATGTGTGTTTTGGGGGGATGAAGTGTAGCTGATATAAGGTGGACTTTATTCTGATTAATAATACTTTCTTTCTATTGCCGTTCTTCTTTATAATATAGTGAAAACTTCCTTTTTAATAGTTTTTAATGAGTTTTTCTGAGAATCTTGTCTTATCAGATAATCCTAACCATTATGTCACTTTCTGCTTTCCCCTTTTTCGCTTCCTTGATATTTGTATTTCAGGTGCAGCTTGCAGGTGCCACGGTGCCCAAAGGTCTCGCTCCCCCTCTGGACCCCAGCGACCCGTTTGCGGACGATGAGAAGGAGAGGCGGGAGGTCGAGGAGCTGGCCAGGAAGTTCGAGAGCAAATACGTAAGCGGCGACGTCTCGGGTCGTACGTGTGAACGAGAGAGAGGTGTTCCCCGTCGCCTGCGTCAGACGCTAAACGACCGAACTCCTGTAGATCTCGATCCTAAAAGAACCGGTTTGGCCTTATTGTCGCCATTCAGCTGTCACTATTTCTCCCTCAGCCTTAGATAAACACGTCCAAAAAAAATCATCAGTCAGGAAAAAGTGCCAAAAAAATCCCACAAACACCACGATGTGAGGCATGTCAGACATGGATCACATCATTCAAAGGTTTAAACAGAAAGTTGGACTTTACAGAACTGAACTTTTAACATCGTTCATGTTTCTTTTTTTTTTAAACATTTGAAGATTTTACTCATGTTAGAGTGATGATGTCGCACACTAACTTTTGAGCCTTTTCTAAATTTCTGCAGTCTTTTATTAACTCCCACAAACTGAACACTTTTAATTCAGTTTATACATCAAATCAGGCATTTTTTGGTCCTCTTTAAACCCGTTTGTGACTTCCTGCTTAAGACACCCAAACTCTCATTGAGTCCCACCGTATCTGAGCTCCAAGTTCTCTTTAAAGCTGGAAATAAGGAGTCTTTTTGACTTGTCGTATCTCCACTACACTGGAAACATAAAAATGTACGTGTGTGACGACCAGAAGCTGTTAGTATCTCAGGGTCAGGAGTTCTTTTCAGGACGTCTTGCAGTTTTTGAGGCTTATTCGTTTTCTTCTCCGTTTCTGTTTGCCTGTCCTATTAAGAGTGACAGACACAGGTGTGTGGTTACCATGGTGACCCTAACGAGCCACCGGCAGCAGCGTAAACATGTCTTTTCCTCTCGATTCCTCAGACCGCACCTTTAATTGACCAGTTTTTCCTCATTTATGTGTGGCAGTCTGGCTTCCTGCCGCCTCTCTCACGTTTCTGGTCGTCCGTTTTATTTTGAAGGGTCTTCTAATCTGCGCTTTTGTTGCAGGGAGGCGGCCCGAAGAAGAAGAAAAAGGACCGGATGCAGGATCTCATCGACATCGGTTACGGCTACGACGAGACGGACCCCTTCATAGATAATTCGGAGGCCGTGAGTTTACCGCGACCCGTTGGCGCCGCCGCCTTTTGGTTTAAACAACAAAGCGCGACCTGTCCGGCTGCAGTTCTTTCCCCGTCGAGGGGAAAACGGCGCGCAGTGGCCGAAATCTCACCGCGGTTTCCTGTCGCCCTCAGTACGACGAGCTGGTGCCGGCGTCTCTCACCACCAAACATGGAGGCTTCTACATCAACACGGGCACGCTGCAGTTCAGAGCCGCGTCCGACTCCGAGGGCGACAACACCAACGCGGAGGATCATCACTTCAAGGTCCGCTCAGAAACATTATCCTTTTATTTTTGGGGTTTTAAACTGAACATGTGCTGTAACCTCGTTTTCGATTGTTTGTAGAAGATGAAAGACGGCGAAGACCGGGGGATCAAAAAACGACGGAAAAAGCAGGACGGTGGACTTCTGGAGGACAAGAAACCAAGAAAAAATAAAATACCAAAGCCTGGGTGAGTTTAATTTGACAGTACTTTTATTTGCTCTTACCTTCTGTTTCTGTTTATTATTTATTTTTTTCTTGAAGCACTTTTAATATGGAAGAAAAGGAACCCGTTTTGTATTTTCCAGGCTTATTTTAGTCCGGGTTTATCCCGGTCGTTTTCGCTGAGCTGCTCGATTATGGGGGAAAGTAATCACAAACATTTGGGTCAAAGTTGTAATCATGATCATTAAAAACGAGTTTGGAAATGTTTCACCTTTCACCCTTAAAAACCAGCGAATTACCTTGAATGTAAACTTTTTCTTTGATACTTTCCTGTTGATCTTTATTTAAATGCAGGCTACTGTTTCAAATAATAAACACAAATAAATCCGATCAGCAACACAGTGCTCTTCCATTATACCGTAAGGCTCTATAAAATCTAAACTTTATTGCTTTTCTCATTTCCATCTTTTATGGTGTACCATTTTTTTCACCTGTAATCTGTTTTATCACAAGATAGATTATTAAAATGTCCATTAATCAAACTGGAAAATATCCAACATTTCATGAATATTGACAAATTTCAGCAGAAATACAGCAAAAAAAGTGTTTTGGTTCAACAGAACATTCAACGATTTAGTAAAAAGTCACTTTTAAAGTGAATTTTCTTCCAAAATAATACAGAATTTTCTTCTGTAAAATAAAGTTTCTTCATGTTTGTTTAACACGAGAGCAAAGAAACGGTCCTTATTTTTGTTAATTACTGTAAATTCTTCACATAGGGACTCAAAATTCACTCTATATTTCATAATTATTACAGTAAATCTGGTGTAAAGTGTTGTATTATTAGTATCCTGTCAGTTCTTTAGCTGATTTCGGCTTTTTTTCAACTAAAGTTCAGCCACAGCTCATTTAGGAGGCAGAGGCAAGACAAGAGAACGCTCGCAAAGACGAAGATGTCAGAAAATGTTTAATGATCTTTTTTTTTTTCTATTTGTGCAAAAATAAAAATAGAAACTACAGACTTGATGAATTTCACAGTAAAAGTAAGCTGTGTGTTTTTGCATCTTCTGAAAATATTTTTATTTATTTATTTTTTTAAATTCTGGCAGAGTTTCGTCTCTAAACGTTCACCGCCCGGAAAAGAAGAAGAGGAAGAAGCTGATGAAGGACTCGCTGCACCTCGCCAACATGATCCGCCGCTTCACCCGGGAGAAGGAGGAGATGCGCAAGAAGAACCTGGCTGCCGCCGGCGGTCTGCCACGACCCAACGCCAAAGTGCCCAGCACCAACAGCGCGCTCGTCGGCGCCCTCCCCAAGGTTGGCGGCGGTGCTGTCGGCGGCGCTGGCGGCGCTGGCGGAGCTGTCGGCGGTGCTGGCGGTGCTGGCGGCAACGACTGCAACGTGACCGACCTGACGGACGACCAGGCTGTGATGTCGCTGCTGGGCTCCACCAACAACGACATCCTGCAGGACATGATGGGCGACCTGGACTTCGGGATGCTGGACTCGCCACAGCCCGGCAGCCCCGCGCAGGGGGAGAACGGCTCGTTCGGGCACAAAACGGGCGCCGGGCGAGCGTCTCAAGGCGGCAGCATGATGACCCCTCCTCCTCCTCTCCCCGGCGGTCTGCCGGGCCCGCTGGCGAAGCGCATCGAAGACTTGAGAGCGGTGGGAGCGTCGCCCCTTTCGCAGCATCTCAGCTCTGAGCGTACGCCGCACGAATCCCCGTTCACTTTCTTCCTCTTTTCGCAGGCGTCCCGTCTGTTCGACGAGGAGGGCAGGAAGAAGTTCTTCACACTGGACATGAACAACATCCTGCTGGAGTCAGTACCATTTAGTTTGTCTTTGCGGCCCGCCACGAAGGCAGGAGAATGTTAACCCCCTCTGTTTGTCTGCGTCCGACAGCATCGAGCTGCAGGTCCAGGAGCAGCCCACGGAGGTGCGTTCAGCTGTCTACTCTCACCTGGAGGCCTTCGTGCCCTGCAATAAAGAAGCTCTGCTCAAACGCCTTAAGAAGCTCAGCCTCAACGTACAGGTCTGTCAGCCAGGAAGTAATCACTGGATGTACGTCCACAACTGATAAACTAGCACATTCACGCCGCAGCTGGTCGACCTCAGCAAACACGAAAAATGGCTACAGCTTAGTCACCTCAGTGGTGTGGTAGTACCTGAGAGTCATTCATAGTCTTTACTCTGGACGCAAGGTCTGACCAGAACCTTAAATAACCAATTTAACTCCCTCTTTTCTCACCACAAGATACCGGCCGAAAACTCTGCAAATCGTTAGTCTTTGGCTCATAAATAGTAAAAACATTTATGGATTAAAATAAAAATGGTGACTGCCTGTGATTGAGTGACTCGGCTCCCGGGCTTTTGCTACAATTCATTGAAGACTTGGAATAATTTTTGTTCCATTATCTATATATTCTTCATATTAGTAAGGTTTCCTATCTAATCAGTGAAATATCTAGGGCTCAGAAAGATGAGAATTAGATTACCGTTTTTCTTGCTTAAATATGACTTTTTTTTTTAAACAATTCTCATTATTTTGGACTCTGAGGGTGTTACTCTACCATATCAGGACTGCAATTCAGTTTAATTAAATAGAGCCGATCGTCTCAGGGCGCAGTACAGGAACATTCATACACATTTAGTAAAAGTTAAGGGTAAGAGAAGCCAGCAGATTGGGCTGAGTCATCACTTTGTCTTAGTCTCCCATCCTGAGCAGCGTGTTGGCGACAGTGGAAAGAAATGACTTCCTTTAATCAGGAAGAAACCTCCAACAGAACCAGAGCCAGACTCAGGACGGGCGTCCCATCTGCCGCGACCCAGTCGGTCTGGGCAGTATCATTTACCGCATGTCAAACTGGAGGACTCTAAATACCTGGATGCGCTTCACCCCACAAAATGGCGTAGAGTCTGTGCCGTTCACAGATCTGCCTGCCCTTTAATCAGCTTAGTTCACTCAGAACTGGACGAGGCAAATGCGTTTAAAAATGTCAATAATCAGCCTAATGAATCAGCCAGAAATCAATCAGTCAAGCCGACTCGTGTGTTGAACATGAGGGGCTGGGGTTAACCCCCCCCCGTCTTTGTTCCCACTGAGTGACTATATTTAGCACGCTGTCCCGGATACGTCGGTGTAATTTTCTGACATCTCTGCCGTACAGGACGACCGACTGCGAACGCCGCTGCTGAAGCTGAAGCTCGCCGTGTGCAGCGTGATGCCAGAGCAGATCGCTCGCTACAACATGGACTGCATCGCCAAAGTGGCAAAGTAGGAAAACCAGCGCCTCTTTTCTTTTCACGAGCAGAACGCTGCGGCGACGGTTTGGTCACACGACCGTTTCCCCTTCGTCTCACAGGCAGCAGTCCGAGGAAGGAGACAAAAACGGGTCGGAAGACGACGACGAGGAGAAGCCGGGGAAGAGGGTGATGGGGCCTCGGAAGAAGTTTGTGTGGGACGACAAACTCAGGTCGGAGGCCTTTTAGGTGCCGGACTGGTAGCTGGGAAATAAACACAACGACGTACAACTTTTCCTCCTGTTGGTGTGTTTGCAGGTCATTGCTGTGTAACCTGGTGCAGGTGAAGCTGGGCTGCTACGAGCTGGAGGGCAAGAACTCGCTGTCTCTGGAAGACTACCTGAAAGCCTTCATGGAGACGGAAGTGAAACCTCTGTGGCCGAAGGGCTGGATGCAGGCCAGGTGTGTGGAGCACGCCGAGCTCCTTTAATAACTACTTCCTGTGGAGGCCAGGGACAACCATTTTGTCCCAGCCATCATTAGTTGACCTCGAGATAAACCAGGCTGGATTTATTTATCTGGGAAAATTTATTATCATTTTAGTTTTTTCATGATCACAAGAATTGTAGGAAAACAATTATAAAAAAGCACATTTTTTTTACGTCTGACAGATTTTCTTTTTGTTCAGTATTGCCGTCAGGACACGTGGAAACAATGTGAAACAGTGAAATCATGCGTGCGTTTAGCTGGATGTCCCTTCAGGTGACATTTCCAGGTTTCCATCACGACTGAACTGATCTCTGAAAAGAAGGAATCTTTGAGTTTTATTAGGATTAGAAAATAATTTCTAGTAGTTATGGTAAAGAAAAGGTTTAGATACTTTTTAAATGGGGTTCTTTAGTAAAGTTTAAACAGTTAATATCTTACCTGTTGTAGATGCCTCTTTGAGCGGCCTCAGTTTGAACTGGGCCGACGAGTTAATGGCTAGTCTGAACGCAGCAGTGACCAAAGGGGATCACTGCCATCTGAAAACGACTCAAGTCTCCACAATTTTATAGCAGCAACATGATTGTAAAAACCTTCGCCGTGCCCTGAATATTTCATTAGTTATTTACAGAAGGTTTTAGTACAAATAGCAGAAGCAGCAACTAGCTGTAGCACTTCCAGTGCAGCCTGAAGAACGTCCAGCATATTTCTGCTGAAATATCTGTGGAAGGTGAAACTGACAGCAATGGAAAAGATTATAAAATATCGTTTGCATGAATTATTTTTGAAAAATTCGTCATTTCAAGACGGCAGACTTTACCTTAGAAGAGGGACTGTTCTGTTAGTCATTATTGTCTGAAAACCAACTTCCAAAGACTGCCATCTTAGATTTTAATCGTTCATAACCTTTCCACAGAAACTCTCTTCAAAACAACCAAACTATTCCTTTCACCTATTATCTTTGTTTTCACAAGATGATAAAAACAGCTTACCTTGCGATGATATTGAAAATAAAAGGGCACGCAGAAGTGACAGCAAATGGCGCCGAATGCTTTCACAGAAAAGGATTTTAAACTCGTGTTTCTGTTTGTTTTTTTAAGGATGTTGTTCAAAGAGAGCACCATGGTTCATGGTCATCTAACCGGCTACATGTGAGTCCCGTGACTTTCTGACCTGATTCTGAATTCTGAACTTTTTATTTATTCGAAACTTGCTATTAACTCGCACGTTTTGTCGGTTTGCTGCAGAGCAAAGAAAAAGATGATCCCAGCACCGAAACCCAAGCCAAAGGTTGGTAAAATGTGTTTCACACCGTGTAATCTGAGCCGGTTGAGCCGAAGGCAGCTGGACTTCTTTCTCGGTTTATTTATTTGTGGGTGGGAGATGTTTCACGTCTCATCCAGTGAGATTTCACAATTGAAAAGGAAAACAGTCCAGTTGCCTCTGATTCGACAAGATCAGATTGAAGCTGTTTCTAGAATCCTGAGCTGAGACGCTAAAACGCATCCTTCTCGTGCTGAACTTGTCCTCTCTGTGCTTCCAGGAGGTAGCGTGGGTTCAGCGACCAGCGCCTTCAGCGGGCGCCACCCCGTCCCCCGCTGCTCCGGTTGCCAAGCGACCGCCGCAGTCCCCGCCGGAGCCCATATGTCTCGACTCCCTCGACGACTCGCCCTCCCTCGACTCCATCTCTCAGGCTCTGGCCATCCTCGGCAACGCGGCTAAGGGCCTGGCTCAGGGAGACAGCCCCCCGTCCCCGGACCGACCCAAGGCCGCGACCAAACCCCCGGGCCTCCACGCCTCGCCTCTACTCCAGCAGCAGAAAAAGAACTCAGTCGGCGCTCCCGCCTCCAGCACACCTCACTACATCTCTACCTCTTCGTCCGCCGCCTCCCTGTCTCGGTCGACTCTCACCACGTCCTCCCCCCTGACCTCAGTGAGGCCGGATGGGATGGGGGCTGTGAAGGGGGCGGTGCAGGCCCACAGACACTCTGTTCTGAGCACTCAAAGACCTCTGGGTGTGGGCATGACGAAAGCAAGCATGCCTGCCTCGGTGTCCCCTCCTAAGCCCCGCCCCCCACCCACAGCGTCTCCGCTAGTGCCCCCGGGCTCAAAGTCGGGGGCCTCCACCCCCACTTCTGTACTCCTCAAGGGCAGCAATAATAAAGCCAACAGCGGTGACACGCTCATCGTCACATCACCTCAGACTCGACCACACAGCCTCGCGTCAATCCCACTCATAGTCCACAAAACCTTTCAGGCCTCCCGCCTTGCCCAGACCTCGCAAAGCAAACCGCCCCCCTCCCCTCAGGCGCTCTCCGTAGGTCAGACGCAGCCTCAGTCGAACTTCATCACCCCTATGCACGCCACCCTCACCAAATCCACCCACAGCAGCATCCCCCCCATCATCAAGCTCACCCCGCGAACCCCCAACCCCATCGCCCCCACGACCACCTCCTCAGGCTCACCTTCCATCTCTCAGACTCCTCGCTCTCAGGCAGCCCCCTCCCTACACCAGTACACTCACAAGCCCTCCGTCGGCTTCAGGCCCCCGTTCTCAGGTGTCTCAGGAGGAGCAGCAGTAGCCAAGACGGGTCAGGGCAGCTACACGCCTCCAAGCGGCCAGAAGACCCCCACCATTAACAGCACCGCCAACACCAGCCTTATAAACACTTCATCTGTAAGCAAGCATTCAGGAACCAGTGCCTCCCCCGCAGCGGTGTCTGCCACCGCAGGCCAGCGTCAGAGGGCCGGAGGCGGGACACCTCAGGGGACAAAGACGGTCGTATCTGTTCCACAGGTTTGTACAGACGGATCAGTGTTGGTTCGCTCATAGAGGCCGTTCGGCGCACGTCGGAGAATCTCCCGCCTAATGGTTATCTTGTGCTCAGCTGTACACTTTACCAATCGTCAGAGGGACAAACCGAAGCTGCCTTCCATTAGTTCCCTGAAGAACGACGCAAAACAGAGGTCTAAATAGATTGCGGCGACCAGACGCCTGCCTTCCAGATGGCGGTGTGTGTGTGCTAATTTGCAACAAACAGATGCTTTTCCCCGCACCCCGGCGCCACTCCTAAACCTCATCAGGATGTAGATTTACACAAGTACGCCATGGTTTTAGGAACGAGGTCAGCTTCTGCTTCAAAATCTTGAAGACCAAACCCTGCTGATGTACGTCAACAACCTCGTTCTAACCAAGACCCCAAACACGGCGCCACCATGATTGTAAACCACCACAACCTCCCTACGGAGGTTTTGTTGTGGACCTATCACACCCACCTGAAGACCTCTCCAGGACTCTAGCTGACCTTTAGCATCATAGCAGGGTAGTCATCCAGCATCCATCCTTTCATCAGCTGGTTGGATGCCTCGACAGCCTCATGTGTCGTCTCCTTACGTTTCCTTCTAAGTGTTAAATACCTTTAGAAAGTTCTGCTGAAGCACCATTTAGACCTTGGTTCTGGGTCGTTTTTCAGGAAATTGTGGAAAGGCAGTTATAGTTTTTCCCTCTGGTGAGCACAAGATAATCAGTTCACAGTCTTGTATTTGTAACAGGAATTGCACAAACTAACATATGGTGCACTATTTTAACGACACAAATCATGTGATTCTGACATCAGCTGAACGCCCCCGCCATTTCCGATCAAACGTATCCTTCTAACGGTGCCGTCTCCCGCGCAGGTCTCCACGACAGGAAGCGGCGGCCTGCTCAGCTCGGCCTCGTCCCTCCCCCTGGGCTTCGGGATGCTGGGGGGTCTGGTGCCCGTGTCCCTGCCGTTCCAGTTCCCCTCCATGCTCAGCCTGCCTCAGCTGGGGACGGGAGGCTCCAGCCCGGCGACGAGCAGCTCGGCGGCCAGTAGCAACGCGGCGTTCTCCACCCTGACGCAGAGTGAGTCGGGGGGGGAGTTTGACTTTATTTAAACATCTGAAGTCGGTGCGCAGACGCTCCTGTTTGTTGCGTTCCCGCGCAGCCTCTGTTTGGTGTTTGTGTGTTAGAATCATTTGTTTAAACTCTGTATTGTTTGTCTGAATGTAAGCTAAATGTTATTAATGTGACATTATTTCATTTTGTTTGCTTCATCTCCCAAATCTTCTCTTCTCTCTGTACATTTGGCACTTAATTTCTTCATTCAAAATAAAAAAAAATCTTCCTCTCTTCTTGTTATGCTGACACATCCACTCTTTCCTCCTCGCTTCCTTGTTCTGTTGGCATTTGTCCCTCCCGCCCTCGTCGCTCTGTCCTGTCCTGTCCTGTCTCCTCAGATCTGTATAAGAGTCTCCAGTCAGGGTCTCAGGTTGCTCTGCCTCCTCACTTGCAGCTCGCTTTCTCAGGTAAAATCTGACCCTTCCTGTACCTCCAACCCTGTCCTCCCCCCCCTTCCTGTCTCTCTCCCCCTCCTTTCTTTTCAAGTGTCTGTATCGGGTCGTCTGGTTCTGTTCTCATCTGTCAGTGGCAGCATGTCTTTGTGGGGGGGAGGGGGTTATTTTAGCTGTAATCCCATCACTTATACGTCACGTTCAGCGATTCTTTTACTGGTGGATTAAAGTTTGCCCCCCCCCCTCCCCTTTTTTTTTCTTTCCTTTTCTGTTTTGGTCCAGATGTCAGTCAGAGCCAAGGAGGAGACAATAAGAGGAAGACTCTATGATCCAGCTGGATGCCAACGAGCAACTACCGTCGTTATCCGAACACTTCAAGATTCGAACGCGGGTTTAAATCAGTAGATTCCACTCGCGACGAGTGGGCTACACCTCGCAGATCAGCTCACCACCTTAACACCACAGTCAAATACCTTTTTTTTTAAAAAAAGAATAATGTTTACAAGACAGACCTTAATCACTGTGGACAGGGAGAGGTGAGGAAAAGGGGTTAAAAGGTGTGTGGAAACCCGTTTGGGTGGTCGGACTGTGTGCCTTTTTTGTCCATCTCCCGCTCTGATGCATGGTCAGTGAATCTATTTGGTGCTGTTTTTAAATCATAATGTAATTATCACTGATACCTGTATGAAATGTAAACTGCAAAATTGTTGAATCTGAGCTTTTTTTATTCCGAGCTGTACATGTTTTCATTGTACTTGAATTCTTAGATAAATCTGTTTTTTCTGTATAGAACTCAAGCCCACTTTTAATTAAAACCCTTACATGAAGTAATAAAACGCAAGTTTTAAATATTTTATACTGACGGCACGAGCACCGAGACTTGTTTCCTGTGTGAATCTTAAATAGGAGGGTTTAACAGGTCGTACTGATGTGTTTTTAAAAGATTCATCTTATTTCACCTTTTCAATAAGCCGCACATGTAAATATGATTTAAGTGGTTTCCTATCAATTCCCCCAAACCAGTTAAGATCTGTAGTTTTTAAAATGGCTGAAGCTTGACCATATAAACTGTTAATATCTTACCTGTTGTAGATAACTCTTTCATGAAACTCAGTGTGGAGAAATAGTTTTAACTCTGACAGGACTGATGAGCTAACGACTAGTCTGACCTTCGACGCCTGCATCAATTTTACATTATTTACAAAGCATTTAACGGTAATTTGCAAGCTCTGATAGTAGCAGTTAGCTATAGCGCCTCAAGTGAAGGCACCTTCAGTAGGAATTTCATATTTTTGCCAAAATAGTATAATATATAAAAAAAAAAAAAGACAGTGAAGTAAACGTTTACTAGACTTTGCATGAATTTCTACAGATTTTTCAAGTCTGGAGTTGTAAAACGGCAAATTCTATGTTGGAGGTGGCACTGTTTGGACACTGTTATTAAGTCTTAAAATATCATATTCATAGCTCCTGGCTACGTTCGGACTAGCAGTTAGCTCATCGATCCTGTTGGGAGTAAAAACCTTTCCTCCAAACTAGAATCAATCACGAAGCCATCTACAACAATTAAGATTTAATATAACTTTTTCCACAGAACCTAGAGGTCTGAACTATCCCTTTTAATGTAGCTTTTTTATTCCTTAAATCTACATCCTGAACAAAAAGGCCTGAGCGGTTATGGTGCGTTTAAGTACACCTCATAAACTGAGAAATCTCAAGAAAAATACTGAAGTATATAAACTGTATAACACCCTTCAGTCTAAAAGAAAACTATTGGGGAGCATTTTACCCAGCCTTACATTTGCTTTTATAACAGAACCTTCAACAAAAATCCTCAAAGGAAAAAAATGATTTAATTGAAACCATAACCAGGTTTCCAAATCAGTCTTAATTAAAGATGAACTCAAAAACAGAAAATAAAAATCAGACATGACAAATTCAATGGATTGTAATAACTGATGTCAAGTTTCTCAGACACCTTCTGACACCAGAAACAAACAAACAAACAAAAAAAAGGCAAGACAAAAAAAAGAAACGATACAAAACGACAGGAGAAGTGTTTCGATTGAAGCAGTTTGTGAAACACGAAGTGACTGACGGCTCGAACTGGCAGTATGAGAGGGTCAATACAGGCCGTCTCCTCCCGGAGCTCCTCCTTAGGTGGAGTTCTCCCAAAAAGCGTCCTCGCTCCGCGTGTTCGCCTCTTTGGCGCCTATTTGACCAGAGGTCTGGTTTTGTCGTCGTCGCCACACTGGTGGGCTTTGTACTTTTTCACCTCGGCCATGTACTTTGACCAAGCATCGCTCTTGCCTGGCTCGGCCTGCGGAGAAAATGGGAGACGGGGGGTTTGTTATAGAATGTGTGAGGCGACCGAACAATGTGTCGTAGTCGCCGCCGCCGCTTACCTCTGTGTCCTGTTTCTGCTTCTTCG
The DNA here is from genome assembly GCF_001649575.2 of Kryptolebias marmoratus. Taxonomy (NCBI): domain Eukaryota; kingdom Metazoa; phylum Chordata; class Actinopteri; order Cyprinodontiformes; family Rivulidae; genus Kryptolebias; species Kryptolebias marmoratus. Next base: position 18,112,440 of record NC_051441.1, on the reverse strand, counting down.
CAACCATGCCGGTCTTTAGGAACACACCGCCTCGGCGCTTCCCCACCTGGGTTAGGGGATAGAAGACTGAAACCGTTACAGGGGTCCTTGCAGGTGGACTGCCAATGAAGGAAACTACACCAGGGCAGAGGGGCTACATTTAGTCTCCTGCTGCACCACCAGTGAAACCATCACCAGCAGGGGGAGCTTTACTAATCTTAAGTCGGCTACTAGCTCTTAAAAGGCAATGTAAAATATGACTCTGGCAAATCACTAGTGACAATTAAGTATCACATTTTGGGTCAATATTTCACAAAGTATAAACTCAAATGTCAGGTAAAGCGAGTTGAGCTAATGCTATCTCATCTTTACAACTGCTAAACCCCTTACAAAGGTCGTCACAGGAGGGGCCTTCTTTTCCTCTGAGGTCTGTCCCTGCTCGGTGGCTCCATCTCCACCTCCACCTGTTTGCTGCTGCATCTCCTTTTTCCTCTTCTCCTCCTCCATCTTCTTCTTGAAGAGCTCCATGAAGCTGCCGTCGTTGGCGAACGCGTTGGCCACGGCCCCCGAGGCCTGGCCCGCCGGCTGCGCGGGGCTGCTCGACGGGGACGCCGGGCTGCCGCAGCTCGAGTCGCCGCTGCGGGACGACGACGACGACCTGCCGCGTGCTCGCTTCGGGTCCATCGCTCCCGGGTCGGCAGGCGGGTTACAGTCCGACAGGCTAACAGCAGGCGAGACCCGGTTCGTTAAGCGATTAGCGCGCTTCTGGTTGGACCCATAAAAAAATCGAAGTCAGCTGCATAAAAAAAATCAGCCTTCGTGTGTAAAAAAGCAGCTAAATGTTCACCTATGTCGGTCCAAAGGAGTTATCCTGACAAAAACAATAGCGGGCGCTGGTTTGGTTGCTAATGCTAGCTACCACCGAGCGCTAAAGCCGTCCTTTAAGTTGTTTTACGGACTAAGAAAAACTTAAATTCAGCATCAAAATCCCGCGCGAGACTGGCCGACATCTAAAATAAATAGAAAGCGAACAATAAAGTTTCTCATTCGCATTAATTACGAGTACTTTTTGCAGATTTTGCCGTCGCTAACTTTTGTTACCAATCACCGTCTGTCGGCCATGTTTAATTTCATCCGGCTACGTCATCATAGCTGTGGCTCTTCCCACTGCACCGGTGTTTTTTTGTTATTTTTTTTATTTAATTGAAATAACACAATCAATACAAGGCAGTTATCATTATACATTTGAACACAGATAAACAAAAGCCAAGGGGGAATACTTTATACACAAACATTGAATAAGGTGCACAAATCAATAGTTTTTATGGCTTTCTTATTGTTAGAGTCAGATATATTTATAATATATTGTTCAAGTTCCTTTTTAAAGACCAGAAAAGAGGGAGTGGTATTACTAAATTTAGATTTGTGTATGTGGTACTTCCCTAAAAGTATGATTAAATTTATGATATACATCTGTTTCTGATTTTTACTTTTAACATCATGGACTCCAAACAAAACAGTGGACCAGCTTAAACAGAAATTAAAGTCAATCTTCAGTTGGACATACTGAGTTACTTCTTTCCAGAAGGTGACAGTATTGCGACAGTGCCAGAACAGGTGGATCACAGTTTCAGGTTCAGAATCACACAAAGAACAGTACACATATATGTCTTTTTTAAATTTTAACATGTATTGCTTGGCAGGGTAATATCTATGAATTAATTTATACGATACTTCTCTCACTTTGTTTATAAGTAAATACCTGTAAGGCAGGTTCCACACATTGCTCCAGTTCAAATCACTAACAGTATTAGACCAGTAATGAGTAACATAGGGGATTGTGGTAATATCAGATTGAAATAGTGATCTTATATTGCAATTATTTTTCCTTGATTTGACAGAAAAGCATATACGACCAACTGGTGTTGCTGAAGGATTAAAAAATGGAATTTTAGTTGGTTTCACAACACTTCTTAATAACATTAGTATACTAGAAGGAACAGCATCCATAACTATAGCAAAGTCTTTTGGGGTGACAGGAATACCAAAGGTTTGCAGAAATTCAGAGTAAGTAAGGAGATTCCCATTATCATTGAGCAACTGAGTTACTAAGATGATGTTGTTGTCAAACCATGAGGTAAAAAATATTGATTTATTTTTATATTTGATGTACTGATTGTTCCAGATGAAACATCTATGTGGAGAAAAGTTGTGTTTATAAATTAAAGACCATGCCAACAGCATCTGTTTATGAAAATTTGCTAACTGAACGGGAAGTTTTTCTATTTTATAATCACACAAAAGAACATATTCAAGGCCTCCAATAGCAGAAAACACAAATCTGGGTATAAAGTTCCATGTTGATGTAGGGTTATGTAAAAATTGCTTTATCCAGTTAATTTTAAAAGTATTATTAAGGGTAGTGAAGTCAAGAAAGTTAAGGCCACCAGAAGCATAGTTGTTCATAATAACAGACTTTTTCACATAATGTGTTTTGTTTTTCCATATAAAATTAAACAGTAATTTGTCAATAGCAGTGCAGATTTGTTTGTTGACAGACAAAGGAATAGCTGCATATGTAAGACGAGACAAACCTTCTGCCTTTGTTAGAAGTATTCGTCCTTTAAGAGATAAGTCTCTTTGAAGCCATTGATTAAGTTTTTTTTTAGATTTTTCAATAATAATGTTAAAATTTTCAAAGCATCTATCCTTCTGATTTCTCATTACTGTTATTCCAAGGTAAGTAAGTTTATTTTTGATAGGTATATTATAAATCAAAGAATCGTTGCAATCTTTGATAGGAAATAGCTCACATTTCTTCAGATTTAAACACAATCCTGAGGCAGATGAGAACAGGTCTATTGTTTGGATAGCAATGGGAACTTGAGAGGAATTTTTTAAGAATAATGTGGTATCATCTGCCAATTGACTAATTATAATTTCTCTATCTGCAATAGAGATACCTTTTAATGGACTATTCTTTATATGAGAAGATAGAAGCTGTGTGCATAAGATAAATAAATACGGGGAGGCTGGGCAACCCTGGCGGATGCCACGTTGCAATTCAAACCTTGGTGAAGTACCATCTTTTAATTTGATTGAACTATTACCTTTAAAGTACAATGTTTTGACAGCTTTACAGAAGAACTCACCAAACCCAAATTGCTCAATTGTTTGAAATATAAATTTATGCTCAACGGTGTCAAATGCTTTATAAAAATCAAGGAAAAAGATAAAACTGTCATCAGGACACAAAAATGAGTAATCAATAACATCTAATACGAGTCGAATATTATTGGAGATATGTCTATTCTTCATAAAGCCGGACTGAGTCTCATCAATAAGTGGATCTAAAACATTTTTAAGTCGTTTAGCAAGTATGGAAGCAAATACCTTATAGTCAGTATTTAGCAAAGAAATGGGTCGCCAATTATCGATGAGAAGGTGGTCTTTTTTAGGTTTTGGGATCAATGTTATCAGTCCTTGTGTTAAGGTGGGAGGTAATGTTTCTCGTTCTATGCTTTCTAAAATTACCTCAAGTATGAAGGGAGATAGGTCTTCTATAAATGTTTGATAAAACTCTGCAGGAAGGCCATCAACACCAGGAGATTTATTAGTTTTAAGATGATTAATGGCTGAAATTACCTCCTGTAGGGTTATGCTATCATCACATATCTCCTTTTCCTTATCAGTAATTTGAGCAACATTGCTTAAAGAATTGAAAAAATGAGTTGATGATTGATGACAGTATTTGGTTTTGTAAAGATTACTATAAAAGCTGGAGCAAAAATGAGCTATCTTTTTGGGGTCATCTGTTAAAACTCCATTAATATTGAGATGTTGAATTAAGTTAAGCTTTCCATGATGTTTTTCTAAATTAAAAAAATAGGCTGAGTTCTGCTCACCAGCTTCAATCCACTTTTTTCTTGATCTAATAAAAGCACCTTTAGCCTTTTGTAAATAAATTTCATTCAATTTAAGTTGTGCTGAAGTCAAGTCTAACCGTTCCTTTTCTGATAAATCAGAAGGGTGTTTCTGGGACAATAACATTATACTAGAGATTACTCTCTCTTCTTCCTGTCTCCTGTTTTTAGTGACTGTGCTGCCATGGGTTCTCAAATATTGAGCAGCTTTAAATTTAAAAAGTTCCCAATTTTTACTATAATTATTCTCAGAGCATGCTTTATACCAAAATTCTGCTATTAACCTTTTTATGACTGATTTGACTGTCACGTGTTTCAATAGTAAGCAATTTAATTTCCAATAAGAACTTTTACAAGGCTTTATAGAAGAATGCATAGGGATGAATATAGCAACTGCACTGTGGTCTGTTAATGGCGTTGTGAGAATATTAACTGATGTTTTATCAATATTTAAATTATTGGAAATCAACCAAAAATCTAGTCGTGAATGTCTGGTGGCACTTCTATTACTCCATGTGTAAGCAGTAGTATTAAGATTTTGTTGTCTCCACACATCTATTAAGTTAAATTTTTGCATAAAAAGTTTCAAGTTTATGTTAACTGCATTAGAGTTGCGCGGAGGCCAACAGTCTACGTTATGGTCAAGAATCATGTTAAAATCTCCCCCCATTATAATACCAAAAACAGGGAAATTATTGGAGATACCTTGAACATGTTTCTCCAGTGTATCCAGTAGTATACTATTATCACTGTGTGAGTTATATCCATATATATTAATGATTATCATTACAAAGTTTGCAATGGATACCACCTGTAGGACGAAGTGACCTGAAGCATCACACTTTGTTAGAAGCGTATTCCCAGAGAAGTTATGTTTTAGAGTAGTAACACCTGCAGAATATTTCGTACCGTGAGCCTGCCATATCTCATTTCCCCATTGAGATCTCCAAAACTTATCATCATTCGGCACAGAGTGTGATTCTTGAACAAAACAGAAATCATAATTGTGCTGTTTAGCAAACAAAAATAGTGCTTTGCGTTTAATATTATTCCTTAACCCCCTGGCATTGATAGTAACAATAGATAATGACATTGATAACAAAGAACAGAACAGTATAAAACAAGTAAAGAAAACTTAAAGAGTACTAACCTCTTCATTAGGAGCTGACCCATTTTAGGTTCAACAGAAAGTGTATAATGAAACATATTAATATTAGAAAAGTGAGGTAAGTAGGTTTCTATAAGGCAGTTAAGTCTTATTATGGCCCAAATAACCAGATATGCAGAATACTACATAAAACTGATGTGGGAGAGTATTAATAACATAAAATTACTAAGAAAACAAAAATTCCCGAGTTTAACTATTTTTGCATAACACCCCTTCAGTACTATGAATATCTAGCACACAAATTTGTTTAAGCATAACAACCCAACTTCAGAACAGAGCAAACCTTGTGGATTTGAGATGTATTTATCTTCATGTGGATGGAATCAGTTCAGTTCCTTCAACAAAGGCTCTCCCTCCGACATAATACGCCTTTTTTCCTTGTTCCCGGGCTTTGGCTACCATTGGCCACAGTAGCCTCCGTCTCTCTCTGGCGGACAGTGATAGGTCCTCAGCAAAGCGTAAGTTCTTGTTCTGTAGATATGTCGACTTCTTTGCAGCTTTCCATACTTTGTCGCGGTAAACACGGGCGGTAAATTGCATGATGATTCCTCGCGGCTTGGAGGCATCTTTTTTTATTTGACCGAGTCGGTGTACTGTATCAATAACGTCTGGAAATCTTGTCTTGAACTCTGGCAGAATCGCCTGACATATTTTTACCGCCTCAGAACGGACATCTTGTTCCTTGCTTTCAGGCACTCCATACAGGCGCAGGTTCCAGCGCCGTGCATAGTTCTCCAGCTCGGTGACCCGTTGGTCCACAGTATAAAGCTTTTTCTCTGTCTCGCAGGCTTGTGCATCGACTTTTTTCATCTTCTCCTTTACATCTCGAATATCAGCACATACAAAGTCAACTGTTTTTTTAAGACCTTCGATCTTCATCGTATTGTCAGAAATCAGTTTCTCCATGTTTTTTTCCAGACTATCAAGTCTTGTATTAAAGATGACTGATATTTGCTGCACTATGTTTCCTTCCTCCATTTCCAGAGAGCGGTGAGCCTTCAACTTTTTCGGAGCAGGTGGTTTAGTCGGTGTTGAGGTTGGTGTATCGGGAAGAGGAGGAAACTCATCCACAATAGATATACGAGGTTGATCTGGCATGCAGTAATTGTGCAAGTTATGCATCAGTGGATTTTCTTTTGCTACCGGCGACTCCATGCACTCGTGCTGCTTTAGCATAGCTCGTTTAGCTTAGCTTAACGCTCTCAACGTGGCTAAGTTTGAGCCACGACGTTAAATATTCGTAAAGTACAGTCTCTTTCACTTCAGCACAAAAGTACTTGCTACTGTTACAGTTTACCTCGAGTAGAGTACGGTGACGAACATATGTTTCATTATGCTGTAAAATCTTTGGTGCTCAGCTCCAGTTAGAACATGCGCTCATGCCGCCATCTTGCCCCCCCCCACCCCCACTGCACCGGCGTTGTGTCCAAAGTTACCTTCAGTATGATGAATCCAATAAAGTTCCAAGGCATGTGTCCATTTTCGATGACATAATGGATGAAGAAAGACGGGGGAGGTAATTTTGGGCTTTTCCTGCCTGAGTGGTACCAGGTTAGTGGGGATGGGATCTGTGCGGCCTGCCGGGTCCAAAGAATCAGGACTGAACTGAATGGAGCATGTACCTGCATGTGCTGGAGAAGACACTAAACGTAAATTCTCTGCTTTTTGACCCGTCGGGGAGTTATTTTTGATAATGAAATAGTTTGTACACATTTCATTTCCTTCCCTGGCTGCAGAGCATCGTGTTACATTAAAGAGGGTTTTCAGAAATTAGGCTGCAAGATGAAATCTGGGTTATGAAAGAGAAGTTGGACAATAATAATTGTCACAGCAAGTCAAAGGAGCTTCTACATTTATTAACCAACATTATATCACACAAGGTGATTTTATCTGCTCAGTGAAACAGCCGAACTTTGTGCCTAAAATCCGATTTTGTCTCTAGTAATTTACCAGTCTACTACTGATGAATTAGAGCCTCAACGTCTCAGTGCAGCACAGCGGTTACTTTACAGAAACCTGCCTGGAACAGATAAAACTTGTTAATATTCAGTTTTTAGGTGAATGTACCTGCCTGACATGGCTTCTTAGTGCTTCTTTGTGTCAGTATTAAAACAGAACAAGATTTAATTTGACTTCCTTTTAGATCTCAATTAGCTTTATATGCTTTAAATGCCCCCCAAAATTAATTATCTGTTGCTTATTTGAAATAAGCTGAAACACACATCATTAAACAGGATTACTTCAGCCTGGCTTGGTGTTCATGAAACAGATTAATTCAGCTGGTCAAGCCCAGCTTTCTTCTCTTATCCCAGATTAATTCATTCTTCTTTGAGGAAAATGTTAAAGCATTAAGACGGAAAACTAAATGTATATTTCAACAGCCACAAAAAAACTGATTCACCAGTTTACCTTCTACTCTATATTGTGCAACATTCATTTTTCACATCTTTACTGTTTGGAGATGTTTTTATTCATTTTTATTTTGGGGACAATAAAGAGCTCATCTTATTCTGTTCTGTCAACTGTAAAAAAATAAAACAAAAACAGGTACAGACTTTATTTTAAGATCCCATTTATTTGTTGTGCAAAAAGTCTACAAGTGTTTAACTTGTCTCTGATCTCTGTTTGACAGCGTCGTGCTATAATCCATTAGACCCACTGAGTATAAAGACAAACAACCTAGAAGTTAACCCCCTCACACCATGCAAAAGTGCCACAACAACGATTCTGCACCATAAATACAAATTGAAAAAGGATTAAATATCAGTAGAAAATTGTGCACACAACAGCAAGACTGGCCTGCATAGATTATAGCAGGAAACGTTCACAGAGTTGGACAAGTTCTAAAACTGCAGCTCTGATATGGGAGAGACAAAAAAAATAATCTTAAACTAAAAGAAAACTGGGGAAGAAGAGGGTGACAAATTAGTGTTTGATCATTCAGCTACATTTGACAGGATTTTGTGTGCGTCTTACTTCCTGTCAGAAAAATGAGAAAGATTTGCAGCATTGCGTTGAGCCATACACGTTTCCTTCCAGTTCAGTTTCCTGTAAACAAAACCGGGCAGCAGCAAACGGCAACAAGCAGAGTCAGTAGTCGTCTCCTACATTCTGTCATCTACTTTTAAACTTGGATTAATAAGAGTTCATCAGTGTAGTGTTGAGTGCATTAAGTTCTGCTCACAGCTCCGCTTCAACCTTTAAGGACGGACGAAAAAAGGAATTAAACTGTAAAACACATCGTACGAACAGGAACTTGTAGTAAAACAATGATTAAAAGGAAAAAAGAAAAACAAAGGGGGGTTGTCATAGCTAATACCTCTACTGTCAGTCTCTTCAAAAATGAGAATATTTGTCATTTTTTGCAAGGCACTCAACAGATCTACCCTTCAGACGAAGTGCTTTGGTGTGTAAAAACTCTAAACTGAAAATGCATCTTGTGTTTTAAAGAATAAAATTCAAGTGAGTATTAAAGACTCCCACTGAAGCAACTCCATGCCTTCATGATTGTCACGTTTTAGTTCCTTCAAATTTAAAAAGTTCAGCCCTCAGTAAATTTTCAGTTAAACTAAAACTAAGGTTCAGTGAATTTGACAATATTTTCTACTGTATACAGTGGTATCAATAAACACGACACCATCTAGATTTAAATAGGAAACCTGATTAAAGTAGTTTTTTTAACTGTATGATATTAAACCTTCAAGAGACAGGAGTGAATCGAAGAGAATAAAAGAAATAAAAGTCACCTGAAAAGGTGACAAAGCCTCCTTCACATTTGATCAACTCAGTACCAACCCCACTGAGGCTCCTCAGAGAAAATCCTTCTGTACCACGAAGAACCAGCAGGGGGCAGCAGCAGCACGTGAGAAAAACAAAAAAAACAAAAACAGTGTTGCAGCATCCAGTGAAGGCATAAAAGTCCAGGGAGTTCAGCTGAAGTGGATCCCATCTTCCCTTTGCTTCATTTTAAAGACCCTTGCCCTGCCTGCTCGTCTCATCTTGGGAGGTGTCGTGTCAGGCCTCTCCTGGCGATGGTGGACTGTCTCTGCTGGGCGAGGAAGGACATGGCCTGGTTGGAGGGACTCAGCCGCTCGCCTGACACTTTCTGCTGCAAAGCCATTCCCTGGGGGGACGGTCGAGAGGTCAGAGGAAGCAGGAAAAACAAAAACGGGAGCGATATGAAAAGGTACTAAGACAGGATAGTTTTGACGCTCACCATATTGTACCACGCACTAATGATGAGCTTCTCCTCCTGGTCGTGTCTGACCCTGCTCTTTTCAAAATCGTGCTGAGCAAAAAAAAAAAAAACAATTCCCACATCAATATGTATCTGTAGGATTTAAAGTACCAGAGGAAGCACACACACACGTCTTTGAGTAGGGTGCATACCTCCAGATGCTGGATTTTTCTCTCCTTCTCTGTCAGCTGATTTTTCAGAGCCTGAATGTCAGGAGTCACCACTGGCTGTTTGGGATCCAGGGTTTTGATCACCTGCAACACAAAGAAGATTGCTTAAAAAAAAAACAAAAAAAAACAAAAAAATAAAAAGCCTTTGAACAGATGTTGAATTTCTGGAAAACTGCCAAAGGCTTAGAAAAAGATCATCACAGATGCAGAAACCAGAGAATCGCATGTTTCCCATATTCTCCTCTCCATGCTCACAATGCAGCGTTATGAACATAATATATTAGAGGTAACAGTACGCATAAATCACAGTTCAGTAAACAACTCTGTTTTAGAGTCATGATTCAGAACAACAGAAAAATAAACAAAATACCAAATGTTTGGGACGGAGTTGCAGCCACTTTAGTCAAACATGATAAATGAGGTCATGGAAGACGTCAGGAGATTTGTTTGTTTTTTAACTTCAGACGTTACCATCTGAAGTTAAAAAACAAATAAAATGTTAAACACTGAGTTTTACTGCTAGCTGAGTGCTTGTGAGCTGTTCTTACACATTCTTAGTGTCTAGCTAGTGAGGTGGGTTTTAAAATCGGTGCCCAGCCCTTTAATTACAAATGCTCTGTTGAGGTGGACTGACCGTTCTGGCTTTCTCCACATAGCGTTTGTATCGCTCCTCCATCTGCTTCATGTCCTCGTCCTTCCTGCGCAGGATCTCCTGGAGTTCATCGATCTTCTTGGCCACTGCGAAGAAAGAAAAAAAACGATTCATGTTTAGGAGAGATCCCGGCATGCTGCACCGAAGAATTTGAGCTTTTTATTTGAAGTTTCTCACTGTTGCTGTCCACTTTGGGCTCAAGGTCGTCGATGACCTCTTTTTTCTTTTGGAGGTCTGAGTGAGCTTCATGGAGCTTCTCCCTGCAGTCACACATCAAAACTCTGTTCAGCAACTTTAAATTTGGAACCCCAGCAGATAAATGAGCAACAAGCGTTCGTTATTTACTTACAAATGCTCCTCGAGCTTCTTCTTTAACAGGGATGACTACGTAGAAAAGGAGAAAAGAAGTCATTAAAAATGTATATTTTCTGAATCGAATCAAAACACACAATCTGAGCAGTGACAGTCAAGCTGTTGGAGTCAAATCACGGGCCAGTTGGACAGAGGGCGGGCCATACTTACAATGGCCTGATTTTGGCAGAGTTGATTGATGGAGGGCAGGCGCAGAGAGACAAACAGAGAGGGGCAGGCGTTAGAGTGAATCACCACAGCAAACATGGGTTAAAGTCCCACACAGCACGTAGCAAAAAAGGAGGACGACAAACACGGCAGTCCTCGAAACCCAAGTGCTCTCAACAGGTAATTCGGCGAACACAGAGGGCAATGCCAACTCTTATACGTTTTCAATACAGCTGGCTGCAAACCAACCGCTTCACTTATTTATAAATATTAAAGAAGTGGTGGTTAATACTCGCTTATGTGCCACAACTTCAGATTCAGTTATCACCATTTTAAAAACAAAACCATTTGCACAGTGTGTATTGTCTCCAGTATTTTATCAGCCTGATTGTAGAAACTTTACTGAGAGGAGCCTAAAAATCAGCTGAAGTGAAGGAGAAGAGACTGGAAAAGCAGATTCCTTTTCACTCACGTCTTCATTCTTGCTTCCCTGCTCTTGGAGCGCCTTCTGGAGCTCCTCCACCTGAGAACGCAGCTCTGAGATCTGCTGCTGGTTCAACCTTGGACACACACACACACACACGAAAGGAAACAATATCAGAGGAAAAATAAAAACACTCATCATAAAGAGTTATAAACCAACACAAGCTTGATGGTTCCAACTGAGTAATTAATATGAAAAAAAGAAAACATTAAAACTGCTCCTTTAGCTGCAGAACCTGTATTTGGGTTTATGAAGTCACTACTCAAAA
>NC_051441.1:18097752-18100969 GCF_001649575.2 Kryptolebias marmoratus | reverse complement strand
AAATAAACCTTAGTTTCGGGCCTCCATTCCAGTATTTCAAATTGTTTTATCCACTCAGGGATCCAGTGTAGTCGAGAATATTACTTTCCCAGACCAGAACAGAAAAATCCAGAACCTGAAGACCATCTAAAGAGCCAAAAAACAACCAAAACATGCAGGATAGTGTTCCTCCAGGACCAGGATGGGACAACCACGGCTTCAAGATGAAGGCCGTTTGTCTTCATAAAAGTGTCTCTAAAAAACAGACACCCCACTGAAGACAGGAGGGGAGAAGCTGACTGCCCCATAAAATGAACTTTAAAACCAGAATATATAAGAACGCCTCGTTTCTGTAATGCCGTTGTACCAAAGCTTATCACAACCAGTTAAATAAAACCTCGGGAAATTGAGTCAGCTTGTGAAAAACTCCTTTAAATCGTTGTGTAACGTTTCAGTGGGCAGAGGATGGTTGTAAAACAGCACATGGATTTTTATACGTCCCCTATAAGGAGGTTTCATTAGTTAAAGCGAGAGCGCAGCCTGGCCATTCAACGCTCGGCTCAACTGAGCATGCCCACTCCACTCCTCTCTTCTCCTCCTGTTACTGAGGATGCTTCCCACACCCTCTGCCTGCTGTTGCAATGGACACACACACAGTCCACCCACATGTCCACATGCCCACAGGCATGTAAACACACACAGTCAAGGGACAATCTGGCTTTCTGCTGTCTGTCCTCCAGCCCAGCCCACACAGCTCTGTTGAACACAGAGTCCAGAGGGCGAGTTGACATTTAGGCAGATATCACTCCTTCCCTCAGCCAAAACCACCAGCTTAATGTCCAGGAACACACAATATGGTGGCCCCAAAGGGGGATGGTTATCTAACACGGCTGAACAAGAACCGAGAGCACGCACACACCTACCTGTTCTGAGTTTCAAGCGTGTTCTTGCTGCGCTGAGCCTCTTCCAGTTCAGTTTGAACCTCGACGAGTTTCTGTCTGTAGGTCTCCTCCTGAGCACATAACATCTTGTTTTCACTTTGCAGTCGCACCACCGTCTCCCTGACGATAAAAAGAGACCATGACAAGAAAAAGAAAGGGAGGTAAATACTAGATCGGAGATTGATAGGGACAAAGAGTCCGTTTAGACGACCGCATTTTTTTAAATCTGACAACGCCCAGGCCAAATGTGCCATGTGTCACCGGCTCCCTGGCCAGCTGCACATTCAGCTTCTAAAATAAACATTCGTCACGGCGTCAGCAGTAGGTCAACAATAGTTACGCCAATAAATGATTTGCTGCGTATACACACATATTTCTCTACACATCTTGGCTCGAACACAGATACGGCTGAAGGAATTGGACGTACTTGAGCTCAGTAGGCATAATCTCTGCGGCAAGGTTTCCCACTGCAACGCCACTGTCACCCAAATCTGCAGGGAGGAAACGAGAGACAACACCGCTCACTTTGTTACAGTCCAGCTTCACTTTTCACATTGGCCCAGACCAGGGCTTCCCAACCTGGAGGACAAAGATTTAACATGTTGTACATATGCAAACACACTAAAATTATTTCTTAAAAGACGAGACAAACATTTAATCTCATCACATTCTACAGTTACTCAGTTTTTTTCCCCCTAACAAGTGGTTGTGTATTTATAGAGTTAGAAAAACAACAACTTGGACTGATGCAGCTTTCGAATAAAATGCCATTTCTTCTAGACTCCACACTCTCCGGTTTTGAATTGAAAAAGCTCCCCGGCTCTTAAGAAAAGAAGTTCAGTTGTTTTGCTTTTACCCTTTTAGGATTCTTTCCCGACTTCACCATTTAGATTTGAAACCAACACAGATACAGAATCGAATTAACATACACTTAAAAACTGAGTGACCCTTTATACTTTGATCACCTTTAGTGAACGTACTGTAGTGATTACTACATTTAGTCACTCAGCTGAAAGAGAACTGGTTTAATGATCGGCCAAAGTGCAAAGGGGGCCAAACTAATCTATAACAGTTACAGAAAAGCTGTAATAAAGTGAGAAAAAGAAAGAAAAGGTGGTAATAGTGCAGCAAGCAATACAAGCTGTGTGCTCATCCCATCATCCAAACATAAAGATGCTCCACATCACCTGATGTGCCCCACAAAGCCACTCCACATGACACGAGATGACAAATTAAAAGCCTATCGCCTGCTGCCTTTCATACCAAAGTTTTAAGATAAGTTCATCTTATAATGAGTTGTTAAAGGAGTTTCAGTCCAACCTTCTAAACGACATTATGAGCAATAAGATGAATATAATTAGATGCTTTCTCCCAGCATGTGTTGATGATGACTCTCAGCTACCACACCACATTATAACTCCATCTAAAATTGACTGTTACAGCCATTTTTTGCGTTTCCGAAAAAATCAGTGGGCTGTGGTGGCCATCTTAAATTGGGTTGACTCCATTGCAGATGTGCGTCCAAGGATTACTTTGAGAGTTTCATTAAACTTTGTCCAGTGGTTCATGAGAGGTTTAGCAGAACACCATTAGGGAGAACAATGAGAAAAGGTTTTGGATCATCAAAAGACGAGCTGTTGGACTCGAACACCCGACCACAGGTTCAGGCTTCATCAGTAGCAGCGCCGCAAAAAACGCAGGAGTCTTCAGCTGTTTGATACAATTAAAGAAAACCTCTGATCAGCTGCTCCAAACATACTGACACCATCTCTGGACAGAGGAATGACAGATTAAAAAAAGGCTACTAAAAAGGTTATTTAGTTGTTTTTCTGGAAAAAGAAAAACATCTGGAGTTTATTACTAACAAACAAATTGTTCTTTGGCGAGCATGAATAAGCACAAGAGCGTGTGTGAAGCTTTGTTGTTGTTGAAAGAAGAGGGATGGGGGGGGGAGCTTCATCTAGACCACATTAGCTCACTAAACTCAATAGTGTTACAAGTTTGTCATTCACCGCTTAACTTTTGCAAAATATGTTTTACAGCAACATGTGGCTCGCAAATAAGAATCAGCAAGTTTTCTTTCGGCATAAAAAAAAGTTAACACATCTTAAACAAGAGGTTCATTGTTGTTTTTCCTTATTTGAGCATGTTTCTCACCTGTTCCACTCAGACTCCCCTGCTGGATCTGTGCACACCTCAGCTCATCGTTAGCCTCCCGAAGGGTGTCCCTTTCTGTCATCAGGCGCTGCAGAGTAAACCACAGTCACAAGATTTTCAGAAAATCCCCCCCCCCCCCC
>NC_051441.1:18075782-18097742 GCF_001649575.2 Kryptolebias marmoratus | reverse complement strand
CCCCCCCCCCCCCCCCATCATTCAGTTTGGGTAAACAAGGCCGGCAGTAGGGATCACTCTGAATTTGCTTAGTTTGACAAGAACAAACGAAAGTAAAATGTATGAGTGCATTATTATTTCTTAATTAGTCTCATCCATCCAAATCACTGCTGTCAGATTTCAGAAAGTGATAAAATTGACAGATAATGTGGGTGTCTGCTGAAAAATAGTGTAATATCTGCCCGACAACAATTCCTCCTACAGAGCAGAGCTGATCCACACAACAATTGTCATCAGTGAAGTAAAATCCACATCTCTACACTTAGTTGAAGCAAACAAAGCTTTTAATAAGTGAAACCCAACTATAGTTAGAAGTCACTTGCATAGTTTTAACATCTTTTTAACATAAATGTTCTAGAAAGACGCAGTAACTCACTTCTTTCTCCTTCAGCAGCGCATCGTACTTGTCGTAAAGGTTTTTGTACTCAAACTGCCACTTCTCAGCGTTCATAGCCTCTGCTGAGTGCTTGGTGTGAAGCTCGTGAGCCTGCAAGTCAGAGAGAGCTCTCTTTAAAAACAACAACAACAAAAAAAAAGGCAAGTCTTTCCAAACACATGCAGCAACCAGACTCTGTTTAATATCACTTGGAGGGTAGCAGATGAACGAGCCCACAGCTTGCCTGTCTCTTGTAGGTGTCCAGCTGATTGCGGACGGCATTCGCCCTCCGGAGCTCCTCCTCCAGCTCGCAGGTGCGCTGCATGTACACAGTGTTGCGCTCCTCCAGGAGGCGCACCTGTCTGCGCAGGTCTCCCAGATCTTCCACTTTCCTCTTGTACGTGTCCACCAGTGCTTCGAGCTGGTTCACCCGGTCAGAGGAGTGCCTGAGAAGGAGGAAAGCAGGCGTGTGGGAGGTGTTGAGTGCCAGCACAGGAATATCGTTTTTAGCTAACGCACAACATCCGCACGAAGATGTACTTAATTAATGAAACTCAAACTGTTCTGATGCAAATTAACATCAAGGCAGGAAATTCTTATTAACACAGATGTCAGAAAGAGGTGTGGGCATCAAGAACAGTTTCTTATGATTTTCAGACCCCTTATTGTAGGCCCTTATTTTCAATCCTGCATGTTTTAGTTGTTTTCCTGCTCTTCAAGTTCTGCAGAAGCCCGTTAGTCACTCAGTCATTCAAATCATGTGTCACAGCAGAGAAACGTCTAAAACATGCAGGACAGTGGCCCTCCAGGACCAGGACTGGTCACCGCTGGTCTACATGCCTCACATAAATAAAACTTTGTTTGTGAAACACCCAATAAATTATGAATGAACTGCATGAAAAAGCTGTAAAGCACAAACCCTCACTGTTCGTGTGACTCAGCGCCCACCAAGCGTTACTTTCTGCAGTTTCACTGAGAACAAACTTATGAGTTTGAAAAGTGTCTGCACATGTATAATTATCCTGATCAGCATTCTGGATTCCATGACTGATCCACCATTATGGGACAGGATTTTTTATTTAAGTGGGTTACAGCTGCCCTCACCTGAGAATGTCCATCTCATCCTTCAGAGCCTGAGCTTCATGGGCCAGACTTGTCAGCTCTTCATTGGAGTGCTGCAGGTCGGCCACCTCACGCTCCAGGAGCTCTGCCCGCACACGCATGTCGTCTCTGCTGTTCTCCAATCTGAGACACACACGTTTATGAGAGACAGGGAAAAAAAGCATAATGGCTGAAAGGATCTGAATCTCATCTAAAAAACACGCCAAGTTTAAGAAATACAGTTACAGATTAGGCTAGTGTCTGATTATTCTCTAGTTTGGGTTCCACTTAAACTCTCAAACATCCAGTTAGTTGGCCGACCTGTACAGGAAGTCCAACACTTACCTATAATTCTCCTCCTGAAGCTGCTCCATCTGACTCTGCAGCAGCAGCAGCTTCTTGCCAGTGATGGCGGTGGTCGAGGCATCCAGAGAGTCGCAGCGACTCAGCCTTTCTTTCAGGGCACAGACCTCCGCCTGTAGAGACGACTTCTCCTCCGCACCCAGAGACAGCTGTCAGAGGGGCAGAAAAGCAGCACAAACATACCAAGAGAGGGGGTAAAGGCTTGGCACGTAGACAATTTACTGTGACATAGATATGGAGCAGCCAAAAAAAAAAAACTTACAGCTGTAGAAAGAGGAAAAGTACAGAGATTAAAAGCGTAACATTATCAAGTATATAACTAACATTAAGTACAAACAAGAAAGCTGATAATTCAGACAAGAGAAGCAGCAAAAACTCACCGCCTTTAGTGCAGAGAGGACTTTAAACACAAGCTTTATTGTCATTTCACATGGTCTGTCGTCAAAAGCTAGTCAGTCAGCTGATCTGTAATGCTCTCAGGCAGATACAAGTTTCTCAGTGGTGTAATTATCTTTACCCTTAAGGTCTAAACCAAAGCCTCATAATATAAATAGATAAGTGTGTGCCTCATTTGTGGGCTAAGAGGAATACTGCTTTTTCTGCACGCTGGTTTTGTTAATGGTTGGCTGTAAAGAAAAAAAGTTTAATTTCCAGCAGAAGAGAGGAAAAAAAAAAAAAAAAAAAGAGCTGAAGTTACATTTTAATTAACATAAAACGGACAAAAAAGAAGTTGAAAGTATACTTTCCTTCAGGACACATTTCCAGTTTGAGCACAAAAAAGCCCCACACAAAACTTTAAGGACAGATTGGACGCTTTAGCACCGAACCAGTAACAGCAAATAGCTCCTAAAACAACACCGATGACTAATCCCCAACGTGTGGGCTGAGTAAGTAAACAAACAGGTGGGCTGAGAGCAGCACAAATTATTGTTGGCTACTGATCTATCCCAAGGCAATGTGTCAGTTTTATCTTGATGTTATGCAACTATTGACTAGAAAGTATGCTCGAGGAAAAATAAAGAAATAAATTAGTCCCTTCGCTGTCAGTGAAGTTCGACGAAGAATGTCCTGCAGGCTGGTCGATAAGGGCGAAAGTTACAGAACAGCTAAACTACAACTCTGAAGCTGCATTTAAGTCAGTCAAATAAGTGACATTTTATTCCTTTAAAACCTTTTAAGATGGAGGAGCCAGTAAGCCATCATAGTTAGAATATCTGATTATTTTTAAACAGCCACTAATCACTTTTCTAACATTTGTATCAAATTACTGTCGTCTTTGGTTAACATCAGCTTCCAAAACAAAGATTTAATTTGATTAAAATCAAACTTTAAAAAGGACAGATTGGATGCTTTACCACCAAATCAGTGTCACCAGTACATAAAATAAAATGTGAAGGGTGAAAATAAAATAAAAACTGGCATTAATTTCTTTTTCCTGTTGTACTGAACCATGATTGCTTTTGGGAGAGTTATTGTCTGCTTCAGAGACAAAAATAAACCATCTTTTCTGGTGAGGAGGCTCTAAAGCAGCAGATAACTGTACAACAAGATTTGTCAACTATTAAATTGACAAAAAGATTAAAATGAAAAAAAGTCATATTGTTCTGTCTTTTTTTCTATCCAACAGGTTTCCTGCTTGACGTGTCAAAAAAAGTTTGATAAACTCCAAAAACGGATTGTTTTATTAAGAAAATTGTACCCAAAAGGAGTGTTTGTTTCAAATACCGTAATAAGATGCAAAATTAAGTTAGTACAGAACTGACAAATAAAATGTTAAGCACTCACTTAGCTGCTCGGCTAGGTGTGAGTGCTTATGAGCTGTTTATATAATGCCTGGTGGAGTATTTTACAGAGTTTAGGCACCAGAGGGCAATTCAAAGCCCACAAATTATGACCCATTACATCCACAGCTGCTGCAGACCACAAACCTTTTCTATCCTGCTGATCTGAAACAAATCAGGAGGAGATGTTCTCGCTTTACTTTGGTGGAGAGTGCTTTAGATTAAAAATCTTCCTCTACTTATTCTCTGTAGTGCGAAGTCATGCTGTAGTGTAGACGAGAGGTGACTGCCTTTGACCAACCTGTTTGTCAGCTTGGTCCAAATACATGTACTACTGCACCTGTATTTTGAAAATGACTGTTCGGCACAAATTAAGGCAACATACTGCACGTTTTCAGCAAACCAAAGGACATAACACCACTGTATACACAAGGAAACCCAACTCTACTCTTCATTGTATATGAAACTTTTTGACCAGGTACGACAGTCAGATTAAACTGATTTGGGCTGAAATGAAACAAATTTCTAAATTTGCTCAGCAGCTCTTTAAACAGAATAAAAATACTCATATTATGGCAGGAATTTTTTTTTTAATTGACAATGAGCTTTGTCAAACTGATCAGATCTAATAGCTTGACAATTAAAACTTAAAAGTCTCAGGAAATGTTTGCCAAAGAAGATCTAAAACTCCATTAGGCGTACAAACCTGATGTTCAAGATCTCTGCAGCGTCGGCTCAGGTCCTCGTTCTCATCCGCTTCCTCGCTCAGAAAATAATACTTCCTGGACTGCGAAAGGGCATAAACAAGGACATGTCCTGCTAATTATAGTACGGGTGAGTAAATGGAGTTAAACGACAAAATGGGGCACAACAAATCCACTGAATGCAAGGGATGGAGAGAGAAACTGTGGGCTTCACCTGGTAGTCGAAGTCTCCATATGTCTCTGAACTTCCCAGTTCAGAGGAAGGTTCTTTTGTTAGAAGCTACAATAAAAACAAAAACAATAAAAGGGAGTCAGAAAATGCAGCAAGTTGGCAGAAACAAGTTTGATTTTCTGAAGATAAACATTTTATTGAAGTCAACTTTTACTGAATGAGCTCCTAATAACAACTAAAACATTCTTGAAATAGCAAATGTTTTTTGGGACTCACTTCAGTCCAATTTATACTTCTCTGACTGAATTACCCATGACTACGAGCTGGATTAACACAAAGACGATAAGGGAGGGTGCTCACCTCCTGAATGGCTGTCATCACAACATGCTGGACTGATTCCTCAAGTGTCATAATCTGCTGGATTTGCTCTGGATTAGGGAGATTAAAACAAAAACAGTTAATGTGCAGCCAAATACAGATTAGCACAGTGACTCGTCCTGAAAATAAAAACCAGCTAAGCATTTAATAAATATTTGTATATATTTTTAATCAGAGCAGCAGAGTTTGGTTTCTAGATATATCATCTATTTTGTAGACAGCTCTTTGAACGACTTCAGTTTCAGGAAAACGTTTTATTCTGAAAGGACTGACCACATAAGCAAAGGCTAGTCCAAACAAAGCCAAGATGGATTGCTGGCAGCTTAAAACAGCTCAAATCTTTGAAATTTCATAGCGATTCCTGTGAAAACTACTTTATGAAAAGCTTTTCAATGATGTCAATTTCACATTTCACAATTATTTCTGCAGAACTTTAAGCTTAATTGCAAATGCAAAGAGCAGCAGCAGCTCACTAATGGAAGTCCGGTGAAGCCCTGCCGGAATAACTGTTTAATGAGAAATTGACAGTAGTGTAAAGGTTTACGAAATATCTTTTGCATGAATCACTATAAGACCGCTGGTTGGAGTCATTTCAGGATGGTAAAAATCAGCTGTGGAAGTTGATCTCATATTTTACAGTACTTCTAAAAACAGTTAAATTAATACTAATAAATTATTGTCAACTAATGATAAACTGAAGCTATTAAACCTTTTGGATTACACAATTATTTCAGCAGAAATATTAAATTATTCCTGCCTGACGTGCCTCCTGGCTACACTGAAACAGCAACAGCTAGCTGCTGCTGCTGCTATTTTCACTTCTAAGTAACCCCACAGTGAGAAACTGGCAGCTGTGTAAAGGTTTATAAAACTGTGTTCACGTGAACCACCAGGAAAGTTTGTGGGTTGGAGTCATTTTAAGATGGCAGTGATCCACTTTGATCTAGGTGTGTTTGTACTAGCCATTAGCTCATCAGTCCTGTGGATCTTAAAAACTTAATTTCTTCAAACTGAAGCTGTTCTAAGAGCGATCTACAACAGGTGATTGATCAAATCCTTTCCACAGAAAAGGTTGAACAAATGGCTGGACTAGTCCTTTAAACTGATGGTTTGAAATCAAAGTACTGATCAATTTAAAACACTTTAATTAAAATCTGTAAAATGGTCTTCAGTGTTGTCAGTTCAACTTGTGATGCTCAAGCGCCTAACTTTGAGTAAACCTGTGTCCCCCCCTAACGTACCAAGCAGACAGACAACCTACCCTGTTTCTTCTCACAGCTGACAGCACAACCCAATACAAGCTGTACCAGCTTGCCCAGTTCAGGGACGTCTCCCATCTCCCCAATAAGGTTGACATCTGGCAAGAACTCATCAGACACCTGGTGACCGAGGACCTTAGGGAGGCAGAGGAACGCGACACGTTAACACTCTGGCCTCGACCAAAACGGTGAAAAAGAAAAGATAAAGTAAAACTGATAAAAGCCTCTTACATCATGGTAATATTCCAGCATGCTTTTGAGAATCTTTTTCAAGTTGCTGACCTGAAAATACAAGAGATGCATGTCTTGATTTTAATCAAACTCAAGAAAAAAAATAAATAAATAAATTGTTATATTTTTTTGTAACTACTGAAAACTCTGTCATGTCCTGCTGATTACAAATTACTTTGAGGCGCCAGTTGTCCTCGCTCTCCTCCTTGATCCTGCCGAGCCACGTCTCATTAAACCAAGAGGGGTCTCTGTTAACGAGAAGAGGAGGAGAACTTTAGCAGCGATATTTCTCTGATCATCAGGATACACAGGAAGCCACAGGGTAATGCCGCTTCACGTCTGTTTCTCTAAAAACAATGACACTGGGGAAAACCTGTTCATTAAAGTTACGACATGAGAAGAGCTCAAATGACTGGAACATAAAAGATGCGTTTTGAAATTTAAACCTGCGTGTTGTATCAGTCAACCGAAAAAAAAAAAAAAGGGAAAATTCAAATATCACAAGCTACAAAAGTGTTTGAAGTTTGAATAAATACGCTTTTCTTAAAAATTACACCTACTCCTGAGGCAGTAAAGGCAACAACTGAGCAAACAGACTTCACAGCTGGAGTGGTTCAGGTTCTGCATAGATACAGGACTTACACAGTCCACAAGGCTGCGTGGTGCAAATCTCACAGATAAGCAAATCTCAGTGCGAGGACACTGAAGTAACTTTACAAACCATTTGTTCAGAGCTCATGTTGTCCACCTAAACGACACAGTAACAACCAGATATGCTTACATCCTGTGCAGAACATGTGCGATGGCCACGCCGCTCGTTAGGTCATGTTTGCTTTTACACGATGGGACCTGAAACGTCTGTATCTGAGAATAAAAACAAAGAAAAACAGTCAGTAAACAAGTAACTTTCAGCAACAACTCATGGAGAATGTCAAAGTTCTGACTACACTTAAAGAAAATGATTACTCATGTTTGAGGTAAACAAGTGGGTTTAACTACTTAATGTTCAAGCGCTGAACAGTCAAGCTCCATCTTTTATTAAAGAT
This sequence comes from Kryptolebias marmoratus, assembly GCF_001649575.2. NCBI lineage: Eukaryota > Metazoa > Chordata > Actinopteri > Cyprinodontiformes > Rivulidae > Kryptolebias > Kryptolebias marmoratus. The sequence goes on along the minus strand of NC_051441.1, from coordinate 18,090,292 downwards.
CTTATTGTTCCATATTTTCCTAACAGAGCACTTTGCTCTCAGACTGCAGGTTTACTTGTGGTTCTTAGAGTTTCTAAAAGTAGAACAGGAGGCAGAGCTTTCAGTTCTCAGGCTCCTCTCTTCCAGTTTCTGTCCATGAGGCTGACATCCTGTTTAAGGCTAGACTCATGTCTGTCCTTTTTGATAAATCCTATAGTTAGGGTTGGCTTGGGTTCCCTGAGGTATCCCTTAGTTCTGCTGCTCAGACTACTGGAGGATAAATTGACTACATTTCCTGTCTCTGCTGATGGCTTTACTCTCTTTACTCTCCATGTTTGTATTTGTAATCATCTCCATCATTAGCGTGCGCTTTTCTTTCTATAGAAACTCTACCTGGACCAGTCATACTTTATGTCTCTTTCCTGTCCTCAAACCCCAGCCGATTGAAGCAGATGGCCACCTATCCTGAGCCTGGTTCTGGTTCTGTTGGAGGTTTCTTCCTCTTTAAAAAGGGAGTCATTTCTCTCCACTGTCACCAGCATGGTGCTCAGGATGGGAGATCGCAAAGAAATGAAGATTCAACTCAATCTGCTGGCTTCCTTAGATAAATAACTTTTACAATTTTTTTTTTTAATAACATATGTGAATGTTTTTGTACAGAGCTCTGAGACAACTCTTGTTGCGGTGAATTGGCACTATATAAATAAACGGAACTGAAAAAAAAAAAAAAAATCTTACAATTGTGTGAAATTTTGAGAGCTGAGTTAAAGATAAAACACGACTGGCAAAACATTTGAGTAATCAATTGTTTCTCAAGACATTCTCTGCTTCCATTAAACTTTTTTTTTCCTTCATACAATTGGCAAGAAAGTAGACAACATATAACTTAGAGATTTATTTTACCAGGCTTGTCTATCCAGTGTTTCTGCAAGTAAACATTTAATGAGATAATGCTCATTTAAAAATCTAAACGTGAAATTTTAGAAAACCTGTACAACAAAGGATTATGTAATTCACTCAATGGGATGAACTGGTTTCACATTTCCAATTACCTTTAGGACCAACTACTCAGTGAAATCTCTTCTGTGACAGTTTGGTTTGTCCCTTCTGGGCTACAGTAGGAACATACAGGTGAAATGAAAGACCCTCGGTATCATCGGGTTTAAACAACTACTACTAAAAGGTGATAAAATCAAAGGCTTTTCTGCATGAAAACCCTGTTGTGAATACATTGTATACCTAGCAAAAAGTCACTAAAAGCTTTAATCTTCAACTGTATTTGACTCCCCTCTAAGAAAATGCATTGTTCAGCAGTATTTACATTAAACTTTCAATTACTTGTTCCTCCTTAAAAGAGAGAAAAACAACATTTATGTGGCTGATCAGAAAGGCAAGACTTTCTAAAAGGGTTACCAGTCCAGAGCCCCAAAATATTATTGGCTTTAATCAATGTTTTCCCAAAGCCTTTTTTTTTTTACTCATTTCTAATGAGTTAAAGCTGAAAAGAGTTTTTTTTTTTTGTTTTATTTTTAAAATCCTACATAAATGACCAACCTCTTAATGGTTTCTGTTTAATTTGCTTCAGATTTTTCAGTTTTATAGTAAATACTCTGTGTAATCTTGAGAGATTAAGACAAAGTGTTCATGCTGCTTTTTAATAGATTGTTGCTGTGTTGCCTGCTACTTAGCAACCTGATATTAAGCATCTTGACATTTTCCTTTTACGGCACTTCAAAACTATTTGGTCCACGAAAAGAAATACACTTTATTTCTGAGTTTAAAAGGAGAACAGTTCAGATACACTTGTGGTCTGTGGAGCAACGGCTAGTTAAAAACATTTTGCTGTGTAAGAGACAAATTTCTCAAGTTTTGATGGTAGGTTTAGAGTTTTTCTCTGCTTCAGACTTGCATATTACATTAAAGCTAAAAGCAGCTCTGCTGTGTGCGAGTTGAAGCCTTAAATTAACCTGCATATACATTAAAAAAAAAATGCTGATAAAGACTCAAAAGTAGCTCTAATCCTGGGGCCCATGGCTTCCTTAATCATGCTGATTGGTTTCTTCCAGCTTTTAGAATAAATTAAGTACTTAAAATTTCCTCTTCAATAATGTCTGACTCCAGTATATCAACTAAATGTGACAAGTTTTCCTTTATTTAACTTGGGGTAATTTTCTGTTCCAAACCAAAATGTTTCAAGCTAGATTTCCCTCTTTTACAGAAAAAAAACATAAGATTTCCTGAAACATGTTCCTCAACTTAAAAGGGACAAAACCATACGGGGACTCTGCCTTTGAATGGATTTATCTATTAAGGTTTTGTGTCCTGGACTTTGAGTCTGTAGCAGATAAAACTCACATTTTAAACAACACATGCTAAACATTAATGAGCCTTAACATGTTAATAATATCAACTGGTGTTTAAAAAAAGTGCCAAACAGGTGGGTTTGTCCTGAGCTTCAAATGACTATTAGCATCTTAAACAGCCTAACTTTGTCGTTTAAAGCTCAAACTGAGCAGTTTGGGTTTGTTTGTTTAGCAGTTTACTTTGTTGACACACACACACACACACACACACACACACACACAAAATGCGAGCCTGGTTGAAGAACAAGGGCTATATCAGCCTATTTGTCAGGCCCACTAGCTTGTTGTGAGTTATAATACTCAATAAAACAGATTGCATCGGCTGTTCAGGCGCATAGCTTCAAAAACTAAAGCTAACATTTTGGTTAAATAGCCTGCACCTGCTGTCACCTGTTAGCCGCCGGCGGCTAGCCTCGCTCGGGAAACCTTTGCTAAAAACTCACCCAGGTTAACAGCGAGTCGCACAGCTTCGCTTTATCCAGACTCATCCTTCTGTGAAGCCCGCGGCAGCTGACGGAGAAGAGGCTCGTTTCACCCAGAAGTTTGTTACTCGGTCCTGACGCTTTCCACGTCAGGCATTCTCCAGCTATGGCCTCTCGCTGTCGCTGCTATCGCCCTTCGCGTTCTTCACCCCACCTTTATAATCCACGCGAGCTTCCGTAGAAAGAGCGTTCCCATGGATACGGATTGTGCTACGGCCCTGCGTGTCTGGTGCCGAAAAATTAACGAGGATGAAATTTACCATCTAAAAGGACATTTGTGCTCCTCCCAAACAAATAAAATTTCGTCATAGCCACAAAATCTACTTACAGCTATGAGAACTAAAAAAAATTACAATAAACTGTTGACATTTATCGGTATTTTTACACGTTAGAACGACGGAAAAGACGAAACTCTTCTAAAGAGGAGGGGAAACATTTTTGTGTGCAACATCTTTGATGAAATTTCAGTATTGATCTATGCAAGACTTTGCAAGTCATTATACTTGTAAAAAATATATGTATCCCAGTTTGAGATAATAAAGGTTATATTTGCATTCTAATACATTATTAAGGTGAACATAAAAATTAGACCAGTTTGTTAGCTATTTAATTGTGACTTATTAAATTCCTTCACATAAAGAGATCATTGTTTCCTACAAGTTTTTATGAAAAGTTTTTACCAAAGGTAAGTCTTCTTCTTAGTGTTATCAGAATAATGTCATATTTTTTTTTGTCTTTTTTAAAATTTATTTTTACTATTTATCACTGCAATACAGTAATCTGTAATATGTGTGCAAAAGCCACACTTTGTTTTATCCCCTCAGCAAAAATCCCATACTCAAATATCTAAAAAATGTTAAAACATCTCCTGGATTTCAAACAAAGATAATGCTGTACGACAGTCAGTTAACGAAGTGGTTAGCCTGTTAACAAACAGCATGGAAAATAATCAATGTGTTCTGCTCCTTGTGTTAATAGTAACATTCTGTTTCAGAAAATTTATTCACATTTTGCACAAAACTGAACAGGAAAACTGCTCAAATGTTTCTTTCGTGGTTTTAAATATACCCATCCATCCATAAATGTCAAGATGTGCCCTTTGCTGCCACTACAGCACTTTTTAAGTGCTGCAATCTGCTCTATTTTTATTATATAAAAAAAGATTTTATATAGTTCAACTAAAAAAATCATGTTAAAATTAATATTTTTGTATAGTTAGTTATTATCTACTTGTACCTTTTTAGTGTTCACTCGCTGAGGGCTGTAATACTGTTTCATTCTTAATTTTTAAGAATTACAATAAATTTTCTATTCTTTTCCATTGCATCCATCCATCCATCCATCCATCCATCCATCCATCCATCCATCCATCCATCCATTTGAGGTCCAGTTGGAGGTAACAGGTCCACAAGGGAAACACAGACATCCCTCTCTCCAATGACTCCACCTCTTCCTGGGTTATTCCAAGGTGTTCCCAGGCCAGAGAGGATACTTAACCTCTCCAGTGAGTTCTGGATCTGCCCCCGGGTTCTTTCCCAATAGACTGCGCCCAGAAAACCTCCAAAGGAAGGCACCCAAGAAGCATCCTAACCAAATGCCTGAACCACCTCAGCTGACTCCTTTTAATGCAGAGGAGCAGCAGCTCTGCTATGACCTTTCTCCAGATGATGGCGCTCCTCACCATCCATTGAAGCCACGTGTAATCAGGATTTCTTTCTTTCTTTTGGTAAAGATCCATACCTCATGACCATAGATGAGGGTTGGAACGTAGAGAGACCAGTCGATCGAGAGCGTTGCCTTTTGGCCCAGTTACTCGGACGTGGATCCATCTCTCACTTCTTCCTACCACCACTTGGGAACAAGACTCCCACGTACTTGAACCCCTCTGCTGGTGTCTCAACCCTGACTTGGCAGGAGCATTCCACTTTTCTCTGGTTATAAATATAAATATTATAAATGTCCACATTAGTTTTGGCTACAAAGAGTCCCTGCGGAGGGATCTGAGAGCCCCTCACAAGTCAAGACTTTTGGTATGCGCTCATAAAAAAAAGATGGCTTAAAATGTGTTTATTTTTACCCATGTTTTAAACAAAATAAGTTATGAAATAAATCATTTGTAAACACTGCACAACTAGTCTCACCAATCAAAAATCAGTCTAAACCTCAAATACCAATCAAAATAACACGTTTTGATTGTCACCTGTCACTTTAAACCACAAGAAGCCTGCCTGAAACCCGATCCAAATACCAAAAACACCTTTTATTGAAAAAAACCCCCAAATCTCTGAAACCGGGGTGCAGCTAGTTGACCCACAAAGCAGCAGACAGGAGGTACCGTCCTCACTTTATTGTTGACCTAAATAAGTTGTGAGTCGCTGTTTCTGCTGAAGGCCTTAATATTTGCTCTTCAAGCTTTTAAATTTTCCTTAAAGCACCACTGGATGGCTCTAGTAGACAAATAGCTTAAGGAAACAGCATGTGGCACAACTGGATGCAGCACCACCGCTCATACTACTGTATGATAGATAGATAGATAGATAGATAGATAGATAGATAGATAGATAGATAGATAGATAGTGATGATTGTTTCACAGTTTTTGCAGCGTTCTGTCAGAATCCTCCCTCTTTTTATGTTTACATGCGGTCACTCACGTACACCAGTTCCATGGTCATTTTTATACATCTCAGTCTTTCCTCCACTCTTTGTTCCTGCCACAAATCAAACTACTTCAGAAGCCCATTGCACCCAAAAGCACTGCCCACACCACTTCCTGTTTGCTCTGCCAAACCCAAACAGCGACTGTGTATAATAAGTCCACGGTGCGTCTTGAACACCTGCACGAGGGAAGATATCTGCCTCGCTTCCGGTCCCTCCCCACCCCGAAAACTAGTCTGGTCACAACATTTCCTCAGATGTGGTTCGATCATATTTGTTTGGCCAACGTTCCCGTCTTTCTAGATAGTTCTCTAGCCAGAGGAATGCAACTGTTTACCCACGCCCCCCTCCCTGTTTTACTGGCTGTAATTGTAACATTATGAAATCTGTCGGGCTTCTGTTATCTCTGGGTTTATGATCCTAAAACTGTGGTCATATTTTTCTATCAGAGCTTTTTCTTTTTTTTTTTTCCTGATAGCATTCTTTCTCTAAAGTCTCACACACCCAGGAGTGGAGTCAAATGAAGGCAGTCGCATTAATGTTTGCCTCAAAAGATAAACAGGAAAAAGGGGGGGGGGGTGTCTCAAGTTGAGTAACCTGGACACCCAGAAGGAAGTGAGGTCCATGTGTTGGGGGGAGTTTGGCAGTGAAGGAAATCACCCATTGAGGAATAGATCAGGGCTGACTAATGCCTGGGTGGTGGGAGGTGTAGTAGAGACTCTAAGAGAAGGCCAGGCTCGAGCAGAAGCCGACTATTTTTGGCCGGCTCCTCTTCCTCCGTGCTAATTCCTCTTTTCACCCGTTCTCTCTTTCCTTATTCCCCAGATGTGTTTCCTTCCTGAAAGTCAAAAAGGCTTTACTTCTCCTCTTTTCCAACCCCTCATTGACGCACTTGCTTCCCCGTGGGGGGAACTGGACGGGTGGATGTGGGAGGGCCAGTAGCTAAGATTGAGCAATTATTTCTTATTTCGAAGGTTGCGGTTTTGGTAGTTTGGAAAAGATGGGGATGGTTCCTTTTTTTTTAAGAAACACATTCTTAAAGCACAAGCAGCAATATCTACTGCATTCTTCACGCAACAAAGACACTGATTTATAAAATACTCTGAGCTGCAGATGAAAAAAAAACCCATACAGCTTTTTCTTATTTTTACTTTTATTCACCTCTTTTCGTTGGTATTGTTTTGGATGTTTGGCCTTCGGTGTTCGGAATGACGGAGCCTATCGAGGAGAACTTTGAAGGTTGTTCGCACATTCAGCTGTGAAATAAGAAAAGTTTACACATTTCAATCTCACTTTAGCCCAGCCAGAAATCAGACTGAATAAGCACAATGTGGGAACCTGTAACCTTTGGAGTACAATCTTTACAGTAAAGATAAAAAGGAGAACTGTATGTTTTAATATTTCCAAACCAAAAAAGAAAAAAATCACTTGCGCATTCCAGTTTTTTGAATGTTAAATGACAAAAAAGTGTATTAAAAATCTGACCTCAAGCAAAAATATTAACTAAAATATGATAGAGACATTTTGAAGGGTGTCAATGCAGCTACTACCTGAAATTTCAACATCATTTCAACATTGTAACGTATAAAATAATGTGTAAGAATTGCAAAAAGAACCAGGATCAAATGAAATGCTGCAGAGGCTCATAAGGGTCACCATGGTAACCCCACAGCTGTGTCTCACACTTCCCGACAGACAGATAGATTGCAGACTAAAAAGTAAGCCTCAAACAAACAGTCTAAAATTATAAGTTGCAATGAAAAAAATCCCTCCTGAACCGTAAGCGGCAAAGGTATTTGTCGTGTCAACTGGGCGGATTTAAGTTAAACAAACTCTTCGTCTGCAGTTTTGAAGGGAAGATTCTGAGATCAGACACAATTGAAGTCAATGAGAGTTTGGATGCGAGCACTCTGTGGGGCTGTGAGAGAAAATCATAAGTCCTGTACAGCAGCGAGAGGCACACTGGGTGAGAGACGACACAAATACCCACGTTTGGATGTACAATATGTAAATAAAAGGAAGAAAATAAAAGCTTTCAAAATGATCAAACTTAAATTGTGATTGTGTCAAAATTGTTAAAGGTTTAGTCACGTAAAATCCAACTTTTTGTGACCCATTTAAACCGTAAATGACATTTTTCCTGTGTAACATGTCTGAACTGTGGCACTTCAAAGAGGGCTTGGTTTTCTCACTCTTCACCAAAATCTTATTGTTGTGTATTGGGATTTTTAAAATCTATTTTGTTGCTAATATTGTTTGTGTCTCACAATCTACTGTTATCAAAAGTAATACCGGATTATTTCTAAATAAGACACAAGTTTTAACATATTTTTCATAAGGGTTTTGCCGGAGGAGTAGCAAATTGTAAATTTTGACAAAAGCAGAAAAATAACATGTGAAAATGAATAAAGGTGCTTCAACACCAGGCATTACAGGATTTAGAAGGTTGATATTTAAATAAATCTACAAATCTCAAAACCAGTGATGGATACATAAAACCATAGCCTATTACATGATTATCGCCCTCCTCCAGAAGTGAAATTGGGATGTTTTTGCATGTATGTGTGCATTTGTTTGGCTTTCTGTTAGCAAAATATCTCATGAGTCACTGGACAGATTTTATTGAAACCATTTAGAAAGTAATCACTGGATGTACTGATTAACTCCAATTCAAGATGGTAAAAAACAATTTTTCCAAACACAAAGTTTGTGAGGATCTGGAGCTAGCTTCGCCTTGGGGCGGCTCCCCTAACCCTTGTTCCACAGGTGATCCTGATTCCGGTAATGAGACCAGTCTGCATTTAAGCCTCCAGCTGAGACTAGACCTTCGCTGGAGCATCAAGCCTCTTGGGTTAGATTCTCAGCCACAGGATCTAATCGTTTCTTGTTCCTACCTCGCTAACTAAGTTTTCTATGCTCAGGTTTTTGACCACACATCAACGTACCTACGGCTCGGGAACTACCTGGACCACTGGACACTTACCTGGACCACGAGACTCTTACCTGGACTGCTGGACACTTACCTGAACTGGATTCCGACTCATCCACTACTGGATCACCTTGGACCTCTTCCTCACCTTCCTCCACGCGGTTGGACACCTCCTGGATCTGTAAGACACAGAGACACTGTTCACTCGCTCCCTCAGACTCCTCTGACCAGATTGGTACTTGAGACTCACCCTGCTCCTTTTGTGTTTCAGACCGTTCCAGAACCTGACTCACTGTACATAGAATCACACCTGTAAATAAATTCACTTACCTTATCTTCGCCTCCGTGTATGGTTTTGATCTCGCTCTTGGACAAACAATTCCTGAGTTTATGTCAAAGTTGCCTAAACTCAGTCAGTTTGACAGATACTGAGCTAAGGTTTGATGTGGTAGTAGCTGAGAGTCATCCCCAACACACACTCTGAGAGCCAACTCACCTCACGATATTGCGCAAGATTATTTTTCAAGATTTTACCAAAATGGCTACAACTCCATCCCGTCCCACAAATTTAAAGGTGGAACTTTGCTCCTTGTGTCATTTCTCAGGTCATATTTGAGCTTAGCCGTGCACGGATATTTAGAGCGGGAATGGTTTTGGCAGTGGATTATTTCCCCCACATCGAGCTTCCCCAGGTGTGACGGGGAAAGGAAAACAACACAACCACAGAACAAAGGTGGACAGGCCACAAACACGAGAGCGTCTGTGCAGCTGTAGGTGAGAAACACCCAGGAGTCTGATTAGAAAGCTCCTTTCCAGACATGAGGTCACACTTATGGATGCTGTCAGGACATGTACAACAGAGGAGGAGGGGGAAAAAACAAAACAAAACAGGGGATTTATGGCCATGGCTGCTTTATCAGCTGTTTCCTCCCTCCCACTCAAACCACAGATTTACAATGTCAGGTAATCAACAACAACCTTACCTCTGGAACTTGGCAGGGAGTGTATGCCTAATAACGCAAGCCCACAAACAAAAACTACCTGTTGACCCATTTTAAACCAGTTTTGAAGTCTAATTTGCATACTACCTTAGGATTCATTTTGAACATATTTCTCCAGAGCGAGCGTGTTTGTGGCACTTCACGTCATGAGGGCAGAACTAACCTTCACAATTATCGATTTGGATTTTCGTGTGACTAATTGTAACTCCTTGGTTCATTTCAGTGTGCCCCACATGAGGAGGAGGAGGGGATCAGCTGTTCTGTGAAAGCAGACGCAGCAAATTTATCTTTACAGTCTCCCAGAAGGTAGTTTGCTTTCACTCTTACGCTGCTAAGTTTTTATTTACTCCCTGTTTATGTGTTCGATGAGTCCCCCTCGTGCTCTCAGTTTCCAGGCCGCGTCCTTCCTCTCACGCACGCACAAACAGGCAGCAAACAAGCGGCGTGAGTCACAGCGGACTGGCAACAAGTGCCTCCTCTCAGGGGAGAGCCTCTTGGTGCGTCCTTGTGAGAGGACAAGTCCCCTTTTATGTGTTATCAGGTCCACTGGTCCTGGTAGCGGAACACTTGCCTCCATGCACTTGAAAGATGACGCACGTTCTTAAAGATATTAAACTGTGTGAAGTGGGATTCTGTGGAACAAAACATGAACATTCAATATCTTACCTGCTGTAGGTAGCTCTTTGAAAGCCCCCAGTTCGAAGAAACAGGGTTTAATTCTGACAGGACTGATAAAATAATGACTATTACTATCAGAGCTGAGTCAAGACCAAACTGGATTGCTGACAGTCCTGTTGCTGTTTGTGCTTGAACCCCCCTCTCCACCCCTCCCCCTTCCCCCATAGCATTCTGAGAAAATAACAACGGATTGTGAAATTGACAGCAATGCAAAGGATGATAAAATAGAATTTGAATAAAGTAATATATATTTTTTTGAGATTGGAGTTGATTTAAAATGGCAGCAATCCACTTTGGTCTTGGCCTCGCTTGGGTTAGGCACTAGCTCATCAGTCTGGTTAGTTTTAAACTCTGTTTCTCCAAACTGAGGTTGTTCAAACAACGATCTGCAACAAGTAAGATATTAATTCTTCCTAACCTTTCCCACAGAACCCAAACTTTAAAAGATTTGAACTATGGGTGGTAGGACTGTCAATGAAACACACGTCTAAATGCCTGTAAAAGTAACAAATACAACAGTGATCCATTTGAATTTGAAGGACTAAGCTCTTAGCAGTAAAAATGAGCTGAAACGTCACAGAAAACCAGAAAGTCAGAGCCGCCTCGTTTCATTTGTATGGGTAGGGCAGCCATGTTGGATTCTAAAGCTGGAATGGGTCGAGTTCCTTCTGTTTTCCGAGTCAGAAATAAGACTTTAGAGGACATTCAGTGGATTTTCTTTCCACCGTCAAGTCTTAAACGCTGACTTCCAAGTCCAAATGAAGAACTACTAATTTAAGCTACAGAAATACTGGAAGTAGAACGGCTGCTAGCTGCATTTTTGTTAGATTATATCTTACTGGTCTCATCTGTACTGTTGATTTCTATCACTGAATGCATTTCTAAGATGTCTGAATGCACAAAACACAGCCGAGGGTTTGTTTATTAATAAATGTGAACTCCAGCTAATACCAAAAGCCAGCTAGCTGTTGAGCTAAATGAACCGACTTTCTGCTTTACATTATTTAAAGCAATAGGCTAATGATCCTGGGCTGTAAACACGATCTTTTAAAAAAACACTAGCGAAACCATGTTAAACAAAAATGCTCGACCCTCCGACTCATATTAAAGTTTAAATAAGCCCTGACTGGACCGTGACCAACATGCCAAGTCAGTTTGCTAACGTAAGCTTCTTATGTCAGCCCCCTTAATGTTCGCGTGCTGCTTAGAGTGGATGCAGGTCGAAGGAATTAAATCAGACAGTTTTACTAAATGTAAAACTATGAGCGAGGCTAACGTTGCTCCTCTCCACGTGTCCCCACAGCAGACATTCATTTACTCAAGCGGTTAAAAAGAAATTCATGCATGACAGGAAAGGAAAAAGGCTGACAGCTCATAGACGGACAGAACCGTAGCGGCATTTGTTTCTGCAGTTTCAGTTTTGTGTCCTTATCTTCAGAGTTTAATTCATATTTCTGTACTAACGACAATAATCAGATTATAATCACTCAGAGTTACCGCAATTGCCCTTTGTAAGAAAGCAACTTAACCGGGCACCGGTGTTATTAAACATGTAGTTCACTGAAACACGTAATTAATGAATAGAAAACAATTTGAATGAATGTTGCTTTGGAATAGCTTTCGAGTTAATTGGTTGGCCTGAATTAGTCATAATGGACAGACTATGAAGATTAACATGCAAATTTTCTTTGGAGGAAAAAAACAACATTGCTAAGATGTGTTTCAGCCGGCTCAATCTTCTGAGGAGTTACTTTCTGCATATGCAAGTTTATTGTACAAATCTGACAACAAAAATAGCCTTTAAGTGCCAGTTCAGCTCTTTTGAAGTGGAGTTCGGTGAAAAGGTTATGAACAGTTAAAGTCGTACCTGCTGTTAGGGAAAGTGCAACTTAAAATTCCCTATTTTTCCACAACTTTTAGCTGCCATCTAGCCTCCATAAGATATTATCTTTAGCTCTGTTTGGACAAGCTGCATCCTCTCAATCCCTCCAAACTGAGGTTGTTCAAAGAGATATCTATATTTTCCCCAAACCCCACTTCAAAAGATCTGAAGTATCACAAGAACGCTTGAAATCTGCAATCATTTTAGACAACAAAATGGTAAAAAAAGAGAAGAAAATCATTACTATATACATATTCTTTGAGTCATCCTCCCATCTTCTTTTGTGCGGATGGTACAAAACAAACCCAATTTTTGTTTTTTAACCAAAAGATAAATTTATGCTTTGACTCAGTGGATCTTAACAGAGCTGGCAGAGAAGGTTGTGATGTTTCTGGAGCTTGTTTTTTTTTCTTTTTATGGTAGAGTTTAAATTAAAGTGAACTCAAGAGCAAAGTAACAAACTGACCAAACAACAGCTCGACAAAATGTAACATTCATAAAGTTATCATGTCCACAGATAAATGATAGATTTTGCCTAATTATTTTGTCATTTTTTAAATTATTTTTACTGTTATTGAATAATTTGACTAAGTCATATGTAGTTAGTCAGTTTTTTCTTAACCTGTGTTGTGTTTTTGACTACAGCTTTTTGCTCAGTTTTAAACACAAATCATTTCTTAGGGCACTTTGGGGCATTCAGGTTAGCGTTTGTTTATCTTAATACCACATGCAGAGCACACAGTATCACTGTCATCAAGAGCATACCAGCCAACACCTGCTAATATCACGCTCTAAAGCTAAAAGGAACTTGAACATGGTGTTGTTTAGTGGTTATGAATGCAGTAATTACCCCGGAGCGCTAATAACAGGTTGGAGGAACACACTTAAGCCTGCTCCTCCCAGCACGTGTTCGCAAACCTGCAGACGCACCTCACACACCCGCACTTAGCTGCAACAATAGCATAGTGTACAGAACGCTCCGCCTCATCCACACCAGTCAGGTGCATATGCCGTCTACCTTTATTTTTCAAGCAACACCCTTTTTTTTTTTTTTTGGAAAAAGCAGGTTGAACGTGCAGAAGGAAGAGTGATTGGCTGGACTGACAATGGCAGGGTGTGGGATTTAACAAGAACGGGCCTGCTAGAGGTCCTGTTTTCCCAGTAAAGCCAGCAGTCGAAGCCGGTAAAGCAGAGCGAGGAGGTAAAGTTGCTGCAAGAGTGGTGGTGACAGCTTTGTCTGTGTAAAGTAAGAGTTAAAGAATCATTTCACCTTTTCTTCGCCATAAACAACACTCCGATGAGTGTTGTAATCGCTCCTTCCGTGCAGATATTCAGATATTCTGAAGTGTAAAAAGCTTATGAATAACTAATATCTTACCTGTTGTAGATTGCTCTTTGAATGACTCCAGCTCGGAGAAACAAAGTTTGATTCTGACAGGATTGACGAGCTGATGACTAGTCTGAGCGGGGCTAATGTTATAATCCATTGCTTTAATTTTAAAACTAATCCAAAACTTTAAAACGTTCGAAAACTGTTTTGCTGACCTTTACGCCACTGTCAGTTTTGTAGAAATATCATGACGTTCCTGCCAGAAGTGTTACAGCTAGCTGCTGCTGTTACTTCTTTGTGTTTGCAAATAATCAAAGAATTGCATGTGACTAACAGCTTAATGAGAAACTGATGACAGCGTACATTTTTAGAATATTATTTACATAAACTATTTGCACGAACCTCTATAAACATACTTTAGATTGTAGCTGTTTTAAGCCCCGGTCACACTAACCATTAGCTTGTCAATCTGGTGAGAAGTGAACTATTTCTCTGAACTGAGGTTGTTCAAAGACAGGTAAGACATTAGTTATTCATACTCTTTCCACAAAACCCTACTTTTAAGATGCCATCAGTTGAAAGCAGACAAAATAAATCTGAAAAAAGTGCAAATCCACCCATTTAGCTCTGCAGTAGCAGTGGCAATGAACTGAAAGCCACCATTCTTGACCGTTTGCAGGGTGTGAGACCAGATCCTAATGAACACGAGCCAAACATGCCAGCCACACCTTCAGCCTTGCACAACTTCCCTCTTCTCTTCTCTCGCTGCAGACGCACCAGAGCAGGACGGTCCCTGCCTCTGTGTTCTGCCTTAAGTGGTGGCCTTTCCGAGCGGCTTTAATTACACAGGCGGGCTTTGAGGGCGCAGGGCGGGCTGTCAACAAGTGCGGCCTTTCACACAGAGTGACAGTTCACCTGACTCAGCTTCACGCAGGGCGATGTTTGCCGGACCTGTCCACCACAATCAACACACCCCCCACATCTGGCCTGGCTGTTGGTCTGCTGCTCATCTCGTCACCCCTGTGAGAGGGGACGGGTGGGGGTGGAGGTGGGGGAGGCTGGACCGTCCTTGTCCACATCAGAGTTTGATCATTTTTGGGCAAGCAAATGACATATTATCATGGCGGCATAAACAACATAAAATTAATTGCACTGCAGCTTCATTGTGGGTGCAGAGTGCAAAACGCAGAAAATCAGAAGAAATCAACTG
>NC_051441.1:18068869-18075725 GCF_001649575.2 Kryptolebias marmoratus | reverse complement strand
GGGGGGGGGTGTATGGGGAACTGAGTTTGCGTGAACTGAACGAAGTGATTAAAAAAACATTTTAGCACAGTCATATATGGCATCTCTGTCTTCCTGTTGTGGTCAATTTTACTATAACCCCCCATCCCCCATCCCCACTCACACACACACACACACTCTTAATTCTTGTTTGGATTTCAAATATGTTGTCGCTACTTTGTCACTACTGTAAACAAAAGTATTTAAAAGTAGATCAACTACAATAAGTCAACATGTTAATTATCACCTGCATCTCAAAGACAGGCGATATTGTTTTTGCCTCTGTCTTGTGTGTGATTATATCGGTCTGTTAGCAAAATATCTCATGAACCACTGTATGGACTTCAATGAAACTCTCAGAAAGTGATCACTGGATGTACATCTAGAACCGATTTATATTTGGAATCATCGTAATTTAGGGTGGCCACCACAGTTAATCAATCTTAGCACAAACAAAAATGGCTACAACTCAATCGGTTTTACAGATACTGAGCTAAAATTACATACGGGAGTGGTTGAGATCCATTAACGACACATACTCGGAGCGTTAGCAGCTTGCGCAAAATCTCACAAGATTGCGTGAGATTACGCATCAAGTACTTTTCAAGGTTTGACAAAAGTGAATATAACCCCGTCATTTTTCAGCTGAAGATGATGTCAGTTTAATGATCATCTGATATGAAAGGCGGCCTTCAATTATTAAAGTTGTTGCCCTCTCTGTAGTAATGTCATATTTTAGTAATAAACCTTGGGGTGATTGGGAGCTGCATGGTGTAAAAAGCAGGAAGCACGCCTCTGGTTTGGATCTTTCTCTGTGGAGGTTCTCATATTTTCTCCTGTTTTTCCCTCCACAGTCCAGAAGCATCCATGTTCGGTTAGTTGTTGACCTTAGGTGTGCACTTGTGCATGCATGGTTGCTGGCCTGTGTTGGTCCTGTGATGAGATGGCAAGAAAAAAAATTAAAAAGCTGTAGCAGTGGATTTAATTTTATTCTGAAAGAGTAAAGTGCACAGTTAGTTTCCAGCTGCACCCCCCCACCCCCCACCCCCGCTTGCTGCCCCCGTATCTGTGTTTAGCACAATCAGCACAAAGTCAAAGTGAACTCTCCCACTGAGGCTGATCCGTCCAGACAACAACCCACAGTGAGGCGGTTTGACACGGGTGAACAAACTGAGATGCAGACACAGAGGGCTGGTGACTTGAAAGAGTGAAAGCTGCTGACCCCACATGTTGTCTCATATCTTGAGGATCCATCATCCAGCGTGAACTTTTGTCGAGCTTTCGTGCTCTCTGATCTCCTCGGCCAGGCCCGCTCGGCGATTGAGAGGCTGAGATGCACTCTAAACACAGAGTCCTTTGAAGAAGCGATGCTATCACAATGTAAACACGCAGTAAAAAAAAAAAAAAAAACGAAAAAAACCCCCATAAACGGATGAAGTTGTCACACGTCGCTACTACAAAGAGACACGAACACAAAAAGAGCAATAGCAGCTGCGGTTTGAGGGATAATTACAGGACAGCGAAGAAAGGTTGAGTTTGAAAGGTGCTTGAAAATGGAGTTGTCACGAGGGATTAGAGTTCTGTTGAAATATTAACTCTCATGACCCTTCAGCTCTTTCTGTAAAGGGTCAGCGTACATTCCTCCCAGCACCAGGCAGCTCTCATTAACCACAAACCGCCAGACGATTTCACTCCCACTCCCAGCTCATAGATTACACCACTGTTGTGATGTTATCTGTAGGAAAAGGCCATAGTCATCCTGAATTCAATTGTTTTTACCAACAATATGTATGCATATCTTTGTGTCACAAATGTCCATTCACTAGGTCTGCACAATATATTGAAACTTTATCATTATCACAATATCAGTGTATGCAATATCAATACAGCAAAGGATTGCAGTCAATCACAGACTCTAGCTGCATGTCAAAAATGTGTTTAGTAGGAATGTGAAGATTAACGCGTTTGTTAGCACCATGCCATACGATTAGTAGATCAGCAGGTTTGTTTCTACAAGTATGCACTATGGAAAAAGTAGTAGAGAAGTAAAATAATAATAAAAAAAGTGTAGTTATGTTGGTGTATGAAGAAAACTGCAACTTCTCCGTTCACTTCCTTTAGTGGACAACTCTTCGGTTTTCTCACCTGCTGTTCAGGAGGAGAACTGCAGCAGCACTGGTGTAAACAGCAACAAACACTGAGAAATGTGCTTCACCCTCATTATGAAGATCAGCTAATGTTACAGAAAGAAAATGTTCACCTAGGGCTAATAGCTAACCATACAAGGGCTCGTTGCACATCAGTTTTCAAACTCATGTGAAATGTGTGCGCACTGAGCATTAACCTTTTATGTGTAGATGGCGCTGAGAAGCTGCTGGATGTATCAGTCCTCCTGATCAGCATGTCTAGTCAGTGTAAATGTTTACTTAGCTCCTGGCGGACTGATACATTTCGCCTCAGCACTATTGGTTTATACATGACCTATTTCAGTGGGTCCATGCTCAGCAGGCAGCCATTCGTATAGTTAGAGGGAAGTTCTGGTTTATAAAATAGAGTTCACACTTTTATAATGAGAGAGTAGCAGGTTTGATTCCTGGCAGTATGCAGTCATGTGTTGAAGTCAGTGAAACACTGAACCCCTCAATGCCTCAGATGTGCCCCATCAGGTATGAATGCGATCTAAAACGCTGATTAGACTCCCGTAGAAGGATTTATTTAGATTAGCTTTGTAGAGATGTAGTAGAGTGCTGGATGAATGTGTGTGGATGGGTAAATGAGGGCAGATTCTGTTGTAAAGTGCTTAAAGTGGCCTGGTTGGCTAGAAAGGCGCTATATAAGTACAGTCCATTTATAAAATGTTTTAGATTAAAGTTGATATGAGATGGCACAAATGGAAAAGTCACAATTTTTCCAAATTTCCAAATTTCATTCATTTTCCAAACCGAGATCTTTCTACTGCAGGTAAGATACTGACTAATATCATTTTTGCAGTACCAGAAAACAAAATAATATCCAAGTTATTCCCTTAACAGGTTGAAGTTTGAAGTTGTTGCTGCATGTCAACCACAAAGCAGCTAACCCACTGAAGCACACCTAAAGCTCAACATGCCTGGGAGGATGACGAGGTGGTTTATGACGCCATTACAACACCAGATGAAACAGCTGTGGGAAAGAAACCATCCCAAACAACTGGACTTTGTGAAGTGATCAAACTGAAAATACAGACAAAGGGTGGATGAAGATGATGGAGGAGGTTTGCATCTGGTGCCAAACTCTTTCCTTGCACAACTCCCCCAAGGTAAAGTCCCATAGTTTGATTACAAAAGCACTTTTTTTTTTTTTTTTGCTGATGAAGACATGTGGTTGAATACTTGAAAATACTATTAAGCAGAAGTTCAGTGGAAGTCATTTTGTCACTGTTAAGGATTGCGGGTTTCAAAGAAATGCAGTACGTATTTGGATTACGCCACATCGTTGACAGTGTTTTAATCATCTATCACCGTGGGATCTCAGATCCAGAAAGGATTACCTTTTAATTGTTTTGCGAAAGAAAATCAGTTGGTCTATTAAAGTCTCTTTAGGAAAAGTAAAACCGAGGAGCTAATTTCACTTGATCCTCTTATCCCCTTTAGATTAACGGTGAAACATGTGTGGCGGTTGGCAAATCCCAACCTGACCAGTATAAATGACTGGTATAAAAGTCTTATTTGTGACACAGAACAAAGGCTCATCTGTTTCACAAGCAGCTCCTCGGTCATTCACCCCCCCCTCCATGCCTGCAAACTTTTCAACTGTCCGCCTCACGCATAATTAGAGCCGTTCGCCAGATTAGCCTCCTGCAGAGAGGGATGAAACAATCCCACAGACAAACATTAACCCTGGGCCGTGACCCCGCAGCTCGACAAGAAAATGAACGGCTGAGACAGGAGAGCAAAAAAAAAAACAGCATTCCATTTCCAGTAAGCCAGGAAGGGGGAGGGAGGGGGAATTTTGGGAAGTTTGGTGACTCATCAGTTTTTCTTTTTCTGCCGACTCTTCCCCCAGACAGCATTGGAGCTTGAATACCTCCACGGCAGACCGGCCCGAGGTGCTTCTCTGAGGCTCCTCTGGCGGCCCGCTGCATGCAGGGTCGCAGCTGTCCCCTGCACGGCTGTCCCCAACAAGTGTCGGCCCAGACAGACGCTGCACTTGAGCGGCTTAGCAAAACCAGAGCATGTAACAACTTGAACCCGGTTCGTTTGCCACACAGGTTCGCTCTCGCCGGCGTGCATGTGGCCGTTTTAGGGTCAAGCGCCGGCATAAGTCAGTGGACGTGTGCCACCGTGCTCTGAATTTACTACTCGCCTGCTGCATCTCGTCTGACAACAACATGCTGACGAATGCTTGTAAAAGTGATGACGGTGCTCTAATATGGGAGCTTTTACAGCACTTTTGAGAGCAGCCCATAATGGAAAGTGTTTAAATTCTCATCGAGAAAACCACAGATTTTTATAGTTTGACTTTCTTCTCCTGTTTTTATGCCTCTTCTCTCTGCGTGACCGCTCGCTCGTCCTTATAGCACTCTGTTCCACTAACTGATTTGTGGTTTTGGTGCTTTCCCCAACGGGCCCCCTCCGCACGCCACACAATAACACCCTCAAACCTCCTATTAGGGGCCCTTTAGCTCCAGGGACTGAGCTTATCTCTCACACATGCAGGATATTTATCACTCTTTAATGACAGGCTCCGCGAAAGATGATGTCACCTACCGCAACATAACAGGCCCCAGCAGCGGGGCAGCCTTCCCACTCTACTCTCAGATGGACCACGGTGACCTCCAGTGATTGATAGACCTCAGTCTTACTGGGCTCTTTGTGCCACTGTGGATATGTGGCACATGAGGCCTCGGTGCTGCAGCTGCTGCTGCTGCTGACTAACAGTGAGTAATCAAAACAGTCGTAGAAACTAGACGGTTTCACAATGATTCGTGTAACTGTTAAAATGTCCTTTATCACTTGATATAAGGCAGGGTTAGCTTTGCCCACCCTCTGTGGTAAATAGTCTGTGTTTGTGCTGTAGCTGCACTTATTCTGCCAAAAATCACTTCAGCATACACGACAAACCCTAACATGTTGTTTCCCGAGTGAAATGATTGCCTTCGTTCGAGATCTGGTGACGTGGAGTTCTGTGGAAAGATTATGATTAATTAATCTTACCTGTTGCTCTTCGCAAGCGTAAACAGTAGCAGCAGTAGCCTTTCCGGTGCAGCACCAGGCACTTTAGGCAGGAGTACTGTAATGTTTCTGCTGAAATAACCGGGTAATGCAAAACAAACCGCAACATGGAGGTCTCTGAAATACTGCTTGCACAGTCTGGAGTTGTTCTAAGATGGCAGGAATTTTACCTTGGCCTTGGACCCACTCGGACTAGTCATTAGCTTGTTAATCTGAACAGAGTTAAACTACTTCTTATAGATATCTACAACAGGTAAAATATTAATTGTTTCCAACCTTTCAACAGAACCCCACTTCAAAAGATCTGAGCTGTCATTTTAAGTAAAACAAACAAACAAACAAACATATTTTGACATTTTTATGTGCCGTCTTGTTGTATGAAGTTCTATTTTACTTTAATTGATGCAGATTTGATGACTGCTTGAACCCCTTTGGGTTGTTGACTGAATTTACAAGTCTGTTTCCGTCGAATGGTAAGTTGCGTAAACAATTTGTTTCAGTAAGTTTATTTGGATTAGGCAATTGATGGAATTGCTGAGTTGAATTGTTTAAATCTGCAAACTTATTTCGGCTTCATTTGGTCATTTGAACAAAATTCAAGAAGTGACTGAACTAAAACAATTTTTCTTTGAAGCAAAATGTCCATTCCAACATAACTAACGAGGCCCGTTGAAATAATGTTGTTTTGGAGAACAGAAAACCTTGACAAAGTACAGTAAATAATTGTACAATATTTAAAGCCATAATAGCTGTCTATTACATGATTTTTCAATGCTTTTGATCTGAATAGTATAAATATGCATCGTTCAATAGCAAAAGTCTACGGTCTACTTTGTAATAAGTGAGTGAAATCAGCAGAGTCAGTTTTTGTTGCCAACAATTATGAGTCGTTTGTTTACATTCGAACACTCATGAGGGCGCTTCGGACAGCCTCGGCTCGACGGATATTGAAATATTCCCCGGATGTAAACAGAGTCAGAGGAAGAAGGATGGAATCAGAGATGCCAGGTAATTTGTTTTTATCTCAACAACTTCGCCAACAGTTTGACAAAGCGACGCAGGATAATGCGCTGAAATAGCAAACAAACAAAAAAAAATTTAATAAATAAATAAAGGATTAGTCAGGCTCCATTTGTTGACGTACCACTTGTCATGAGGCGTTTGTCCATCGACAGTCACAACAGCTGCCTGAACAGAGGCCCTTCTTCACTTCTACCTCTACTTTTATTGTCTCCACTTTATAAAGGCTCTAATAAACCTACATAAAGCCTCTCTTCAATACACTTCGCTCACATCAACAAGCCCGGATTAAGTGAAACCATAAATCTCGTTCCTGACAGGCAAGCTTCCCGTAAAAGTAAATAACCTCAGCGGCATTTCTTTGAATCTTTCCCAAACACATTGAGCATGAACATATTTAGCTAATACACTCATCATAGACCTTCCGTTTGTAATTCCCTCGCCAGCCTCAGCTGTGATTTGTGAAAAAAAAAAAATCATCTCCTGCTTCTCCAGGACCTTGTTTGTTGTTTATACTTCAGACGGGTACCTCGCGAGCTGACTCACAGGCTGGAGTGCAGCGGATTTCCACTTCCACTTTGGCCCCTGTTCATCCGAAAGGCGGG
>NC_051441.1:18046257-18068816 GCF_001649575.2 Kryptolebias marmoratus | reverse complement strand
GGGGGTAATGGTAGGAGGAAGAGATGGAGATCTGGAGACCATTAAGGAGCCGGCAGCTGCAGCCTGGAGTGGCTGATTCAGAGGATGAGAGAGGGAGAGAGAGAGAGGAGGAAACAGAGGAGGAGGCAAAGCCCCATGATTTCTCTAATGATTTTAATATCGGGCGCATGTGAACGTCATTAATGCAGAACCTTGCGAGTTCACAGCAGGGAACATCGAGACTGGGAAAAGTCATTTACAAAGAGAGCTCTCCGTCTTTACAAACTCTAAGGAAGCCTGCATTTCCTCCACATCTTATCTGCGTGCTCATCCACCCTCTCCAATCAGATATCTTATTTTATTACTTCCTTCCAACCCTGATAAGTTTGCAACAAATAATAATCAAAAAAACCAACCCACGACCTAAAACACACACACACACACGTTTCTGACAATGGCTACATCTTGATCACAAAGAGAGAAGCAATTTGAGATATGTATCGAAGCAGTTTATCTGTTGCAAACTCGTGACCGCGCTCACCTGTCGTGTGACAGCTATACGTGATAATTGAGAACTCTGGAGCGTATAAATACTGGGCCTCGCTCCAGTCCAGCAATCATTCTGTCATCAGACGTCAAACGACATGAACCCAAGTCACAATCGAGGTTCCCAGCCGCCAACCCCTCAGGAAAATGTCTCACACGTTCTGTTGAAAGGTTCGAGATGAATCTTTTGAACTTGCAAGCACTTGCGACATCTACGAGCCCTTTTTAAAAATCACCCAGCATGATAAGGGAGGCTCATTTCCGCCACTCGTATCAGGGATCTTCTTCTTTTGGGCATGCGCCGCACCAATAATGACAATAGGTGAGGGTCAGAATGTAAACGGACCAGTAAACCGAGAGCTTTGCCTGTTCTGGTTTGGCTCCTTCTTCACCACATCAGACCGGAGCAACGCCCTCATTACTGCAGACCTGATCTGATGATCCGTCTCTTGCTCAATCCTGGCATCAAGGACTCAAACGTGGAGTGGCTGAGCTGATAAATAGAACATGTTTTAAGTGCAGTTTTGCTCTCAGATCTCTAATCATCGATTAATCTGTTATGTTGACATGCTTGATAAATCCATATGTTCATGTTCAGACGAACTTGGGATGCCCATTCAAACAGCCAGTAAGCTCACTTATCAAATAACTGCGTCGCAAATGGTTTACACACAAGGCTTCCTTGCTAAAGACAAATGCATGGGAAATAAGCATTGTGTTTACGTAATTTTAAAAAAAAAATAACCACAAAATAAACAAGTTTGCAGTTAAATACAGTTAACCACATAGAATCCTGTGATTTTTTTTTTAAATTGCAGCAATCAAATGGGACATCCAGCTCTTATAAATAGCAGCCTTTCACTACAGTCTCGGTCAGTCTGGTGCTTCCACATGAGTCAGGTGCCGAGTTAGGGCCGACAAAAGAAAGTAATGGATGTTTGTTAACTACAGAGTGGACAGATTCCACAGAAGTGATTCCCACTCTTCCATATCCTGTTGAAAAAGCCCACAGAGAGACCTCACTTCTGAAATACGGCTCACCAGATGTTGGGTTTTTACCCACGAGTCATCAGCGCGAGTCACACGGATCCACCTCGCGCGACTCATCTGCGCCTCAGAGCCGCACTCTCTCAAGTACAAGTGAAATGCGGCATTCATGAAAAGAAATGTACACACACAGGATGTACTGCAGGTGCTGGAAGTGCTTCACAGTGAATTAGAAGAATGATCCAACCTCCTGAGCAACTTCAGCTGAGGTTGCATAATCTTGACGCTGGGTCTGTCCCTTTGACTGGATCTAGACTTCATCTCAGTTCTGCTGCGGCCCCCCCTCTGCATGACTGCTCTTCATTTGCACTCAGCAGTTCCCCCTTTTCTTATCTGCTCCGATACACGCCTCTTTCTTAAACTTTTTTTTTAACTTCCTGTTTCTCTGTGTCATCTCGTCCGGCCTGACGTCTGTGTGGTCCTGCAGGTCAACACAGGGGCATGCAGACTTGGGCCAAAGGGCACTCAGAGAAAGGAAAAGAGAAGAGTTTTTATCTGATACGAGCAGCTCTGCAGGCCGGGAACAATATGACAAAGGAGGCCTCTAACAGACTGAGATTAAGATAATTACAGTGGCAGTTTGAGCTAATAGCTCACGTTTAATCTTCATATCTGTCTGATGTAAATTCACATCTTTCATTACGCTGACATGAGGATATTCATCTGTTATTGTTAACCATCTCAAATGTCAACGTTACAAACAGATTTTTTTATGTTTGAACAAGTTTATCACCAAGCCCCGCCTTTGAGAAGTGAATCTTCTTTGTTTTTGTAAACAACTGAGGTTAAACCTGGGATGCTATATATTTTTACATGCTACAAGCCAATTTTGTCTCAGTGAGAAACAAACAAACAAAAATTCAAAAGTAGGTGCTTGTTCTGCTTGTTTCATGCAATCAAAGGGATGGTTCCGATGTTTTGACTTGGGTTCTGTGGAAAAGTGGTGAATAATTGATATCTTACCTGCTGTAGATTGTATTATTGTATTGTAAATCTTTACTTTGCTGTCATTCTTCACATTACCCAGTTCTCATGGCTGAATGAAGATTGTATTCTTGAAGAGCACCTGGGCTGCAAAGGAAGTGTTACAGCTGGCTGCCGCCGTCACTATTTATAGCTTCATAAAAGAGCAACTGCATGAACAGTTATGACATTTTGAAAGTTTACATTACACGCAAAGAGCCAATAAACTGTGGTCATTCAAAGAGTTATCCATGACAGGTAAGATATTTATTGTTCATAATCTTTCCACAGAACTCCTTTTAGGAAAATGTTCTGAAACATTCGTTTTTCTTTTGTTATCCAGAAAACAAACTGCTTCGGATTCTACATATAGGAGTTGATCTTCACCTGGATGAGCAGCACAGGAAATTCACTTGTCGCTTCGGTCTTATCAGAGTACTTGTGGTGATTTGGCTTTTTCTGGGTTGTTTTTATTTTAGTTCTCTGGTTTTGTTTTTGTTTTCTATTTGTAGTTATCTGGTTTTTGTTTTCTTCTTGGTTCTGTCCTCCTTGTGTTTGTGTTCTCATTTCCACTCTTCCCCAGTCATTCACTTGTCTGTTAGCCACGCCCATCTTCACCTGTCCCGAATAAGTAATCATTCCACCTGTTCCCACTCACCTCGTTATCCGCAGTCTTAAAAACCCGGTCACTCTTCCCATACCTCGCTGGTCCATTGTCTAAGGTTTGTTTGATGTTTGTCTCTCTTGTTTGCTTCGCGCCGTGTTCCTGGTTTTCTGAGTTCTGTTCCATTTATGTATTTTTATTTAGTTCTTATCTGTTTGCTGCCACGTCAGATTTTTGTTTTTGTTCATTTTCCTAGTTTAATAAATTAGTTTTTCTTTCTTTAAAATGAGTCTGCATTCTGGGTTCGCCTCCGTCATCTCCACTGTTCATGACAGTACTGGGAACCATGAGCTCAGCATGAGTCATATAACGTTCATCAGCATGAATTAAATAATTAGTATGACTATCAGGGGCACTTCAGTGTATATTCAGACCCTTTTACACGTTTCAGAGTAATTATAATTTTTTTAAAAAGTGACCCTTTTCTGTGGCGCTCCTGTGATTATTTGGTTCCCCTAATCAGTTCAGTAAAGGTTGAAACGATGTCTAAAAGAGAGCTCTAAGCGTTAGCAGGCGCTCATGCTGAGCTTGGATCTGGGTTCCCAAATTAAATCATTCAAAATCATATTTTTTTTTTTTAGTCCTTAAAAATTTTAAGTGAAGCTTGTCGGGCTAAACTTTGAACAATCTCATCATTCTAGATTAAAAATAAATAAATACAAATCTAGTTTCAGATCTACGCTGCATACTTTTGTGTCGTAAACTGAAAAGTGTAGGTCTCAGCAAACTCACACATACAAAAATAAAGCCCTGAATTTTGTAGGCAACCGGCCAAAAACATGCAAAAACAAGACAAAACTAAAAAAAAAAAACCCCAAAAAACGTTCAAATTTGAGAACAGACTGTATCACGTGACGTGACTTTTTTGTACTGGAGGACAAAGGGGGAAACGCGTTGTGCAGCAGTTTCCCCAACACTCAAAACACCGCAAAATTTGGCAAAGAAATAAATCTGAGTAAGATAAAAAGAGAAATGAAAATGCCCTGCTGTGATGCAAACTGAAACCACGAGCTCCACAACAACACTGCTTGTTGCTGCATACATACGCTTTCATAACTCTGCTGCCTTTATTTTTAGGTACACCCGGTCTTTGACGCATGTCTCTGAAGAACTATGAACTAAGAGTTTAAAAAGAAATCACCCGGATGGGCAGTAAAAGTACCAATGTGAAGAAATTACTGAAAACGTTACTTATGAGTGCATGTTTTTCTGAAACATTTATCAAAATTTATGAAGAAAATTTTGCAAAAGCAGTTCCTGAAATTCCAGCATCCGTCAGGCACCAATCACTATTTGGGACTTTTATTTTGTAGTAATCTAAGCTGACAAAATGCTGATGTATAAACTGTAGAAGAAGAGCACCAAGCTCGAAAGAAACGTTATTGCTGCTGCCAGGAGCTGATTAGGGTCACCGTGGTAACCGGACACCTTGTGTCTCTTATTCTGTGACAGCACTCCTAATAAGGCAGACAGAAACACGGAGCCGTGAGAAAGCAAGCCGTGATGAAACTGTTCTTGTGCAAAAACTAAAAGCGGTGTCGAAAAACGTTCATGAACCGTAAGCAGCACGCAGGAACTTTTAAGGAGCTACAGTGTTTTTAATATAAAAAATGCCGGTTCCATGATGTAAAGTCCAACTTTCTGTGATGTTTGAAGGACGTTTGAGCTACAGATCTTCTCTGAGGGCTGGGTTTTCTTACTTATTTCACCCAAATTGTTTTCTTTCATATAGTTTTTTATGGGTTTTGTCTACTCCGTTTGACGTACTGCTACTAAAAGTCAAAGCACACTTTTTCCAGTTGAGCATCTTCAATGCTTACGCACTGACACCCGTTAATTATGTATAGGTTTAGCAGCTTGCCAGACTCTGGATGCTGGAAACATGAAAAATTAATCAGAGGTGTGTATGTTCTGTTTAAAATGGAAACAGATCTTTTTTTTTTTTTTTTTTTTTTTTTTATAAATACAGCTCTGAAAACAAAACCAGGCCATGATAATAAAGAGCAGCAAGTGTCAGGAGACAAAGATAAAAATAAAAGAGGTGTTTTGATCTGTTTTTTTTTTCTTATATAAAACCAAATTATGAAGCTGAAGAGCTGTGGACAAAATTGGAAAAAAAGGTCCACTGTATCCCCACTGAGTGTCTTCTGTTGTGCCGTTGCAGCTTTAATGTCAAAATGTGAATCAGAGTCTGATCTGAAGCCTCGCAGGTTTAATTGAACCTAACTGAGCGGTCTGAACATCGAACTCTGAACTTGCCGGTCTGATGGGTGAGTGGGCAGCTGCTCTAATGTAATCACTGATCCAAATGTCAGTGATTACATTAGAGCAGATTTGTTTACGGTCATACTTACACACTAAAAACTGCTGGGTTAGTTTAATAACTCAATAGCTGGGTTGACTCGTTGGCTGGTTTGGAGATGAGCTGTATGGATTCTTCACAGTCCAACATGTGAAGCCAAGAAGTTGACCTAACTGGACATTCCATTCCATTCCATCCTCTTCCTCCTATCCGGGGTCGGGTCGCGGGGGTAGCAGCCTAAGCAGGGAGACCCAGACTTCCCTCTCCCCAGCCACTTGGTCCAGCTCCTCCTGGGAATCCCAAGGCGTTCCCAGGCCAGCCGAGAAACATAGTCCCTCCAGCGTGTCCTGGGTCTTCCTCTGGGCCTCCTCCTGGTGGGACGTGCCCGGAACACCTCACCGGATGCCCGAGCCACCTCAACTGGCTCCTCTCGACGTGGACATCACTGGACATCAGCTTGTAAAACATCCACATTGTGTTACACCTGGTTAGCTTGGTTGGGAACTTTAGTTTGCACCAGACAGTGAGTTTTGTTTCCTAAAATAACATTAGCTGGTGCTACCTGAGGTGGCATAGCAGCACACTGGTTAGAGCTGTTGCCTCCCAGGAAGAAGGTTGCAGGTTTGCTTCCCGGCCTGGGGCCTTTCTGGGTGAAGTTTCCATGTTCTCCCTCTGCTCAGGTGGGTTTACTCCTATGGACCAAAAACATGCATGTTAGGTTTATTGGTAACTCTAAATAGTCCTTAGGTGATTGGTTGTTTGTCTCTCCTTGTCCCTGTGATGGACTTGCAACCTGTCCAGGGTGTCCCCTCCCTCTCACACAATGATGGAGATAGGAGATAGACACCAGCTCCCTGTGACTCCAAAAAACCCAAATAATTCAGTTTTAGTGGGGATCCAGATTTGTAACAACCCTATAACCCCATGAGAGGTTTGCACTCTCCATCTAAATCTTTTTTTAACAAAGGAAGGCCAGAAATGTGTGTGACATCAGTCTCTCATTCCTGGTGAATTTCTTTTGATGCTGACACTGAAGCTTGAGCCAGAAAAACACGACTTCCTTTTGGATTTATTTTTGGATCACTCAATAATGGAAGTTGACAAAAATAACTCGCCTGTGGTCAGATACACCCATGACCTTTGCGTGTTGAGGAGATGCAGTGTGTGCAGAAAAGATGTGGTCAGACGTAGCGATTTGTCATTTGCGCCATTGCTGGTGTTTTTTTTAATATCATGGTTGTTTTCATTTTTGGCATGTGTGTACACTCCTACATCCCTGTCTAATTTCACAAAGTTGAGTAATCAGCATTAGGATGTATGTAGACCACGGACAGAGAGATCTGATAACGACATTGGGGGAAACAAATCATGATAAAATTCACTGACTTAACTTTCTGCTTTCTTCTAAAGGAAACACCACAGATGTTTTTCCATTTGGAGGTGTGACTAACTGTGGGAAGTTGTGTTTTACTCTTTTCACCGTGTTTTTATCAATAAATGGAAACATACCGTACACTTTTGCTCGATGACTTCTCTGTTCGGTTAAACCTGAACGCTGGTAAAGTCACTCCCTCCATCTGTTGCAGTTTGCGAGGCGATTGAGCAACGTTGTTCACTGACGTACGCAGCTCCAACCTAATGACTCGACTTATGAAAACTCCTGTGGGGTGTGTCAGGCCACGAAAAAGGAAAATTAGTCAAGATAATCAGATGAACGCCACATCACACGATACGATAAGCTGTGTTTCAGGAGAAAAGGAAATAATATGCAGCTGATCGCAGCTGCTTTATCTGCCGTAAATCCTGAGGAGTGAAGGTTGTTTTTTATTTAGACTACATTAAAAGAGCTTTTTTTTTTTTTTTTTTGGTAAGGCCAACACAAATTACAGTCAGGAAAGAAAAAGGAAGTCTACACTATCTGTTTTACCTGTCAGGACTTAACAAGAATAATCTGGTCTTTACCAGGTTTTAAAATTATTTAGACTAAAGTGTACAAAAACATACAACAGATTCTATTATATCATTTATTATTAAACAAAAGGGAAGCCAAAATGGAGAAGCTGCGTGTGAAAAACTAAGATCTTCCTTGCTGCTTCTGTAGGAGGGAAAGTATCGATTATCTGATCATCATAAACATGTATACCAGCAGGACGTTTGGCAGTTCGCTGCTCTGTTTGTTAAAACGATGCCAGGGAGGAAAGACATCAGCAATGACCTTCAGTAAAAGAAGCAACTGTTGCTGCCCAGCAATCTGGGACGGGTTAAAGGTCATCTCCAAACAACCTGGAGTTCTGGAGAGAGATTATTCCCGAGACAGCTGCCAGTCTTCCCAGGAGTGGACGTCCCAGTAAAATTTACCCCAAGGTCAGACTGTGCAATGCTCAGAGAAATTGTTAGAAAACAACTACTTTAAGTTATTGCTCAGAAAGGTTGATTCTTCAAGCTGTTGAATCATTGGCTGGACTCAGTTTTGACTTTTTTTGTTTAGTTTTTAATGACACGATGGAATCAGTTGTGTGTTTTTGTACACTTGAGATTAGATTTGAAACATTTTACAAACTGGATCATTCTTTTTTTTATTTCTTTTCATGACTGTAAATGTGTCTGTAGTTGCAACGTCATGAACATAGATATCTACAGTAAAAAATAGTTTAGTTAGGATTACAATACAGTTGTTTTTATGGTCTGAGCCAAGCAGGACAAACCAGAGGCTAGTTTTTGAGGAACTTGACCAATGGAAAGAAACAAAAGACTGTTTGCGTCACTCTGACACAGAAAGCAAAGGAAAACATTGTGCCCATAAACCACACAATAAAGCTATTTTTATTACATGACTATTGCCACTGTTAAAAATTGTTTTCTAAGATTTACCCACCGCTAACAGTAAAACCTATTGGTGACTTTCAGGTATTAATTTAGGACTCAAACTTGAGTTAACCTCTGATGGTTCCTGTAGTGCTGACGTATTTCGATTTCCCAACAAACATCATAGACATCATAGTTTAAGCTTGGTGCTTTTGATCAATTTCCTGTTCTGTTGCGCACGGTTTAAAAGAAAAAAAATGGAAAAATACAATGTATATACAAACACAACTAGCACAAATGCTAGCATGCTGACAGGCTAAACTAATCCAGTGAACTTGTGTAAAATTAGATCGTCGATGTACTTGCATGAGGATTTTAAGCATTAAGCTTATGGCCATGTCATGTTAGCAGATAATGAGCATAGCATTAGCTTTTAGCTCAAATGAGAATAGTTACAAAGAACCATATAAGGCACTTTAAACATAGCCACTAAAAGAAATAAAAATAAAATAGATTGGGGAGGCTGTGGCTCAGTGGTTAGAGCATTTCACCAGTATGCCACATATTGAAGCAAGACACTCAGCCCCTCTGATGTGCCCCATCGCTGAATGAATATGATCTCAAGCACTGATTAGACTCTATAGAATGATTTATTCAGATTAGCTTTGTAGAGATGTAGCAGAGTGCTGTATGGACGGGTAAATATGGACAGATTGGGTTGCAAAGTGCTTTGAGTGGCCTGCTTGGCTAGAACGACTCTATGTAAGTACAGTCCATTTATAAAAATGCTTGTTTCTTCAATTTTGTTTGTGTGCATTTTATTTATGACTGTTGCATGTGATAAACATTCATTTATGACAATTTTACACACTGAATTTAGACTTTAAGGTTGTTTTTGTGTCCAGCAGCACAAAATGTACCAAGAAATTTGTGTCCCTGGACAGCAGTTGGCAGATAACGTATTTGTGCCAGTGACAGGTTTTGTTGTAAGAAAAAATAAAAAAAAGTGTTGATCTGTCAGGTGTTTCATATATTTGGTCCAAACTTGAGAACTCTGTTTACTCTATTTAAAGAGATACCTTCGCTGAAGGCGCAGTGAAAGTGTGTTGCACTCGGCATCGTGCCACAGGAGCAGCTCCTTTCAGGGTATTTTCTCTTCTTCTTCTTCTTCTTCTTCTTCTTCTTCTTCTTCTTCTTTTTTTTTAATCCAGTAAATCCGCTGGTAAAGCTTTGGGGAGTCGCACCAGACAAGGGAGAGTGAAAATGAGCGTATGATCAGTGGCTGCTTGAGAGAAAAGGAACGAAAAGGAAAAAATACTAAATCAGGAAAAGGCAATTTGCCAAAACGAGGAAAAAAAAAAAATCCAGGAACTTTGAAAACAGCTTTAGTCGCTGAAGGCAAGAAAACAGATACATTTGATGAAAGAACAATTATATGTGGATCAGAGATACTTTATTCAGTTAAATTACAGAGATGATATGGAGATATGGAGATCACAAGAAAATCCATGATATGGTTATTCAGAGATTACAAGACAAAACAGGCTAGTGTTTCACATTCCTCGCTGAGCTGTTTGATTCCATAAATCTACGTCTCGTTTAAGGTGTGTAAATGTGTGTGAGCATCTGCATGTGTGTGTGCAAACTCAAGCATGAAATGTTATAAAGCGGCAACCTTTTGATAGATTTCTATTTGTTTTCTCGGCTCAAGATCAAAGTCAGGTGGCCTTAAAATTAGCTTTGAGGGGTTTTGCGTTGTGTGTCATAACTGAACAAAAACAAACAAAAAAAAACCCAGAGGAGAGAACAAGTTCTTTAATGTCGATCCAAAAACCAGACTTTCCACTTCGTAACACCATTTCACAGGTGAGAGCCCTGTCAGCTCCCGTGAAACTAATTCCCGGCAGCGAGGCCTTGCAGGAACGGTGAATACTAATGTAATGAGCTCATCCTGTTAATTCATATGGATAAGTGATCCAAATTCACATTCTGGAGGAAATGAGAGGCCCCGTGGAGGCGAAGCTATTCTCAGTGACACAATCGGATTATGTGACAATCCATATGCAATCGCTTTATGCCAAGGGACAAGACAGACGTAGGGGAGAGATGGCAGAGTTGAGATGGAGGGATGGGAAGGAGGCGTGTGGGGTGTGTGTGTGTGTGTGTGTGTGTGCAAGCAGAGGAGGGGGCGGTGGGAGAAAGAAATAGCAGGGTTGCCAGGACTCCAAAGCTTGTCTGTCATTCTGTGCATCAGTCAGTCTATTCCCAGGCTTAGACGTAGGTAGCCTGCAGTATTTACGCAAATTGAAGTCCACACACAAACACACACACACACACACACACACATTCTTTTTCAGAAGCTGGAAATATCCCTTTTTATCCCCCGTCACAGTCTAATTAGATTCCACCACCACAGCGATGCTTTTCCCTCCACATTTTTCGCTCTTTTTCTTACCTCACTCGCACTTTGCCACAGTGTAGCTCTGCAGACCTTCTGGCTGTTTCCCTGGCAACAGCTGCTTCCTGTTTGTCTGTCTGCGTTGCCATGGAGGAAGGGCAGGGGTGTCGTTGGTGGCGGCCGCGGGCGGTTCACTGACGACAATAAAGTGCCCCTGAAGTGGACATCGGGGGCTCTCTTGGTAAACATTTCCCAGAACAGCAGCGGCATTCAGACACCCAGGTTCCTACAAATATAATTACCGTCCATTCTGAGGAGTAATTAACACATTCATGTGGAAGCTGACATACACAGGCCTTTAGTTTGTTGCTTTTATTTGCCAAGGTAACATCCATCTTGTCATTCTTCTTTTTTTTCTGGTGTTTTTTGAGTTTTTGAGAAACCTATGAGTTTTCCTGACCTAAACTGACCTCTCACTACGCCTTGCCCCACTTAGTTACGATTGCTATGCCTGTCAAGCTTTTCTACTGTTGCACAACACATACAGAGAGAACAAGGTCAGCTTTACCACTTACTATGCTCAGTGAACAATAAAATAATTAATTTTTACAGAAGGAAACTGAATGCCGGTTCTGTAATCTGTAATAGGCGACCATGAGAGTTTAATCAGTGATCTCTGAGTTAGCTGACAACTTTCTCAAAAAAAAAAAATCCATGTTTTAGAACAATCTCAGTTTGGAGAAAGTTTTGGTGCGCTCCATTTGTACTTGAAAGTAAGGATTTCTGAGCAGCAAATCCATAAAGTCAACTGGAACGTCCCCAGAAGCTGGAATTCCCATTCCAAGATCCTTGATCGACCTCAACCTCAACCAAAATGGCTGCCATGCTCATGGAAAACTGTGATAGCTGCAGTGATAAACTTTAGTTTCACTTCTATCAGTTTGAACACCATTAAATCAGTTGCACACATAATAATTTTCAGCTTCAATTAGTTAGTAAGCAGTGTTTGGAAGCAGAGAAACACGATGTTAGCAGCTCGTGTTGCTAACAATAGTTAGCCTGCTTACTGAGGATAATTAGCGAAGTCTCCAGGTTTTTCAACTGGTAACTGGACCACGGATTTAACCGAATGTGACATTGTTTCTAGAACCGAGTTTCAACTTTGATATAAATGAAACGCAACATTTATTTCAGGCCAAATTAACAAGCTTGCAAAGAGATTTGCTGCCATTTGGAATCCACCTTGAGCTTAAAATTTTGATATTCCTGACATAATATTCCTTTCAGAAAGTGCCTCCATGTTGCGAATAAAGCGCTACAGCTAGCTGCTGCTATTTACACTTGCAGGTAAACTGTCAGTGATGTAAAAATGTATAAAACAGTGTTTTTTGTGAATCTCTATAGAGATTTGGACTTGTTCAAGACAGCAATCCATTCTGGTCTTGGACACTAGCTTGTGAGTCCAATTAAAAATAATCTTTGTTTGTCCAAACTAAGGTTGTTCAAAATGCTACAGGTAAGATGTTAATTGTTCATAACCTTTCAAAAGATCTGTGCTTTTGGTTCTTCTCAAATGGGATGTTTTCACTTTTAGATTTCTCTGGAGTTTCCAGAAAAATAAAAGATAAAAGATAAATGATCTCCTTCGAACTAAATAAAGAGTTGATGTGACTCCCCAGATTTTCTCTCACCAAATCACGTACAGTGAGACAAACTGTTGTGCTGGTGTCTGCTTTGAAAACGAAGTGTAAAAAAACCACACACACACAATTGATTTGCATCAACTTGTATCCTTTTTAATGGTGTTTCTTTCCATGGGACCGGGTGTAATTGTGGTATGGTGGTCCTCTAATGAACAAAAAACACAAACTGCAGTTCAGCTCCCTTCAGCTGGGTAACACTCCTGCGATGCACAAATTAATTTTTTATGCTACCCACGCAAATCACTATTAAAATTTATCATCACGATGCTCATTGGAGTAAGGAAGGTTAGTGCTAGTCAGTCAAACCAATTAAGCATACAGAAGAAACAGCAATTTGTTATCAGCTCTGATGTGAATCACCTCTATATGAGTTTGCTTTTACGCAAAGTTTACCTCCATCGAGAGCAAATTATTGCTCGAGACCTCAACCTGCGGAGGGACGGGCAGTTTACTCAGCTCTCGCAGCTGTATTTAGCCAGCTGAGATTGTGGAAAGAGCCACCGCAGCGTTGCAACATTTGCTTCACATGATGCGTTTAATTTCTCACCAGTCTATCCAAGAAAAGCACGTGTGTCGTAATTCTGGTCTCTGAAAAAGGGCACGTCCGCGCTGGCAGGCCAAGTGTCTTCAGCTCTAATCTGTCATCCTCACTTGTCAAAAACTTGTTTTTTCTTTTGCTTATTTTTTTTTCCACGAGTGGAGGGAGTCTTTGGCCTCAAATGAAAGCTTTGAAGTAAAGAACTGCAAGATGACACCTGGCACTTTTGTTAAAGCTTTTGTTAAGACATACCAGTCATACCCAAATGCCACTTCACTCTCAGATAGTTTGATAAATGCCCACAGTGACTCCAAACAGTGTTTTTTTTTCTTTTCTGGAGGGATTTGTTTAAAGAAAAGGCTTCTTGGAGAAAGCCATTGATGTGGTTTGGCAAGAAGTGGAGGGCGTATCCTGGAAAAAAAAACAAAACAAAACACCCCACAATGTCTTCTACACGTGAATGTTCTCAAGTTCGCAGGTACGACACATGGTGAGTATGTGGGGCAAGTATCTCGTTCCATTTGCTAGGCCCTGTTTCCCCTCCCAGCTCGCAGTCTTTCGGCAAGATAAGAGAGGAAACACCGCAGAAAGAGAGTGGGAAACACAGAGCGACTTCAAAGCTGGAGATGCTTTTCTTTAAACGTGGTTCTCCAAAGACCACATCAAACACCGGGGGAGGCGAATGGAAGGAGGGAGAGGGAATGGGGGGGGGGAAGCCGGGGTGGGTTCATGCATTCAAAATGGATGTGGGTGCATCATAACATGGCAGAAAGTTGCAGAGATGCATCCAGGCTATGCATGTCCAACCCATGTGAGGAGAGGAAAAAGATACTGTCAGCTCTGATAAGGGGTTTATGGTGTGTGTGTGTGTGTGTGTTTCTTCCCATTCTGGGAGGCCTCTTCATCACCCAGAGAGCACTTCAGCTCAGCGGCTGCCAGGGAGACGATCAGAGGGTGGCCCTGCAGCCCACACACACGCTCACGCATACTCACCCTCCCGCATCACGGAGGCGCGCGCACACACACACACACATGTACGAATCAAACCCAACATTTCATGCTCTTTTTGCCACCTATAAATCAGAGTGGATATTGATTGTTTTAAACAGAGCGTTTATGGCTCAAACGCCGTTCCTCGGGTTTGTACGGAACACCCACACACAACACAAACAAAGCAATAACGCACAAACAAACAGGGCTACATTAAAGCGGGTGTTCTTGACATTCCTATAACACCCTCTGGTATCGTCTGCAGGCAACACAACACAATCACCTCTGACTCAATGGTCCCTTTTGTCAGAAAAAAAAACAACAACAAAAAAAACAAACCATGACCTTTCTCCTGTTTTCACTGAAGCGGTTTGTGGAGTTTCAGACCTGCAGACCAAACTCAGTGACAATGTCTCTATTGGAAAAATGGGAAGCTATGTCAAATATTCCTGTCTGAGCTTTGTGTGCCGTCTGACCCCGTGGCTCCTCGTGTTTTCCTGTCTTTTCACGATGTCCTTCCTACTCCTCCGTCACTCTGGCACTCTGGCAGAAGAGCTATTGTGGACCTGCATCCTTCCTGTCAGCTCTGGCACATCGAGAGTCTACCTCCCCACAGTTCTCCGTGCCCATCTGCGTGTCTCGCTTTTGTGTTTGTTTCTTCCCTGTCGCTGCTAATGATTACAGTTATGCCACTCTAATTGTTTATCCCGTCTCACTGATTGCACAGCTGTGGCAGAATAAAAAATAAATAAAGCTTGAAAGTTCTTTCCTTAAGATGACGAATATGCATCTATACATGCTCTCGGAATTTATAGCAAATTGCGAAAAAGAAAGAAAACCAGCCAAACTAAACGACCCTGGGCTGAGTGTATTTGATTAGATACTCCGAGCACTGCACACGGTGCTGAATTTTACTTTTCAACCTTTGGCATCAGCTGTTGGAGTCAACCCTGCTCGTCTGTTAGCAAAAAATCTCACGAACCAGAGGACAGATTTCATGAAACTTTCAGAAAGTAATCATGCACTTCTACAACTCCCTAACGTTTGGAGCCTATCCAATTCAAGATGGCCGCCACATCAACATTAGCCAACACAAAAAAGGGCCGTAGCTCAGTCAGCTGTATAGATACTGAGCTAAAATTTGTTGTGGTAGTAGCTAAGTGATATTAGATTGTGCATAACGTTATTTTCAAAACACCTACAATTTTGTCATTTCTTATACAGAAGTGTTTATTAACATCATTGCTGTTGGCAAACTGAAGAAAAAATCCTGTCAAATTTCTAAATGTACCTTCCATCTTTGAAGGGAGACATCTTGACATTGTAGTTTGCTCAGAAAATGCCAGTCTTGCTGCTGTCATCTGTGACTACTGCAGTCTTACGGCTTTTTGCAGGTGAGATGGATGGGCCAATCAGACATCTGCTTACAGGTGCGCATTTATACCCACACAACCCCTCTACAGTGTCACGGTTTACCAAAAGTTATCTGAAGGAGGCAGACTTCTATTAGCTCATTATGGCACTCATGGTATAGAAATAACTGATATGCATTACGTATTTTTATCATTATACTTAGACAAATCAGTTTGGGATTCTGGCACCTTTGTGGGGGCCAAAAAAGTTTCAAAAAGGGCTGTATCCAGCCCACGGGCCACTAGCTGAATACGCCTGTCCTAGCGTATGAGTTGGGGATTACTCTCAGTTACTAACTCATTATTTTTAGCTCAGTAACTGTAAATATGTCAGCCAATTTCTGAGAGTGTCATTCACATCTGTTCAGTGTTTCATGACATATTTTGCTAACAGACAAACACACACATGCACACACACAGACACAGGCAAAAACATTTATATTTTTATGTCACTGCACACTTGATAATGTGAAAGCTGATCCAGTATTCACTTAATGTTTTATAGTTTCTTCTGTATGTTTTTTGCAATCAAACTACTTCTGCATACTTTGTACCATCTGAACCACTCATATATGCCAAAACATTCAGCTCAATCAAAAAAATAATGTGCTCTGACTTTTGTTTTTTGTCATTTGTATACCTTTCAAAATATTTAACTTTATAAAAAAAATCCCCATAGAAATACATTAAGATTGCTTCAGTTCCTTCAAAAACATTGTTCTCTTTACAATCTACTTCAGCACATCTTCTATATTTTGTCTATTTTGGAGCTTTTAATTTTTAGCTTCCATTCTGCACCTTTTAGTTTTTAGCTACAGTTTTGTAGCTATGAGGATTATGTGATAGTTTTGCTAAGGTTAGCATTTATTTTGCTACTTTGAGCTTTTAGATTCAAGCTACTGTTGCTGCTACTTTTTTAGCTCGTGTCCTGCACATTTTAGCCTATTTTCTGCTTGTTTGAACTTTAATAGCTCAGTTTTAGATTCCTTGACAAATTTCAGCAAAGGCACTTAGCATTCGAACCGCGTTCCTCGAGGTAAAATAGTCAACTAAAAGCACCCGAGAGCGCAAAACTCCACCAAGGCCACAAGGTCACTGTCCGCTTGGAGGGGGTAATGAGCTAGCTTAGTTAAGCTTAGTTAACTGCTGCAAGAAGACATTGCTAAATACAATCACTGAAGCTAGAATCTGGATGTATGAGAAGCACTGAAACATCTCCCAACTTATTTCTATTTAACAAGCCCCATTAGTGCATCACTTTTCACTCCGAGCCAAAGCGTTTCAAAAGCAAGAGATTTCTTTGGTGTGGAGTATACCATCCAGTCTGATCTGGAGCCCCTCATTCCCCCCACACCCTTTTCGTAAACACATTCAGGATTGATATGTGGCCAGTAAGGCAAGGTAGCGATTATGTTCCGAAAATCAATAAGCAATCAGAAGTGTCTAGGAATAGCTCGCAACTCTGGCAGTGATGGATTGGCGTCAAACAACAAAAACAGGTTTATGTGAAGTATTATTCTGTAGAGAGAAGTAATAGCATCAGAAATGACCAGTTGACATCACCTTACATGAGAGTCCACATGAATGCCTCACGACTGAGACAGCACAACCTATTTAAACGCCTGCTTTTCCTTGGAGGAATGCGTATCGCCTGCTGGCTGTCTGCAAACATCTATAAACTGAGGGGAGCAGCTGCTGGAGGTTTTGGAGGGAATGTTGTCCCATTCTGGTCTGATGGAGGATTCTAGCTGTTCAACTATCCTGACTCTTACAGGATTTTTCGTTTCATGATGCACTAAATGACCTTGCTAAAATATGCAAGATCTTCCCTGAAAAAGATGCCATCTGAATGGAAGCATAAGTTGTTCTAAAACCTGTACATGCTTTTCTGCATTGATGGGGCCTTTACAGACTTGAAAGCCACCCATGCCAGAGGCAGTAATGCACTTACATACCATCAGAGAGGCTGGGT
The DNA here is from genome assembly GCF_001649575.2 of Kryptolebias marmoratus. Taxonomy (NCBI): domain Eukaryota; kingdom Metazoa; phylum Chordata; class Actinopteri; order Cyprinodontiformes; family Rivulidae; genus Kryptolebias; species Kryptolebias marmoratus. The sequence continues at coordinate 18,051,497 of NC_051441.1, read as the reverse complement.
TTTGAACTGTGCTGATAGCAGTCTGGAAAAAAATAATTCCAGATTCCAAATAATTTAAAAATTTGATTAACCTGACTACAGATCCATTTTTAATGATCTTTGGTCCAGAGGAGACAGCAGAGTTTCTGGATGGAGCTCAGTCTCACATCTGTCTTCTTCTTTGCCTGATAGAGCTTTAAGCAGCACTGTGATGACAAGGTGAGCTGTCTTTACAGAAGACGTCTTACCGACCCGTTGCCAATGAAAATAATTTGTTGCTAATTGATCCTACAGCTGCTTCTTAATTGTACCACTTACTGCTCCTGTTCCAATTTTCTTGAGATACATTGCTGCCCTAAAAATTCAAAACCACCCTTTTTCTTTTCTAAAATTTGTATAATCTTTTAGTTTAAACATTTGGTGTTTACTACATTCCACTGGGAATAAAACATGGGATTTACAAACCACTGAATTCAGTTTTTGTTTACATTTTTACACAACATCCCAACTCGTTTGGAATTAGGGTTGTACAGTAATCACTTTAAAAAACCCCTTACCCAGCTTCCTGTGTCCAACTACAGCAAAAGTCACCCAGCTGCGGGGCAAAAGTGTCCGGAAATAAGCTTATATTTGAAGAAAGCGGTGGGTGATTGCTGCGGTGGATGTTGACAAAATAAAACTATCATATACAAACACAGCAGCCACCCTCACAACACCCTCGCCCCGAAAAACTGTTAGGAAAAGCTGATCTGCGGTCAGTGACACGCTGGCAGTCAGCTGTGTTTGGCGCAGGAAGCTCTCTGGTAAGGCTTCACGCCATCAGGGTTTACGTTTGTCACTTATCGTTTCGGTCTTCCAGTGAATCAAATATAAACGGCGGGCCTGAAAAACGCGCAGACGCTCGCCACCACAGGATGTGATCATCGTTTAAACATCCTCTCTGCCCCCTCAGCATCCTGTGTGAAAACCTTACTACTGCCGAGGCACAGAAAGTCACGTCTGAGATGAAGGAAGGGGACGGAAGGGGGGGAGTTAGTCGGGACTGCAGCTGAATGAGAAACTGCTGCAAATATTCTCAATACAAATAAAGTTTAATCCTGTTTACCTCTTTAAACACAAGTAAAGGCTGAGTATTCCTTGAATGCATTTCACCAGCAGCCTTTTATGTCAGACATTTAAACTAAAATAATTTAATGTCATGAAGAGACAGAGTTAAAGCTGCTTAAGTCAAACCTTGTAAATGACTTTATGCCTGATCTTATGTATTGTGAGATTTCATTAAATAGAGTGGGATGTGTTGGTCCTCAAAGAATATTATAAGGATACGGCTACCTCAATATCTATAAATTTAGGAGACAGAGCCCTTTGTGTTGATAGAGCTTTTTTTATGTTGGTTAATGTAAATTTTATGTGGCAGCCATCTTGAATGTGATTGGCTCCAGGAGTTCATCAGGTGTAGATATACTTTTAATGATTACTTTGGGAGAGTTTTACTCAAATCTGCCCACTGGTTCATGAGACCTTTTGCTGAAGGTGCAGACAAATAAGGACGCACGGACAAGGGCAAAAACATTATCGCTGTTTTACCTTCGACATCAAGCAAGCTGGGCGTCGGAAAGTGTCAGACAGGCGTTAGATGGCATCGGTTCATCGCTGCGCGCGACTTTTAGCCGGTCGGGCGAGCGTGCCAACGTATGCGCTGATGATCCGGGTTTGATGCTGCAGCTGATGGGCCTCGGGGGCCTCGTTCTGCTCTGTGATCTTTATTAATTGGTGCACACATGTGCGTGAGCGGCTGAAGCTCGTTTGAGGGAAGAAAGGAGCTCATGGAGACGAGCGGAGCGAGAAGCACCTGCAGGCGCCATGTGGCTTTTAAAGGCCTGCTTCAAGTGGCCGCAGTCACGCATGCATGAGTCTGATGCGCTGCCTCTGCTGTGAGAAAATGCAGATGAAAGCACATGGTGCCTCTGATCGAGGTTACTGGCGAGCTGGTTTGTGGCATCTGGGGGGACGGACGGGAGAATTTAGGCCCGGTTGTTTATTTAGAGGGAGTGGAAGCACAGGTGCATGTTGTAAAGACGCATTATTACCAGTAATATGAGTTTAAAGGAGGGAAGGGAATAAAAATAACAAGGATTGTGAATGGAAACTGAAGCAGGGATGGATGCTAGATCAAAAGGAATGTTCAAGCTGCTGCCAGTGGCTCATCAGGGTCACCATGGCAACCACACACCTGTGTCTGTCACTCCCTGACAGCACTCTTCATGAGACAGGTGTCGTAACAAAAAGATAACTCAGACATGAGGAGGGGCCAGATTTTGGGGTCTTCATAACAATAACTGTGAACAGATATGTGCTATACATGAGTATTCTGCTGCCTCCTGATGAGGACATCTCAGAAGACCTATCAGTAAATCTTACATTTCAACAAAAGCAGGAGGACAGAAACACAGACTAAAAAGGGAGCCTCAGACGAAGAGTCGCTGTGCAAAAACTATCCGTCGTATTTAAAAGCATTCCTGAACTTTAAGTGGCTGAAGCATCTGGTCGTCACACGCAACAACGTTTGTGTCTACAGTGTTTAATTTAGGAGACAGGGCAAGTTAAAAAGACCCTTTACTTCCAAGTTTTAAGCAAAAATGCTGACCTCCGATACAATGGAAATCTGAGACAGTCTAGATGTGTGCACTCTGCACTTTGAGAGAAAAACATAATGACACAACGAATGACACAATGGGGGAAAAAAAGGACAAAACTACCTATGTTTTGACGCATTTCCTGTGTAGGAAGTTTAAAATTTGTGAGAATAAAAACGACTTTGTTTGCAGAATGTTTGAAAAGTCTACGCAGCTCAGGAGTTAGAGTGTGACTAAGTGTGCCTTATAAATGAATCATTTCGTGTAAAATGTCCAAAAATCATGAAAATGAACTGCAATTGTGTAAAAACCATCAACAAAATGTTCAACTCTCTGTGACCTGTTTAAACTTCTATTCATGTTTCTACCATAGAGTACTGTATGTCTGAGCTGTTGAGCTCCATATAGTGATGGCTCTCCTCACAATCACACTGTTCTCTAGTAATATAGGTGCCTAAATGCATTTGCATCCTGAAAAATGCATCTCCCTCTCTACAGGTTAACCCGTTCTGTTCTCCGGTTCTTGAGAATCCGAGCAGATCTCCAATAAAAGGAGTCGAGATTATTAGTTTCCTGTTTCTGTTAAAGTCATAATAAAGCATCTTTTCCTGTCTGTTTACTGTCATCAAAAAGCAGAACAGTTTTATCTCGGCGATCTTTACAAGTTTCCTTTTATTAACGGCCCGCTTTTATTCATCCTAAATCTTTTTCTTGGTAAAATGCGTTATTGGGGTTGTTTTTTTGCTGAATGTGTTGCTTCATTGGCGTTGGAAGGACATCCTTGTGCGAACGCAGGAAAGCAAACCCGAATCATGACACTGCCACCACTCTGTTTCTTATTTAAGATACAATTTCAGTGCTTAAATAGAACATTTTGGCCTCGTTGAATAGAATGAAAGTCCTGCTGACAGTCTTTTGGTGTCTTTGTGTGATCTTTAACAAAGTGTTTACAGGCAGCTCTGTATTGTTCATCAATGCTTTCATGTTCTGTTGAGGTAGATTCTCGAGAACAAACATTATCAGCTGAGAGGTTTTGTATACAGTATGTGAAGCATACATTGTTGAGAGAAAATTGGAGAAGGAAAACGGCTATCAAATGTGCGTGCACTCAAGCCACTTAGCAGAGACATCCACCTGCATGCAATTATGTTTCTGTCTGTACTTATTCGTTAGTATCACAAAGAACCCATCGACCTATCAGGAACAAACACACAAAACACCAGAATGCACTACATTGAACACACAAAATCCGACACTAAGAGTGTCACAGGAGTTTGTGGTATCGGTAGAGGTTAAAACAAGATAACATCAAATCAGAGGTTGGACACACACACACACACACACCTTCACACACATAAACAGTTGGAACAGTTATAGTTGACTGCAGAGGGCGAGCTGACACGTCGGTTGTTGAATGCTTGTGGTTGAATAAAGACAACTGATCACCGGGTTTCTCTCTTCAAGCTGACAGGAAACTCATCTCCCTCGTTTGTCTCCTGGAGCGCTGCAGTTCTTTCAGACAGATGAATGAAGATATGCTCAAACAGCCGTTTGCAACGCATCGCCGTTTCAGAACGTCAATGGGCTGAGAGAACAACTCTCGCTATTAGTCACAGCAGAAGAGAAAGTTGGCATGGCCCGAAGAAGATGATTTTATTTAGTGAGGGGAAAGTGGAGACGAATGAATGCGTGCTTGTGAACTTTGGCTTGTGGAATTAAAAACGTAGCCTTCCTTGGAGGAATGCATATGGCCAGCTTGTAATGAGAAGGGACAGAGTTGTAGAGCGCTTTTGGTCAAATCTTGCAAATGGCATTTTGTGCAAACTTATGCAAGATCTTGCAAGATGAGTTAGCTCTCGGAGTATGTTGAGGATGACTCTCAGCTACTCCCGCACCAAATTTTAGCCCGATATCCGTCACATGAGCTGACTTATAGCCATTTTTGTGTTTCTAATAGGCTATTGGCTGTGGCAGCCAGCCTGAATTAAGGTGACTCCAAAAGATAATCAGCTGTACTTGTACAGTCATTGATTATGTTCTAGAGAGTTTTATCAGAATTTGTCCACTGGTTTATAAGATATTTTGCTAACGGACATACAGAGTTGACTCCAGTAGTTAATGATAAAGTTTTTCAAACAGATAATGTGCAATCTGTAAGCACTTGGAGCACAAGTTGTAGATGACTCTCAGCTGCTGCCACACTAAATTTGAGCTCAGCGTCTGTAAAACCGTCTGAGTTATGTCCTTGGGGGTCGACTCCAAAAGGTAATCGGCTGGAGATGGTCGTCGGATGATTACTTTCTGAGCATTTCATCAAAATCTGTCCAGTGGCTCACAAGATATGTTGCTAACACGCGCTGAAACATTATTGCCCTTCCACCTTCAGTGCTGAGCAATAATTAAAGCTGGTGATTAGAATCAGCCTGTGGGTTTCACTGAAATAGAAAGCAGAGGAATAAAGTAAGAACGATGTCATTTTAGCTGCTCGGTGTTTGCATTGAGCCTGGCGCGTAACTGCGAGGAGGGAAATGAAAACAGCAGCAGCAGCAGAACAAACACCAGCAGCGTTTCTGTGTTCGTGCGGCTCGCGGGGCAGCAGTGTGTGCATGTGCAGCTCGAGGATGG
>NC_051441.1:18008198-18046206 GCF_001649575.2 Kryptolebias marmoratus | reverse complement strand
GGGGGGGGGGGGGGGGAGAAGACCACCTACACTCCCACCTGCTCTGCCTTTCAGAAGGGCCTCTTCAATCACAGGGCTGGGGTCATTATGGATGCGAGCCTCCAGCCGCCAGGCATTGTTTGGCTATTTCTGTCCGCGCGCTTTACAGTAAAAGCGGCGAGCAAAAAGCCCCCCATTAAAACCTGAGCTTCAAAACACACGCAGCTACACCACAGGAACCATCAGGCTCTCCTGCTTCTCATGGGAACCAATAACATGCTGCTGTAAAAGAGTTACCTCATTTTTTCTTTCCTTTTTTTTTTCTTAATAAAGAATTCTGCAGAAATCCATTGGAACCAACTTTCTTTGTTATGAACATAGATGTGAAAATAAATGACTCTGCTCGGGCTGACACGGCAACAAGAAGTGACAAGGCAGTAAACTGTTTGACAGGCACCGCGAAGATGACTAAGTCCAAGAGTCAGAGATGAAGAGGGGAAGATGGAGTTTTATAGACACCAGGCTGAACTATCTAAAGGCTTCTAATGATGCAGGTGTTTTGGTTTATTTTGTTTTGGTGCTTGTGTGCAGCTGATTTTCAGGAAGTTGACCTCTTTTCCAGGACTTGGCGAGTCTGATGGCAAGTTGAAAGGTAACAAACGGTAGCGGGCATAAACGGAAGATGAAGTTTTATATTTGCTGAGCTGAATTAAAGGCCTTGCGTTCCTTAAGGTAATGCATATCGCTCATTTACTTTCATTACAGACTTTTAAACTAAAATCACATCTTTATCTTTTAGCTGTTCTCATCCTCCTCCATCTAACTCTGTCTTCTGCGTCCTCTGTCCTCACTCCAACTACCTCCATGTCCTCTCTAACTGCATCAATATATCTCCATATATATGACAGAGCTGCAGCCGTCTTGGTCAAACCATGCTCACTATATTTTGCGCATAACATGCAATATTGCAAGATCTTGTGAGATCTGTTAGTGCTCAAAGTATGGGTTGAGGATAAATCTCAGCTACTACCGCACCAAGTTTTAGCTCAATATATCTAAAACTACCTGGGTTAAAGCCATTTTGTGTTTTCTAAGGTACATTGGCTGTAATGGTCATCTTGAATTGCATTTACTCCAAAAGTTAATCAGATGTAGATGTACATCCAGTGATTACCTAATGAAGGTTTCAGTAAAATCTCTCCACTGGTTTATGAACTATTTTGCAAACAGACAGACGAGAGTTGACTCCTATAGTTAATGGTAGAGTTTTAAAAACAGACCTTGAGTGACCAGTGAGTGCTCTGAGTATGTGTTGTGAACAACTCTCAGTCACCAATACGCCAAACTACAGCTCAATACCTGTAAAACTGACCGAGCTAAGGTTGATTAGCTGTGGCAGCCATCTTGAATTAGGTTGACTCCAAAGGTTAATCAGTTGTAGACGTACATCCAATGACTACTTTCTGGGAGTTTCATTGAAATCCATCCTCTGGTTCATTAGATACGTTGCTAACGCTACAGACAAACACACGCAGACACGAGCAGAAACATGATCGCCTTTTGCTCTCGGGCAGCAGGCGATAATGACAAGACCAGTAATGCCACAAATGTGACGCTGCACAGCTAGCAGTAACGGCTATGAGCCACAATAACACCAAGAAGTCTCAAGTTACGCCTTCTCACTTTAAGCTGCACAAAAGCAGGAGCAGTTAAATGTCAAATTGTGCTTTATATTGTTTTTATGTGATAAAATTGGCTGATATTTTTGTTCCCAGGTTAAAGCAAGAAATCTGATTCACTGATGGAGTTTTATGAAACGGTTACGAGCAATGAGTATCTTACCTGTCGTAGATAGCTCTTTGAACGACCTCGATTTAGAGAAATAGTTTAGTTCTGATGAGAATGATGAAAAAATGTGGGCATTCCCCCCTCCCCCACCCCCCCTGTTTGCAAGAGGTCAATAAAAATTAAAATCAAATATAAATCTGTATTTATTTTGCATGACTCTTATTTTTGTGTCATTCCTGTTACACATCGATGTTTTCTTCAGACACTAATAGTTTCAAAGGAGAGCTGCAGTGAGCGCTGCACAACAAAAACTCTGGACACTCACATGTTCAAGCCCAAATAAAACTCATTTTTTTACTGAAAAACAAAAAATCTACAAAAAAAATATCAATGTCAGTTTGTTAATTTAATGCTCTTGTTTGAGATACTACAAAAACGTGTGTTTTAATTAGTTGTTTTGGGGATTTTCTTTATCATTTACAATCAATATAAACCTTAAATATGACAGGTTCAGATTGTTATCGCCCAGCTGCAGCGTCTGCTCTTAGCATTTAATTAAAATCATATTTATAACTAATCATAAATATTATGTTTGGCAGGACTGAGTTTAGCCGGTTGTTCCAGTAGTCCCAGTTCTTTCAAATAATTGCCCACCTTCGAGCTACCAGCTCAAAGTGGATTACTGCCATCTTTAAGCAACCCCGATCACAAAGATTTATTTTTTTTCATGGGAACACTGTCAAATTTGACAATTATTCTGGCAGAATTATTATGATAATCCTGACACAAGTGTCCTCAGGCTGCTCTGAAAGCGCTAAAGGTAGCTGCTGCTGCTGTTTGCGCCTATAAATAACCATAAAAGTCTGTGTAAATAATTGTTTAATGCGAAACTAATGGCGATTTAAACATTGGTAAAAAAGCAATCTCATGAACTGCTAAGTTTTTTAAACTGAGTTGCTTTAAAATGGCAGAAATCCACTTTGATCTCAGCCCCGCTCAGATTAGCTGTTAGCTTGTTAATCTGCTCGAATGTAAACTGGATCTCTCCAAACTTTCCTTTCGGATAATCCACTGTTTACTTTGTCTGCCTTGTCGTCTTATTCTTGATGTTAAAAACAATAATTAAGTTTCCCCCCAAATTTAAAGAGACATCCTCAGAACTTGCCATCCTCCACTCGGGTCACATACCTTCCCTGTTTGGCACACGAGTAAACAACCGAGCCAAGCAAACAATTACACCATAGTTTGTGACCCAACAAGGCTCTTCAATTACCCCAGAGAGAGTCTATTTTTAGAGCGGGGCTTCCTAAATGCACCACTTAGGGTAAAGTGCATTAAATGTGAGGTAATTAGTGAGCCAGGAGAAGACCGCAAGCTGCTAATTGCGCAGCCTGTACTCGCCTCCACCTATCGGAGCCTGCAGACGGCTCTAATACCAACCTCCACACGCAGCAGGAGGCCTTTGTCCGAGCACACAGCTCCAAAACAGTAATTGTCAGCTGAGGAGCGACGCACAAACAAGTCCAAAAGCAGCGGGTTCAAACTGTGCACGAGGCGGTGCACCAGCAGAAGCGCATTTACATACGTGAGTAAGAGTATGACTGAGTGAGAGGAGTTCGAGTGTGTGTTAAGTGGATGAATAATGTGGGTGTTTGTGGGGGAGTTGGTGGATTTTTTTTTTTTTCTTCTTACAGGCACTGATTCACTGCGGGGCATCTATGTCCAGGCTTGTTTAAGACGTGCGTTCGGGAACGGAGTTCGGTTACAGGATCACGCAAAGGCTCCCCGAGGCTTAACAGGAGTTGCCGACGCAGACAAAGTCAGAAAATTTGTGGTCGACAGTAAAAGCAGCATGTGAGCGTTTGCCCACAGAAAGTGCTGGTGCTGCAGCTTTTGACCCCCTCCACCATCCCCGACCTGCGAAGTTCTCAGCGGATTTCCAACTTACGCAACACGAGTTAGACATCTTCGAGCTGTTTCTCTATTTGATTATTACTTTACGAGGCTCGATGGTGTCTGAGTGACCCAAAGCTTACTCACTTCTCTGCCATAGTTATCAATCAAACCTTTGCTTCCTCGCCAGTTAGTGACGTGGCTCATGTCGAGTTTCAATCCTGACCTCCTTGTCATTCAGCCTCCCTGAAGGGATTCCCTGGTCTGGTTTTTAGGGATTGTTATGACATCTTGTTGTCTGGCGCTGAAATGTTTCCTCTGTTTTTATTTGGACAAGCAGGATAACCAGGAAGTGGAACAGACACCGAGGATGAGACTCAACACAGACAACAAACAACTCCTGACAGGCAGGAAGGCAAATGCGCTTCTTCGCACACAAACATTTACAATAAAGAGGATTCTCTTGCTTATTAAAACGATAGCAGCTGTTTTCCAGTACACACATTTAAGGGGGGAGGCAGCTGATGATTTATATGACACCAAAATCAAAACAGATTACATGAGAGAGCTCCGCAGAGGCTGACATGGCAGCGCTCCGGAGACTTTATGTTTCGATAAAAGCCAAAGCCATGTTTGGACCATGTGGCGGGTGAGCAGGCAGCTGCGGCCGTCTGCCTGAGCCAAACCAGAACTGAGGGGAGCCGCTCAAAGAAAGTTCTGATGCAGCCTGGCAGACGGCGAGCACGCGAGAATCAAATGTGCGGCGACTTTGTTGGAGAAGAGGAATTCGGGCCGTGTTTCTGATTCGCCACTTCAAGACTGTTAGGCTGATATGTCAGAATCCCAGGCGTCCTCCCATCAGACGCACAGATGCACCAACACACACACACACACACTGATCAAATATCTAAGGCCGGTTGTTCTCTCATGCTACAACACCCTCATCCCCCCTTCTGTTGCATTTAATGTCTTCTTGTGCTACAGGCTCCTTAGCCTTTAACTTAAAGCTTTTAATAGAGCACATTCTACGTTTATGATCGCATGTTTCTGCTAAACACTAATGAACGGCACATAAAGGGGGACAGGAAAGTGCACTGAATGCAGCTGAGCCGTGAGAAACAACCTAACACGTTAACCTCAGGCGCTGACTTCAATAAACCTCACTTTTGACTGACTAACAGTTTCTATTTTTTTTTGTTTTGTTTTATTTTCTCTTAAGCATGCAGCCCACTCTTTGGCAGCGAGGCCGGCCCCTCTGGTCAGCTACCTGACTCACAGATCCTTCGGGCTCTTTCAGGCTCACCGAGCGAATGAGAATGAAAACGGGCCAGGAGTTCTTTCATTCAACACGATGACGGATGGCAAAGTGTGTTACGCCGATCCGGCTGCCCATCAGGCGTTTTTACATCCCTGACAGACAAGGAGGCATTCCATGACTAGTCTAAGCTCTGAGACACAACTAGTCCGGTCTTGTGAAGAACTATGTGACAAAGGGTGACGTGTTGGCTCCACCCCCTTGACCCTTTAAGGGATAGTTCCAAAAAGTTGAAGTGAGGCTCTGGTAAAAGGTTATGAACAATTAATATCTTACCTGTTGTAGATAACTCTCAGTTTGGAGAAACAGAGTTTAAAGGGGAAATGAAAAGTGTTTTTTTTAACATAAATCAATAGAAAGTCATTAAAGGTGCTTGTTTGCAGAGTCTCTTATTTAAAAAAAATTACACAAATTTAAAATTAATAATAAAGGATTGAGAAAATTGCTGTGGTCTCCTCAGCACTCTGAAGTGTGACGTATCGAGAGCCAAACACAAACGCCAACAAGGCTGTAAATAGCAATTAGGGATAGTGTGGGGGTAAACTGGTTTAGTTTGTTGCAAATATTGTGTACACTGACCCAAAACGTTCTGAAGAGGACCACCTGAAATACAAACCTTCAAGAGAAGAACCACCGCCTGTCGGACCGGGTCATCAGTAGGGATGTTCTCGCCACAAAAATGGAACGATACAAAATCTGAAAAGTAGTGCAGACAAGGCCATTATGACATTTCTGCTGGATGTGCCCTAGACTGCACATGAGGTGCTACAGCTAGCTGCTGCTAAGTGCACTTCTAAATAACCATAGAATTAAATATAAATAGCACTTTAATGAGAAACTGATGACAATGTAAAGGTTTATGATACAGTGTTCATATGAACCACTGTGGATCTTTAGGACGGCAGCAATCCCCACTCTGACTAGCCATTAGCTCGTCAATCTGTTCAAAGTTACACTCTAAATATTTACAAAACAACTGAGATTACAGTTGTTGACATTGATCCTCTTTAGTCTCAGCTGTCAGCTCGTCTGTCTGTTCAAAATTAAACTCAATTTCTCCAATCTGAGGTCCTTCAAAGAGCTATCTACAACAGGTAAGATATTAGCTGTTCATAACAATCCACCGAAGACCTGAACTGTCACTTTTTGTTTATTTAGATCAGGAGGTTTTGTTTGGACATGTAGGACCGTGGGCGTTGAAGGGTGGGGGTGGGTGGATAAGAGTTGGACTCAGAGCTTTTGTCCTCCGTTTTAACCAAAGATATTAGAACACCGACAACAAAAACACTCAGCGATTAAACAAAAAAATGAAAGTACATGAGTTGAGTGATTTATTTTTGTTATTGTGGATATAAAGTTCTTCTGTTTAAGTAATAACAAGAAGTGTCAAAACATCTTGGCAGGTATCTGAACAGAAAGAATCCGGAGAGCTTGAACGTTGTGCCTCTGCATTAAAGAACAAAGAGGTCTGGAACTCACTTGGACTTGTTGTTCTCTCTATCAGTACATCGCCTTGAGTGTGGGTGTGGCTCCGGGCTTTTTCCTCCTAACTATCTTCACACAAAACATCAACAAGATATCGTTTCATTTAGCTCAGGCTCACATACAGTGTTTAGTATCATAGTATGAGCTGGACCAAACCAGATAATGAGTCCTGGGTTTAAAAGCAGAGTAAAACCCCCTGTTTTAGAGGTGGGTAATGAAATGCTCCCCGCGCTCCTGAATAATTTAACCTCTTTGAAATCCTACCTTTTTAACACCCACATCATCTTGTTTGGGGTCACGGAGCGCTGGAGCCCATCCCAGGTGCAGAGGGGTACACTGAGACCATCGAAGAACTCAGTGAAATCATCACCTTTTATTTATTTTTTATTATATTTCTTCAAAAACAAAAACAGTTTTAGCTCCAACCTAAAGACGATCATTTTTTTTTAGCTTTGTGGTGTTTTTAATTAGGCCTGTGTGATCAGAAATACAATAGATTGATCAAGATTCTGTGATTTGTGCTAAAAAGGACATTTCAGACATTTTCAACTGGGGTTCTGTGAAAAAGTTATGAGCAACTACTATCTTACCTGCTGTAGATAGCTTTTTGAATGACCTCAGTTTAAAAAAAATTAAAATCTGACCTGACTGAAGAGCTAATAATGTCTAATCTGAGCACACCCTCTTCCAAAGCGGATCCCTGACCTGTCTGATGTGTTCCTTGGTCTTCATGATGCTGTCTGATCATCAATGACAAACCGCTGAGGCCTTCACAGAACAGCTAGATTTATACTCAGATTAAATTAAACACAGGTGGACTCTTATTTCAGTTTGTTGTTCTGGATTTTACTTCAGGGCATCAGAGTAAAAGTAGCTGAAGGGGAGCAGATTTTCATTTGTAAGAAATAAAAAAACCAAACAAACATGTACCGTTTTCCTTCCACTTCATAATTATGCGCTTCTTTGTGTTGGTTTGTCACATAAAATCCCAACGAAGCTCTTTGAAGTTTGTGGTTGTGGTGTGACAAAATGTGGAGGAGTTCAAAATACTTTTTCAAGTCACTGTACAAATAACTGCGTACGGCAAAACCAGTGGAGGTGTAAACATCTATAAATTAGTGTTCACATGTACCACTGTGATATTTCAGAGGTTGGAGTTGTTTCAGGATGGCGGCAATCCGCTTTGGTCTTGACAGATTGCTCAGATTAGTTATTTGCTGGTCAGTCGGGTCAGAATTAAACTCAGTTTCTCCAAAGTAAGACAGGTAAGGTATTAATTGTTCACAACTTTCACACCAAACTGCAGAAGTCAAAAGGTCCACTCTCACAGCTATGCACACTTAAAATAGACTTTAAAGTTGTGAAAGTGGAAGGGACATTCATTTCCAAAAGGCATTACATTAAAGGGAAGCCGGTGATACACTCCGACGCTTCCAACCCCATCCTAACAGGCTGCAGCTCTGGCAGCCACATCGCACTCTGAAAAGAAATTGAAGCAGCAGAAGAGGAAAGGGCTTTTAAGACGATAGCATTTCCTGGCAGCTGCTTACTCATTTCGCTGTGTGACTACATAATGGTAATTAACAGGAATGGTAAATGTCAAGTTGAGGTCCTATCTGAGTGTAGAATTTCATGAAAAACAACACCTCTCTGCGCTACCTGTGAGGAATGAGGGTGTGTTGATAAGGCTTTGGGACCGTGTTTCAGCCTGTGCCACTTAAAAATTTCACTTGCAGATGAAAGAATGTGGAACACCAGCCAGCTTATGAAAGCAAAAAAAAAAAAAAAAAAGTGAAGCTGCTTCTGCAACATAGCAATGATCCTAAACACTGATCAAATTCCACAATGAACGACTTCCAGAGGCACAAGCTAAATGTTTTAGTTCCCTGACTGAATAATAATGATAATAATAAAAAATTAAATAACACCTGTGGATAGATTTAAATAAAACAAGGAATGCCAGACAACCCAACAACCTTGAAGTATTTTTCCAGGGAGCATGTGTGTTTAAAAAATCTTACAAACAAGAACTGACATATTGGTTATAAATAGCTTGAATAAGTGGTGACATTTAGCATGTTATTTAGAAATGACTCGAACTTTTGCACAGATCCCCTTTTTCATTGGTATTTGAAAATGGCAAATATGGAAATAAATAATTAATCTGTCTTGATATATTAAAGAAATGTGTTATCTCGAAGCTTAAGCCTTTAGGAAAAGTACACATTTTTTAAATTTTTTGTTTAGATGTTTACAGGAGCAGAAATTCTAGCAAGGATGTCCAAACCTTTGCATGCCACTGTGTTTGATTCTCATACACCAAGATCAGCTGATGCCACAGTTTTTATTGTTTTTATTTGATTTTAGTTTTTATTGCCAAAACCTCAAATATTTTCTGGTCTTGAGGCTCAGAGGCAACCAGTCTTGCATTCAAAATGAATGCATATCGCCTGCTGCCTTTCATGCCGGATTTTTAGATGAAGAGAACTTTACGTTAAGGAATGATGTAGCTGTAGCTGCTTTGGCCATGAGATATTTTGCTAACAGTTGACTCCAAAGGTTAATAGGCCTACCAATGTTTTAAACAAAGTTCTCACACAAGTTGCACTCGGAGTACGTGTTTTGAATGACTCTCAACTACAACCACACCAAATTTTAGCTCAATATCTGTCATTTTGGTGATTTTTTTTTAAAGATCAGTTGGCTGTGGCGGCCATCTTGAATCACTTTGACTCCAAAACTTAATCAGTTGTAGATGTACATCCAATGATGACTTTCTGAAATTATTTTAAAATTAAAAATCAACCAGTGGTTCTTGGAATATTTTGGTAACAGACACACGAACACACGCACAGACATGGGCAAAAACATTATCACCCGACTTCCGATGGTGGATGATAATTAGCAGCACGTGAAGTTTGAGCGAAGCTGATTATTGCGCTGGCTGCATCGGGTGGACAGAGTGGAAGAGGAGGAAAACATCACCAGGCCATCATGTGATGTTGACGAGGGAGATGATGATGATTGAACCATGATGGATCTCTCTATTAATAGTCCTGACGATGAAGTGACCACAGTCACAAAGGCAAAGAGCAGCGCCACGGATGAGAGCCCCCATTATGTCCAAACGAAGGAGTCAGCCACTTTGTGAGGAGGGCACATCACAAACAGACCTCCTCTGACCAAACCCGCTCCAGCTGTGCTAACCCCTGACCCATTTCTGCTGAGTGGGCGGAAGGAGGAGTTGTGAAGGTCAGGGGAAAGACTCCGGAGCTCGAGGCCTTGACCTCCGATTGGCCACCCCTCCCTCCCTCTTCGCTGCCCGAGCTGCTCTGACTCAGAGACGGAGCAATCTCTCCGAGCAAAAGGGCACTGCGCTGTGGAGAAGCAGACGACAAGTAGGCTGCAGCCTCTGCTCTGACAAAAGAAGAGCTGTGCAGAGGTGGCGAAGCACAATGGGATGGTTTCAGAAAAGGAGGTGAGGAGAGCTCAGTGCTCAGTGTAAGCACCTTATTGTGAAAGGCTCCTTTGTTAAAACAGACTTCAGGGCCAGAAAATTAAGGGGATTTTACCAGGATGGGAAAGATACGCTCATTCCATTATTATCCGCATTAGTATTGAAAATAAAATACACATTTACCATCCTTTAGACACAACATAAATCATTTTATATTTATTTAAATGTTGTTTTAGAAGGGACAACACACAAATACTGTCTATACTACAATGGATATTTTTCAAAATTGAGATTTTCTGCTGTCTTTGCAACTTGCAACCACAGATTATCAGAAAAAAATGATATAGCAGCCTGTTTCATGCATGCGGACTATTACTTTGTGCCCTAGAAACCAAAACAACAATATAGCTGTTTCCAGCACTTTATCTGCATTTGTTGCACTTTCTCCTGATCCAGTCATTACTGAACTTTGACTGTATGCTGAAATGAGGAAAAACTGAAAGGAAACTATAAATATTTTCAAAGAAAAAAAATGTATGCTTGGGAGAATCTTTAGCTAAACAAACAAAAAAAACAGTATTTTAATATGTTGTTAAGCTCTAACAATAGCCATTTTTTATTGCTGTTGGCAAAGTGTTTAAGATCTAAAGATCTCTCAGTTCAAAGAAAGATTGTCCAGTGGTTTACAGTCACTGTTGGGCTACAGTCCAATGGTTTAAAATGATTCAGTCTCCATTAACAACCACCCGTATTGTAGTTTCTGTACTGCTGGCTTTAAACATTGTTTTATCAACTATGACACAAAAAACTTTAATGCATTAAAAATCAAGTATTTCATGTGTAAAACTATCACAGCTTTAAAAAACAATGCCTCACTTGTGTCTTAAAGTGGTGCCACTTGATTGATTGTTAAACTAAAGTTTCAGGGCTTGTTTGAACCGTGACATTGTAGTGTTTAAAACGGATTCAGCTGCTTGTTACATAACGGGAAGGATGTGACAGCATCATAACATGCAAATCTGACTGGACAAAATTTACTGGTAGGTGTGAACTTGACGAGACGACGAGACGAAGGCAGATAAAATTAGTTGTGACCAATATAGACACTTTCCTAATACAAGCCTTACATCTACGATAGGAGCACCCAAATATGTGAACTCATCTGGATTTCCTTTTGATCAATACCAATGGTAAAGTCATTATCAACTATTTGTGTGATTGTAAAACACATCACATCTGCAACCTGTTATGAAGTTTATTTATGCATTTACATATGATTGCATCATCTGCATACATCTGACTCTGAAAATCTTTGCATCTTTCAGACAGGTCATTAAAATGCACGCAAAAAAAAGCAATGGTTCTAAAACAAAACCTTGTGGTACACCCATTTCGCACTTTCAAAAGTTTTCATTTCATTAGCGTCAACATGTTGTTTGCTATTCTTAAAGATCCAAAGGCCGTTGGGAACACAGTCACCATGAACACCTTGGGTAACACACTTCGGTGTAATGGCACAAGCCAGCTCCTCGTGCTTAAGGAGACCAATCTTAAGTTTGTCAGTGAACATCTAAATGTTTCAAAGAAGGCTTGGGAGAAAGTGCTGTGGTCAGATGAGACCAAAATTGAGCTCTTTGGCATCAGTTTTACTAGTTTAGGGGAAGAGAAACAGTGAGTAAAACCTTAAGAAGACTGTCCTCACAGTCAAACGTGATGGTGGAAACATTATGTTTTGGGGCTGACTTCACCACATTGAAGGTCAATGGATGGGGCCATGTTGTGTCAAATCTTGAACAAGAACCTTACTCCCTCAGGCGGAGCACCGAAGTTGGGCTGTGGATGGGTCTTCCAGCAGGACAATGACCCAAGGCAACAAAGGAGCAGCCAAAGAAGAACTTTAAGGTCATGAAGTGGCCTAGTCAGTTTCCGGACCTCAGTTTTATGGACAATCTGTGGAGGATGAGGCTGAAGCTTTGAGTTGCTAAGCAGCAGCCAAGGAACCTAAAGAATTCAGAGTTTCTACAGAGAAGTGGGCCAAAATCCCTCCTGAGATGCTTGCAAAACTGGAGACCAACTAGAAGAAGTGTCTCACTGAGACACTGTCAACAAAGGTTTCTCCAAGTACTAAGTCATGTGCTGTTTGGAGATTTTTATTTCACTTAATGACACACGAATGACTTTGTAATGTTTAAGTGTTTTTTCTGGATTTGTGTTTTGTTGATATTCTGTCTCACTCCATCAAAACGAAACTACTATAAAATTGTAAACGATTCATTTTGTTATAAACGGGCCCACTTAGCACTGCAGCTTCTCCAGTTTGTTGGGTTTTTGAGTGATTTAAAATTTCATCCCAAGTCATATCATATTAGCTAAAAACACTAAATATCTGTGGGAGATAGTAGAAAGAAAAATTTCCATGGAACAATTGTTTATTTTATCTCCTCCCTTCATGCAGATGTTCACACTGTGGTAAAAGAAAAAAAAAACAACTACATTCTCACTCCACCCTCAGTTATATACGTGCTTGTTCACACGCACACACTCACACACACACACACACATTTGGCTTAATCTTACGGTAAATAGCTTTCTTCCACCCTCAGGCCCTGCCTTTCCCAAACTCACCCAGGGAAACGGAGCAGGTAACACTCAGTTGGTTTTGGCGCTCGTCCATGTGATCCTGACTGTTAAAATCAAGTCTGTTGCCAAGCAGCTCGTCCTAGCCTGAAACTTTTGAACCCCCCCCCCCAAAAATGCATTAATAATACAGCACTACATCCTGGAGGGACTCTTAGAAAGGAACACATCTTAAAAAAAAAAAAGCAGAAGTCAGAGGGGGGAAATTTGTGAACTGGAGAGCAGAGAACAACTCTAAATCTAAACAGACTAAACAGAGTCGTGACTAATCAAGATGTGACTAAGGCGACAGACAGTTTTAGTGTTTTTCTTTTTGTTTTTTTTTAACAAGAACCTTATAACTGAGGTGCTGAACTAACCGGCATGTTAATGTTTCGAGCTGAATTTGCCTTAAATCCAGCTGGATGGTGTTAATATTTAATAAGGTGAATAATAGCGGTTTCTCCTGGCCTGAACAATATCACATATTAAACGAGCCCCACCTCCCCCGGCTTGTCTTTCTGCTGGGTGGCTCGATGGGTCTGTTTTTGTCGAACATTTGGCTGGATGGCGCCGTGCCACCTCACGAGTGTTCCCGTAAACACCCGCCACTCTGAGGCCTGCGCTGTTGCTCTTTGCCAGAATGTCACTGGGACTGCGGTTGACCTCGAACCACAGCGCCGAGCAAACCCAAAAAACCCAAAGCGGAGCCTGAGCCTCAGAAACAGGCAGCGTGCACAGAGAGCAGAATTTATAAGGGAGGTGGCAAAGTGGAGGCACAACGCTGCCAGTAACGGCTGTTTTCCTCTGTTTGTCCACACTCCCAAGGATACTGACAAAAAGGCATAGAATCAAAACAGTCACTCTCTGAAAAGCGGAGAATTACCTGGGATAAGGTCATTATGGTGGAGACCCTGGAAGTGATGATTTCAGTTGGAGGGCAGTAAATAGCTGCATTGTCTTTAGGTCTGAACCTCATAAATACCTACAACGCATATGTTCATTACATCATCTGCTCATTTTTATAAAGATGAGAGCATTTCTCTATTTTAGTAGTCAGAGGGCTGTATTTGAATGAGAGCTCAAGCATTAAAGGGATAGTTCAGACCTTATGAACGTTATGAACTATTAATATTTGTTGTAGATGGCTCTTTGAACAACCTCAGTTTGGAGAAATAGAGCTCAATTCTGACCTGCTTGACGAGCTAACAGGTAGTCCTGAACAAGCCAGTGTGGATTTCTGACATCTTGAAGCAACTTTAAGCTCAAAAGCCTCATAGGGGTTCATGCAAATGCTGAATTACACAGGTTTTGAGTCTAATCAGCAGAGGTTCGCACCAATTCGCACTTCTGTGCATAAAAAACATCCTGCATGTGGACCAGACCAGCAAAGACCCCGAAGACCCTCTGGAGCCAGGTGAAGGGAGAGCGATTTGCATGGGAGTACTTAAATGGAGCAGCTCACTACAGCTTAAAAGCTGTCCCTCTGCATTTTTCAGTTTGACTCGAGAAAGCTCCTCGGACGAGAGGTGAACCGTCTCTGAAAAGAAAAAGGAAGTCCAGTTGCGTTTGTTTGAACGTACTCGGATTACCACGCCCTGGGTGACTGAGAACCTTCATCAGCCTCTGGCTGAAATATTATGAAATTCCTCCCGGATGTGCTCCAGGTTGCACCAGCAGTGCAACAGATAGCTGCTACTGCTATTTATGCTCGCAAAGAATCATAGAAAACTACATAAATAACTAAATAACGTGAAACTGACCGTGATGTAAATGTTTATAAAGTAGCGTTTGCTTGAACCTCTATGGCAGCAATTCACTTTTGGTCTTGGCCACATTTTGATCAGCTGTGAGCTCGTGAAACTGGTCAAAGTAAAATTTATTTTTCTTCAAACTGAGGTCATTCAAAGACCCATCTGCAACAGGTAAGATGTTGATTGTTTATAACCTTTTAACAGAACCTTTTAGAACAATCTGAACTATACATTTAATGGCTGCTAGATATAATCTGAGAATCAGGTGGACTCATCTTTGAGCATCCTACGGGATAAAGTGACGACAGACGGCACTCAAGACGGCACTTGTGTGGGCGTTGAAAAAAAGTACCAACGGAGGACAAAGGTGCCCTTCTCAGCAAGCCAGACAGGTGAGGAATCGCGTTTCCATCCAACAACCGAAAACAAGATCCTTATTGTTGCGACGAGCATTAAAGATCAAAAGGAGGGAAATCACACAAACATGAATCTCGCTTTAAGATAACCAACGGTGTCAGGATAAAACGGGATTAAATTTCCTGCTCCTGATCAAAGTGGCTTACCAAGAGGGCAACATCGCCAACACCTCACCAAAGCTGTCAGGATACAGCAGGAGGTGTTTGCTTTCTAAGTGATCACACATATATATAGTGGTGTGTGTCACTTCAGTGTGGTTTGGGGCCATCAATCAAGTTGATATAAAAGAAAACATCTAAGGGTTTATAATCTCACGCCGGCGATAATTTAAAACCACCTGACCGATATAATCTGTCTAAGTTTACTTCTTTCTGTGGCAGAAAGTCCCTAACTCCCTACCACATGGATTGAGTTTCTACACGAGAAGGAATGCTGCTGGAAAGAGGCCTGGAAGGGGGCGTGGCTTCCTGGACCGCCTCGCGGAGGAACCCGTACGTCACCATGCCCATATAGGGCCGGTCAACTTCCTTCACCGAGCGGCTCACAACAAACGGGAAAATAACACAACATTTAGCCTGTTTTTCACGTCAAACAAATAAAACACAAATCTAACTGACACATACTTTATGAAGGGCTTGATATTTAAATTAAAAATAGCGAAATTTTCCCCTTTTTTCAACCTGACAGAGCGTGAATGAATGAAAGAGAGGCTCAAAAGCGAAACGTTCGCTTATTTTATGCCCGACATATATTGACGTAAAAGCGTGAATCCGGTGGTTTGGGGTTTGTTTGACATTTTATTTATTCCTTTTTTTTTTGTTTGTTTGTTTGCTTGTTTGTGTCGATCCGTGCCGCTCAGCTGCCGTGCCTCCTCGAGGCTCTGTCTTGCCTACAGGCTTATTTACAGCCGCTCCTTCCCGGCATTAGCGTCACTCGACGACGCACGAGGAGCGGCCCGGGCCAATCAGAGCGCGCCGTGGAGAGGGTATAAAAAGGGGGCGATCTCCGTTCCTGACAGAAACACACCTCCGCGACCGCCGAGCGCAGACACGAGCAGGAGCAGGGAGAACTTGAACTTGACAGGATTGGTTTTACGAAGACTTTTACCCGAAACTTTGCTGGACTTTCACTCTCATTCTCGGTTATTATTTCGAGTTAAAGTTTGGGGACATTTAGGGTCGTCGAGCACCTGAATCGACGCATGCCCACTGAATATTCTTGCTTATCCCAGAGACTGATTTTCTAGAAGCAGCTGGTAAGCTTCTCCCTTGTTGTTTTTTTTTTTGTCCTCCCTACGACTTTATGTCAACAAAGATGGAACAGCCTTTTTATCATGACGACTCGTTTCTGTCGGCTTACGGCCACTCAGACGCAGCACTGCACGACTACAAACTGCT
This sequence comes from Kryptolebias marmoratus, assembly GCF_001649575.2. Taxonomy (NCBI): domain Eukaryota; kingdom Metazoa; phylum Chordata; class Actinopteri; order Cyprinodontiformes; family Rivulidae; genus Kryptolebias; species Kryptolebias marmoratus. The sequence continues at coordinate 18,030,105 of NC_051441.1, read as the reverse complement.
AAAGCAGAATATGAATTTGAACTTGACAGAGCCCTATCGTAACCTGAAATCCCAGCTGAGAGCCGAAGCGGACCCGTACCACCAGGCAGCTGGGCCGCAGCAGCAGCAGGACGTGGGCTCCCTGAAGCTCGCCTCCCCTGAGCTGGAGAGGCTCATCATCCAGAACAGCAACGGGGTGATCACCACCCCCACCCCGGGACAGTACTTCTACAACCGGGGCATCACCGATGAGCAGGAAGGGTTCGCTGAGGGGTTCGTGAAGGCGCTGGACGATCTCCACAAGATGAACCAGATGCCCCCTCCGAACGTGTCCCTCGGTGCCGGCGGGGTTACGACGTGTTCGGCGGCGGCGGCGGCGGCCTCTAGCGTCTTCGGATGCGCGCTGCAGCCCGAGGCTCCCATCTACACGACGCTGAACGCCTACTGCCCGAACACCAGCCTGTCCTCTTCCGCGCCCAGCTGCCCCCCCACAGCCACCATCAGCTACCTGCCGCCCCACCACCAGCAGAGCCACACGCAGACCTCCGCGCACCACTTCCAGCCCGCGCTGGCCGGCTCCGGCATCCACCCGCAGCGGCTCGTCGCCCTGAAGGAGGAGCCCCAGACCGTGCCGGACCTCCTCAGCAGCGACGGCTCGCCTCCCATGTCCCCCATCGACCTGGAGACCCAGGAGCGGATCAAGGCGGAGCGCAAGCGGCTGAGGAACCGGCTGGCGGCCACCAAGTGCCGGAAGCGCAAGCTGGAGCGCATCGCGCGGCTGGAGGAGAAGGTGAAGGTGCTGAAGCACGACAACTTGGGGCTCTCCAACACGGCGTCGGTGCTGCGGGATCAGGTCGCGCAGCTCAAACAGAAGGTGCTGACGCACGTGAGCAGCGGCTGTCAGCTGATGCTGACCAGCAAAATGGAGGCGTTTTAAGAACCAGGGACCACTAAAATGACTGAGAAAAGTAATAACACTGGAGGCGTGATCCGTACGCCCAGCACTGGAGCCCAGTGTGGACAGCTCTGTGGACTGTTTAGGGTGGGGGGGCAAAAAAAAGACTGATGAAATGGTACTTCCGGATGCTGGTCACCGCTCAGAACCATTCAACCCCTAAAACCAGGGCTGAGCAGAGCAACACAGCTGGCCCAAAAGGTTTACTAATGGTTCACAATGGGAATGATTTATTGTATTTTATTTTCCTTTTGAAACTGAAACAAAAAAAGCATTTATTCATTGTGTAAATTATTTGTTTGCCCGGTTGATCCAGACAAACTGTTCAATGTTTACATTGTCTCTCTTTTTTATTATTTTGTGACGTGTATTTAAGTAAAGTGTCTTTTAAAAATGAAAAACTGGACCTGAGTGCTTGTTTTTATTTCATGTTTCAATATGATGAACACAACTCACTGAACAAACAGGAAAAAAGTGGGAAACTTTTTTTTTTTTTTTTCCACACTAGAAGCAGTTATCTCCCCCTCTCCGTGAGGGAGACGTACACAAGCAGATATTCTGGTTTCAGCGCTTTTACGCACGGCAAGTAGCCTGCGTTTCCTAATTACGCACGGGCTTGCCCATATATGGGCATGTTGGTGAGTATGTCGTCACAAGGGAGGATTTCTGGGAATCCCCGCCCAGGTGATAGAAACCGGTTTCACCTCAGTGCCTCCTTGTATCCAACACATAAGGGCGGAATTTCCTCGAGTTGTTGCGCAACTTTTACACCGAACTGCCACTCACGAACCGAGCAAAGGGCAAACTTATCAGGTACGGATATGGTAGACGGAAATGGAGCTCCGAATCGAAATAACCGGAAGGAGATTGACACAAATATTCATTAGGAGGCTTTTTTTGAATGATAAATCAGAGCCAGATGTCGTTCAACGCGCAGATTTTCTTGTTTCACTTCTTTCAGAGTGGTATCCAGGCATATTTGAGGTGGAAGTGACAGTGGCGTCAGGAATGCCGGGGGCGTCCCGGGATGCCACGCGGCTTGGCAAAGTAGGGGGGTGAGTGGGCGTCTGGAGCGCACGGAGCCAAGAAAAACAATCCGAAAGGGAGGCTTCAGTGCTCAGAAATGCGCGTCGCAGGGGTCTCAAAAAACACAAGCAAGGGAAGTCCCGAGTTACAGATAAATAAGTCAAAACTTTGACCCTTTTTTTTCCGGGGGTGGGAAGGGGTCACCCAAAATGTTTTCAGCCACCTTAGTGCAGAAGTTCTGGCACAACAGGTGCACATTTTTTTTAAGAGACACTGCTTGTGACCACTGGGCGGGAGAGAAACTCGCAGAAAGTGGCCTCAGGGGGATTTCTGTCCAGTAAAATCAGTTGCTTGTAAACAAAAACACAAGACTCGAGCTGCTGAAAGCCCTTTCCCCCCCTGCTTGTCTCTCTTTCTGTTTTTCTCTCGCTCTTTCGCAGTTAAACCACTTCAAAAGAGTCTGCGAGGGAAGGCAGCGGTTCTCACCTCAAGGTGTTTTGGAGAGGAAGGTTCTTTTTTTTTCAATCCCTTTTCACCCGACAAGTATTTAAATAGCCTATAGTCTAAATAATTTCCATCAATAACAACTCCTCTTTTGGTGCCATGGACGTGGAAACAGAACCGGGCACTCCCACGCAAGTTTTCTTTTTCTGTCTTTCTTTCTTTCTTTTTTTTTCCAAAAAGCCTTTATTTGAGGGGATGTACATCAGGGCCTAATCTTTAATCAGTAGGTTGAGATAACAGATATACACACACACACACACACACACATACGGTTTTAGACAAATGCTGCTGATAAACACAATGCTTTTAAATAACAGCGCAGTGCGTAAAAGTCTCCATTTACGCACAATGTAGGCCGACATAACGCACACACACAAACACACACACAGCCAATTCAAGCCATTCTGCCTCTCCACACGCGTCGGCCCACAGCCCACGCTGAGTGTCTGTGGGAACATCTGTGATGTGAACGGTGACGTCTGAAGAGCTCTGGGTGGGTTAGACTTTCCTCTCCTCGAGCCCCCTTCTCCTCCCACAGCCGCCGCTCGCTCCCGTCCCTTCTCTCCGTTCTTCTGTTCTCTGCTCGAGAACCATGAATATTCCTCCCACCTTCGTCGCAGCCATCTGAGGTTCTTTGAATAACATTTTAGGCGTCTAATAGGACGTGTTTTGGAAGGGTGTGTGCGCGTGTTTTGTGGCAGCAGCCGTGAAAAAAACAACCTGAATGTCAGAATTATTATTACCAGTCAACGTGTTACTCTTTGGCCTTGTTGCAGCAACGAAGGGGACATTTTAGAATATTAGCCTGAAATCTGAAATCATTGTGGATGTCTGTCTTGGATAAACATGTTTAGGCCTTTGCTGCAGACATTTACACACAAAACAAATCTGTGAAACTTTACAGAACACGCTCACAGTGAAACGTTTAAGAATCGATTTAAAGGGATAGTCCAGTCATTTCTGAAATGGTGTTCTGTCAAATGGCAATGGCTAGCAGGGGAGTGTGGAGAAAAAGGCAAAAGTCTTCATCTAGGCTGGGCTAATGGCAAGCCAAACGAGGGCCAGCTTTTAATTGTTTCTAAGGCTTGTAAAACAGCTCTTTCTTTAAATGTAATTACATTGCAGTTGGAAATGAACAATAAAAACCTCTAAAGCTGTGGCAGCTGATTGTCTCAAAGGGTTTAAACCAGCTCTTAAACATTCTGAAGTAAGCACATCTGTTTGCAGGTGTTTTCACTAAATTTTATTCCCCTATTTATTTCTCGATTCTGTTTTAGACCGTCTTATCACTTTTATTATTGTCTTTTATTCTTCTTCCGTCTAAATTGTTAGCACATACGTATGTTAGAGGTCGACTGTCCAGAAAACACAGGGGAGTGTGGTAAAGAGGCGAAGGAGAGAGTCTGGGCAGGATGGAGTGGGTGGAGAAAAGTTTCAGGAGTGATCTGTGACAAAAGGGTGGCAGCAAAGGTCAAAGGAAAGGTTTACAAGACAGCGGTGAGAGCAGCCGTGTTGTATGGTTTGGAGACAGTGGGACTGACAAATAGACAGGAGACAGAACAGGAAGTGGCAGAGCTGAAGATGTTGAAGTTCTCCTTGGGAGGGACAAGGATGGACAGGATTAGGAATGAGGTCATCAGAGGTACGGCACAGGTTGAAGGACTGGGAGATGAAGTTAGAGAGGCCAGACTGAGATGGTTTGGACGTGCAGAGGAGGGACAGTGGGTCTATTGGTAGAAGGATGTTAGAGACGCAGCTGCCAGGAAAAAGACAAAGAGGAGATATATGGATGCAGTTAGAGAGGACATGGAGGGAGTTGGAGTGAGGACAGAGCACGCAGAAGACAGAGTTAGATGGAGGAGGACATCTGAAGAGGAAACAATTCGATAGAAGAAGAAGAGGATCGTTAGCCTATGTTCCTGGTCAGGACACTCATGTGAAAGAGAGCTTATCTCAGTGAGTCTTTTGTAGGTGAATAAATGTTTAAATTAACAACAAATAAATAACAGATCTAATATATGATGATGTGTAGAGCAGAAAAAGGCCCAGTTTCAGGTTCACTCATGCTCCAAATTGCTGTGAAGTTTTTAGGGGGTTTCGTGGGCGCACATCGCCATCTACTGGAGATAAAGCGGAAGTGAAAAGTGTGCAGATAAAAAAATATTAGACCCAGCCAGACTGATAGGATCTTCACATTCACTCACTGACAGCTTTAAATCACTTTACATGATTTCCTGCAGTAATAACTGAACTTTAAATTCAACCTTCATTTTAAAATGTATTGCTTTTCACTTTGAAAGGTTTGCTTTTTTTAGCCTCTGAATGTTTGGATTTAATCAAACCACTGATTTTAAAGTCATATAAATTATAAAAAGGGCACTAATTTTTTGTTATTTTCATTGCTTTTGACAAACAGTTATATCAATAAGTGACACTAAAACGAGAAATAATTTAATGTGACTTAACCGAATGAACTCACATCAAACCAAAACATTTTAGCCAAGATTTGGTTTGCTGTATAAATGCATAACTACATTGTCATCATTGCAACATTTTTGATTGTTTCTTAAAATTTTAAGCTTTGCTCTTTAATTTATGCTAATATCAGCACCTGTGGAAAGTTGAAGCAGCTCTTTTTGCTGCACAGACGTGTTCTTTGTCCTTATTGCATTATACATGGCTCTCCCATTATTATCATGTGTTGGCAAAAGGCGAGCTGTAATGTTTTTTTTATGTGCATGTGTTCATTTGTTTGTCTGTTAGCAAAATATTTCATGAAACACTGGACAGATTTGAATGAAACTCTCAGAAAATAATCACTGGATATACATCTACAATGGATTAACTTTTGGAGTCGACCAAATTAAAAATGGTTGCAGCAGCCGCCTGACCTTAGACGACACAAAAATGGCTGCACCTCAATTAGTTTTACAGATATTGAGCTAAAGTTTACTGTTGTAGTAGCCGAGAGTCATCCCCAACACATACTGTGAGTATCTTTGCCATTGCAGCTTTTGATGTATTTTAGAGTACGCATGTGACAAAGAGACTGACAGACGACCTGTTGAGGCTTTTGATGGTCAGATTTTAGGCTTTTACAAAAACAAATTACAGAGATAAACTGATCCGTGTTAGGTTACAGTTTGTTGGCCTCGAGAAATGTCTGGAACAAATTACGAAGATAACCTCGTCTCATGTGCAGCTGCTTGTCTTATCACTGTAGCACTGGTGTGTGTGTGTGTGTGTGTGCAGAACAGCTCTCAGTTATGACCCTCTCTGCTCCACTCTGCCATTTATGTGATGGCAATGACTTTCACAGAGGACGCGTTATTTGCTCACATCATCAAGAAGCACCAGCTCACAACAGATATAGCTGAGAGAGAGAGAGAGAACAGTGACACACACACACACACCCACACACACACACTCAGTGTCTCATCGAGTGTCCTTTCACCAGAGAAATGCCACTCTGTGTGTGGCCTTATCAACATGACGCGCAGCTTGTGTTCTCTGTTTCCACCTGCAGAGGTCACGCTCTGCTCCCCTGAGCGAAGCCTCGAATGAACGGATCGGTCGCTCAGAACGACATCGTTCTGTAGAGGAAGATGTAACACGGCGGAGATAATGAGCTGAACCAGAAAGTGTCAGAAGACATGCCGAAGGGGCAGCCCCTGCGCGAAACTGCAACAGCAGCTTTGTATGAAACTAATCTAAGAAAACAAGCCTACGTTTTGATGTGTGAGAAGGGGAAAGAGAATTGAGAGCCAACAAAATGAGAAAGCTGCTGCCAGTGGCTCATTGTGGTCACCACGGTAACCATTCACCTGTTTGTCACTCCCTGATAAAACCTTTACTAGAAGACAGAAACACAGACTAAAATGTAAGCCTCAGACAAACAGTTTCTGTGTGAAAACTATAAGTCGTATTGTTAAAATTTGTGAACTATGAGTGGCAGAAGACTCAGATGGTCACATGTGGAAACTTTTATGCTTCTGCAGTGTTTTAAGGAGGAGAAACGATAAGTTAGAAACACTTTGCTTCCTGTTCTGAAGTAAAATTTAACTAAAGTATGTGGAAGTTTGAACACTCTCCATTCTGAGAGTATTTGAGAAGTCCTATAGCAGTGAGAGACACACTTGGTGAAAGGAGGCATCAAGAAGAGATTGTTAGCAAACAATAAGAAAAGTTAGAATTTAGACAATTCAAAAACTAGTGTTATCATCACCTCTACTGAATACTCAATAGACAAAATCCATAAAAATCATAAAACCTAAACTGCGATAGTGTAAAAACCATTAAAGGTATTAAAATGCCAGTTCAGTCGCTTAAAGTCCGACTTTCTGTGACCCGTTTAAAGTTTGAATGATGTTTCTAAAGTGAAGTCTGTCTGAGCTGTGGAGCTCCACAGAGGGATGGCTTTTATTTCCCACTCATTTCATCAAAATCCCATTGTTGTCTTTGAAGATTTATTTAACGTTTTCATTTTGTTTTGCCTATTTCATCCACGTTGTGTGATGTATCTTTACCAAAAGTCACTCTATTCCCAGTCGAACCGCATGTTTTGATGTATAATTTGCATTTTCTTCTTTTTTTTGTTTCAAAGCAGCGGGGCTTGAAAAACGAACAAGAATTGTGAACAGAATAGTAATCAAGGTGCTTCAGTGCCTTAATAAGTCTGGGAGTCTTCGTTTGTGTGGGCTGTAATGTATTTGGTTAAAGACCTTCCAGCTCCAGAGACGCTCATGTTGGACGTTCCCTCATATCAGACCATGTTAAAATACACATCCTGCTCTAAATATGTGAACATTTGCATTCCTCGCCCAAAGCGATGGATGTGGAAGACGAAAGACTGAGTGACAGCTGTCTGGGTGGGAGGGTAAACACGCTTGTCATGATGTATTTGCGAATGAGGGTTTAACTCTCCTGTGGCCTTCGGGTTAAATTGACCCGAAGTTACAAGGGCTTCTCTACCTCTCTCTATCGCTCTCTCTTTTGAGGGCTTTGGCAGGGTTAAAAGTGGTGAGAAGATATTCTTAAAACAGCCACTAAAAAACATAAAGGCCTGAAGCACCAAAACTGCAGATGAATAATTCCTCAGAAGCTCTGGGAGAAGGTGCAACAAAACTGAATTTGATTTTAGGTTTTTATCAGTTAGAAGACTGGAAGAAAAAGGCTTTTTTTTTTTTGGTGGCGTACGACATTTTAATGCAACGAGCAGCTGTGGGAGCAAACAGGGGGAATGCAAAGGAGGATCCGCACGGCGTGGAGTTTATTTCCAGAGCTTTGAGGTTTTCTGATTCATGGGGAGAGACGCCGCGTGGAGCTCTCCTCAGCAGGGGGGCTCCAAATTTGACGAGAGGCGTTCACAGCAGCATTTCTGAGCAAGGCAGCAAGTTAGCAAGAAAAAAAAACAAAAAAGATCTTTCCTCATGAAGACAAGATGCAAACTCCTTTCGTGATAATTGCATAAGAACACATAGAAAATAAACATAAACATAAACGCTGAACAGTAGCTAAAAGCTAAAATCAGCAAACGGTTTGCTAAAAAAATAGTAGAATAGTAGCAATAAACCAAAAGTAGCATAAAAGGACAAAAATACAGCAGGTATGCTGAAGCAGACAATTTAGAAAAATTGAAAAAAAAAAAAGACCTTCCCTTATTTTGGGAGGTATACAACCAAGAGCCAAGGTGACATTAAGAATAGTTGTCTTTATTGACGAATGTAAAGAAGAGCACAGAAACACCAAACTCCAGCCAACTTATCATACATCAGACAAATCAGGTTTCCTTTTATTCTCTTTTTTTGTTTGTTTTTTACAAAACATTTACATCTAACAGTGTCTCGTTCTACAAAATGACAACGTTATAAAAGAAACCCTGACAGAACACTGATGGTCGACCCGTACGCTGCCTGCGTGGATTTCTCTCAGTCAACCTGAAACATCAACCTTCGCTCGGGTATTAAACTCGCCACCAGCAGTCTGTCAGAAACACCTATGTGACATTCATTGTTACGACTACGCCGCGCCACCGTCTGCGCTACTTTACGACGAGCAGACTGCACAGCATCACAACAGCCATTTAACAAGAGACTAACGACGGGTGAAAGTCGGGAGGGAGCTGAGGGTCAGGTGCAGACTTTTCAGTGCTTTCTTATGATGAAAAGAATCAGCCGTTTTGGAGTGGGGTTCTGTGGAAAGGTTAGGAACTGTTAAACTCTTGTAGATAGCTCGATGAACGACCTCAGTTTGAGGAAACAGACTTTACTTCTGACCAGACCGGATGAGCTAACAGCTAGTCCAAGTGGGGCAAGACCAAAATGGATTTCTGCCATCTTATTAAAACAGATCCAATCTTCAAAGTGTCATAGAGGTTCATCTGAACGCCATTTCTTTTATAGATCATTACACTGCCGCCAGTATCTCATAATAGAATATAATGTTTATTTGCAAGCACACATAGTGGTAGCACTTCTGCTGCAGCATGAGGTCAGTTCGGGAAGAAATTTGTCGAAATAACCCTGGATTTCAGATGGTCAACACGGTCCGAGCAAGGCTTTTGCAGAGGCTGGTATAGAAAGTTTAACACTATCATCATCGATTTGCATTACACGGTTATTTCTGCAGTAAAGACATGATGAAATTGACCTTAGGGCTGCACCGAAAGTGCTACAGATAGCTGTTGCTGCAAGTATTTGCTCTTGCAAATAACTAATAAATTCTATGTGAACAACTGCGTAATGTGAGCTCGACGACAAGAAAAATAGCGCTTGCATGAATCGTTGTGCAATATGGAGACTGGGGCTGTTTTAAGGTGGCAGTGAATCTGCTTCTGGTCTTAGCTGAGTTCAGACTAGCCATTAGCTCATCAGTCCAGTCAGAATTTAACTTTGTACTCCAAACTGCTGTCGTTCAAAGAGCTATCTACAACAGGTAAGATATTCATTATTCATAACCTTTCCATGGAATCACACATAAAATGGTTGAAATATCTCTTTAAAAGGTAGACAAGCCGGATCTGTCCAGGCATGCTAATACAGCAGAGTTGTACTACATGTAAGACACATTGTGTTATATGTTATACGTTAAGTTGTCAATCATCTAATCACCCCAGAGTCCTCCTAGATTTGAAGTTTTTACTTTTAAAGTCATTTGTAGCTTTTTTTATTGTAATTTTCTCACTGTCCAAATAATCAGTTTTCACCATAAAGCTCCTCAGCCTCACTTACAGCAGATAAATAGTTCCACGTCATTCAGACAATGTGTGATGGAGAGAATATGTTACGTTTTTATGGTTACGCTGAATCAGGTTACGGCTCAGTTTTAACATGTAGAATTTGTGGATCAGGAACTATGTAATGACCGCTAAACACATATCCATCTAACACCCTCTACAGTCCGCTCCCGCTCCCCTCCACGTCCTCGATCTCCACCGAGCGCTTGCGCAGCACCGAGTTTCCCTTCCTGCCGCTCTTGGTCTGCTCGGGCAGCTTGGCCTTGCAGGGGGCCCGGTACTGAGGCAAGCCAGTCTTGGTGGTGTCCAGCTCCTCCGGGTCGTCCTGCTGGGCCCTGAGGGCGGCGATCACGTCCTTGTCCGAGGGACTGAGGGTCAGGCAGCCGCACGGGCGGCCCTCCACTCCGGTGTCTCCGGCCTCCCCCACCTCTTGGGGGTCATCCTCCACCGTCATGAAGGCGTCACCCCACAGGCTCTCGCAGAGGTCTCTGCCGTGCTGGTACATCTGCAGACACACAAACACGCTTAAATGAAGACGCTGAAAACTAGAAGCACTCAGGGAGCGCAAACCTCCACCAAGGCCACAACGTGATTAAAAAATTATGTGATCCGGGTCATGATCTGGGTCACCACTAAAATCTAATCCAGTCTTTTCTGTTTCAACTCCAACATTTCCTGAAGATTTCCTCCAAATCTGATCTTTAGTTTTTACCTGATCTTTGCTGACAGACAGACAAACAAACAAACACAACCGGAGACACAACCTCCCTGGTGGAGGAAACAGAAGTGTCACATGTAGGAGCAGAGACAAGTTTTTAACAAAGGGGTTACCTGTGACCTTGACCTTTGACCCCATGAACTTTGAAATCAACAGGCATCATCTTTGACCCATGAGGTGTCCAGCTGTGCAGTTTGACATTCCTACATGACACAGCTGCAGAGTTAGAGCACTAGGTCAACTGTGATGACCTTGACATTGAAATCAATAGTGATCACCCTTGACCTTGGAGGTGTCCAACTGAGCAGTTTAATTTTCCTATGTTACATGTTTGCATAGTTAAAGCACGAGGCCATCTGTGGCCTTGACCTTTGACCCCATCACCTTGAAATCAACAGTGATCATCCTTGACCCATGAGGTGTCCAGCTGTGGAGTTTAACGTTCCTGTTGTACAGCTGCAGTGGATCACCATGATCACTTGTTTCTTGTACAATGATTGACATTTCCTGAAAATTTCCAGAAAATTTGTCTGTAACTTTTTGAGACAAACAAAGGCTACCAAAAACACAAATATAAATATAGTGCTATATGTGGGCATCATGACGTAATGTGGCGCAGTGGTTAGAGCTGTCGCCTCCCAACAAGAAGTTGCAGGTTCGCTTCCTGACCTGCGGCCTTTCTGCGTGAAGTTTACATGTTCTCCCTGTGCTCAGGTGACTTTACTCCAGGTACTCCAGTTTCTTCCCTCAGATCAAAAACATGCATGTTAGGTTAGGTTAATTGGTAACTCAAAAATAGTCCCTAGGTGAGAGTGTGAATGGTTGTTTGTCTCTATGTGTCCAGGGTGTCCCCTGCCTGTCTGTCAGTGACTGCTGGAGAGACTTCTGGAGAGAACCAGCTCCCTGCGACCCAGAAAGGAGAAGCTGGTAAAGAAAATGGATAGATGGATGGATGATATAATACATCCTACAACTTATCATCATACATAAATGCAAACCTTCCTCCCTGTTCATGGTATAAAACTGTAAGTACTGAGACAGTTTTTATAAGATTAGAGAACCAGGCAGAGCACTTTCACATTGATTTTTTTTAGCACCATGAGTAAGTGGAGTATGAGTAGGCAGATTATTAAAATTGAATGGACGGAGCATAATGGATGAGATTATGGGTAATTAAGATTAATACTGCTGGCTGTACAAACAATTTGTTTTCATACCAAACTGTCAGAGCACAAATTAGTCCCCTGCTAAATGCTGTAAAGAAGGACGCAAAGGTGGACTGTTTAAAAAAAAGCAGCTCGGAGCCGTTTGCCTTCCTGCACTCCCTTTCTCGCAGCTTAACACCGAGTCCTCCTAATGCTTACCACCAGAGCCAGCCTGCGCCTCGAACGTTGCATAAACATCCACTGAAATAATTGATTTTGCCCTTTTCGTGGCAGCTCCGGCCTTGAAAAACAGTTCGCCCCCAGCCAGGTGTTGGGAGGACGTCTGCCAGCTGCTCTCGCGGACGACTTTGCTCTGCTCTCCTTGACTACAGCAACCTTGAGTTTCGAATCAAAAGGCGCAGCCACGAAAACAGCCTTCCGAGCTGCTGCACGGACAGATGGACGGGTCCAAACCGACCACAGAGCGGAGTTTCTGTTGTTTCCTGAAAACACGTTTATTAAAAACAGCTTTTGAAGGAAACTTCAGTTACGGTAGTCAACCATATTCCCTTCTGATCCGACGGGTCTGGGAAATAAACGGATCACTTTAGCTCCTCCACTTTAAATGTTGCATCTGACAACCTTAGGAAAGCAAAGAAGTAAGTAGAAGCAAATAAAATTTTTCCATAACCATCCCTTGGGTTGCCATATCACCTTTTCCTCCCCCTTTTTGTGTTTTTATTTTTTCACATCTTTTATACAATGGATTAACTTTTGGAGTCAACCCAATGCAAGACGGCCACCGCATGACCGTAGCAAACACAAAAATGGTTTTGCTTAAGTCAGTTTCACAGATATTAAGCTGACATTTATGTTCTAGTAAGTCCTCCCCAACACACGCTCCAAATACAAACAAATCTTAGTTTAAAACTGACATGGAAGGTGATGGATGATCTGCTAGTTTTTTTTAAATCTTATACCTGTATTTGCTGCATCTCTCTCATCCTCCCTGTTTTTCTGTAGTAACTCCCCCTCACATACACACACAGACACACACACAGTCTTTCTGCCTTCATTTTCATGTTTGTCGAGACTCTGCCATAGAGAAAAGAAGCTGTAAAATGTCTGAAGGACAAAAGAGCGTGACGGTTGTCTCCCTCAACTACATACGCTGCCCGTTTGCCGTTTTGGCCTCGTCACATCGACCTAATAATACGCAGCGTTACACACACACAAACACGCCCGTCTTTCCTCGGGCAGGGGCTGTTTGCTGCCAAATCTAATTCAGTTCAAGCACGCGTGGCTTCAGACACCATGATGGGATGGGATGAATAAAATGGAGGTGTTTTTTGTTCGTCCCTTCCTTGACCTCCTCAGCGTCAAACCTCTGACACTACACCTGAAAATTAAATTAATTAATTAATGTGCATCCATCCATCCATCCATCCATCCATCCATCCATCCATCCATCCATTCATCCATCCATCCATCATACACACTTTCTGCCCATTTATTCCTGAATAAAACTTGTTTCAAACCTTGACCTTTGTAAGCCTACAGTGACTTCTTTATTTAAAAAAAGAATAATAATGATACATTTAAAAAATATATATCCTACTTTAAAATAATAAAACTTGCAATAGTATTGTAATAAATTATTAGAGTGAATATGATTTTGAATTCTGATAGTTGGCTGTTTATTTGTAATGTGAATGAACTTCTTTAGATAAAAGTAAAGCTCAATATTTACTCAAACCTTTATTAAAACCTATTATTAAAGGCAAGCCATTTTTCTAATTTTAATTATGGTGATATTTTTTGCTTTTTTTTTGTAAAATACTTTATTTTAATAACTCATAATACCGTCATTTGTGACGTGTGCAAATCTGCGCTTCTTTTTTTAATTTGGCTGGAAGTTAAAATAATGATGTGGCTAACAAGCTAATCATCTACTAGCACAAAGCGATGAATGTTTTTTTGTCCTTATTTGTATCATTCTGTCACATCTACTTTAATTGCATAAAACTGGACAGGAAAAACTAGTAAAACTAGTCGCTTTGATTGCGATCATGAATACAAATAATATTTGACTCCGTGTATGTTTTCACCAAAGCTACAAGGAGCCGCTGCAGAGGGACCAAAGAGCCGCATGTGGTCCGAGAGCCGCAGATTGCAGATCCCTGGTTTGTCTGAAATAGGCACTAAATGAGAGGTGGGATCCATCCTGGACAGGTCACCTGTCCATCACAGAGACACACAAAACACCTAGGGACAGTTTAGAGTGGTTAAATAACTGAACATGTATGTTTTTAGACTGTAGGAGGAACCCAGAGTACCGGGAGAAAACCCGCCCAGGCACGAGGAGAACATGAACTCCACACAGGTGAATTCTTGCTGAAACACAATGACGTTGACCAACTGCACACTAAGCAGCCTTCAGAAGAAAATATAATGGACTGTCATATATGTATCGTCTAAAGTTATTCCACTGACTGAAAACACACGACTCTGCGATCACCTCGAAATGAGCCGATCCAGATACATTTACCTTTCATGGATTTTCATCAATAACCTCCTCTCATTCAGGTGAAAATAACGACAACACAACTGTTACATGTTCAACTTTTATTCCTTTGAATTTACTATTTTGTTTTGTTGTTAAGACCCTAATGAAAACCAGATGACACTGTAGGACTGTTCATGCAAAAATATGTGCATTTTTAACGGGTTCACAAACTTTCAAGCTCGAGATGTTAGGATTTATTCAAGAAAATTATGCTGATCATTTTCCATGACGTTGGTTTTTAAAATTTATATAAAATTATATGGTTATTTGCAAGCACAGATAGCAGCAGCAGCAGCTAGCTGTGGCACTGAGGGGGACGTCTTGCCAGAATATTATAATATTTCCAATTTTAACTCAATATCTCCAAACGGAGGCTGTTTAAAGAGCTATCTACAGCGTGAAGAGAGCTACATAAAAATGTTCTCAACATGTTGGCCGAGTATAAAAATCTAGGACCCTTGAGGCAAATTTGATCAAATATTTATACACACCTACAAACAGAAGCCAAAGCTAATTAACTAGCTGCTAATATGCAGCTAGTTACTTGTGTTTTATAGGAACATGCATAAAACTACTTTTATGCACCCGGTCAGTAGTAGTAATAAAAACACGTGGGATATATTTACATTTAACTTAAATTTGAGTCTAATTTAAATAGTTAGTTTGACAGCTTCCAAAACCCCTTTTTACAGTGCAGATATTTGCCCTGCCAATACAATACACAGCTTGAGAGGGCAGTTTTTACTCCACATGCACAAATTTGGTGTGGTAGTAACTGAGAGTGATCCCCGTAACATCCTCTAAAGGTTAACACATCGTGCCAGATCTTTGTTTAAACTATTACCACTACAGTACCTCTTCCGAGTCGTATCTGTCTGTTACCAAAATATCTCATGAGCTACTGGACAGATTTTAAGGAAACTTTCAGGAAATAATCACTAAATGCACGTCTACGGCTGATTTATGTTCGGAGCCAGCCCAATTCAAGATGGTTGCAGCAGCTAAGTCACCTTAGAAAACACAAAAAGAGCTACAACTCAGTCAATTTAGCAGTTATTTCGCTAAAATTTGGTTTAGTAGTAGTTGAGAGTCATCCCCAAACTATACTCTGAATGCTGACAGATTGCATGAGATTTTATCTTAAAACTTTGCCATGCAATGTGGCGGGTGAGGAGCATTCCTATGCTAATTGCCTTCTTCATCTTTCGGTATAAGCGCAGTGACAGTGTATTGTAATGTGCATTCATTTTCTTAAATTCACTATGTGTTCAGAGCTGTTGCTCTGGGAGTTCGTTGTGCCAGCGTGCTACACAGACGTGATATCTTTTTTATTTTTTTCTAAAATTTTCTATGAAATCAGAAGCAGAGAGCGTGTAATCCTGAGACAAATCAGACCTTGGCTGGCAAGTGATGTAACTAACAACCAGAAAAGAAAAGAAAAAAGGAAAGAGAGCGAGGCAGAGAGTGCCACGGGGTCTTTTCTGTTTTTTATTTTTTTTAGTTTTTGCATGCGCAGAGCGTGCCTTTACATATATCAGCTTGATTCAATGCAACTTGTCATCTACTGCAGTCGGCGGTAAGAAATCCTGCTTCCATTTGCGTCAGACGTCTGCATTATTTGAGTGCTCCAACGTGACGCCGCGCAGAGGTGCGTCTGTGTGTTTTGCAGGCGCACATGAGGAGGCCACAAAGCAGCCCTGTGTGAAGGCGGGAGAGAGAGAGCGAGCACCATCACTGCTGTGACTCTCACCCCCACCCCTACCCAGCTGCCCCCCCTCCCAAAAAAAAAAAGACGGGCACTTGTTTGTGGCCTCTCTAAAAGAGGTGATCTGCTCAATGCGCCGACTGTTTCCACATTCTTCCCCCTGCATTCAGGATCCGTTTAATACGCTCTGATCTGAGGGCTTGCTTGAATTTCTCGGAGCCTCTATGCAGCATTAGTGGTGCCCTACATGAAAACGAGCCAACACAGACACACAGAGACCAAAGATACGCGCACACACACACTCATATCTCTATCCTTGTTAGGGCATTTTATTGACTTGCATTCACGTCTGTAGCCTGAGCCAAACAATTACCAGTACATGCCTAACCCTAACCTAAATTCAAGTCAAAAAGGATGTTTCATCATATTAGGACCAGGCTTTGATCCTTAAAAGGTAGATGATCCTATCAGAAAAAATCCTAAAAAAGGTAACAAAAACCAGCCAGGCACACACACACAGACTAAAAAACACCCTTTGCATTGTCCTCCTGCAGGAATATTTATTAGATCTGATATCTGTGGGTGGATGTGCTCGTTAGTTCGAGAGACAAAAAGAAAAAGAGGAGAGGATAAAAGGCGATTAAGAGGGGCAGTGAGAGACAGACACCACCATCAGATAGACTGTCACGGGGCGTGATGGGAGAGTGTTAGTTTGCTGCGGGCCTCAGCTGCACACCAGCCTCCGCTTCTTTTTTAAAATCACCCAGCTGGCCTGTGCCCAGTGAAGCAGGGCCGGACTCCTTCACGCTCCAGCCCACAAGCGCCGCCCTGCGCCGTTAACCCCTCGCCCGGCCGCACGCAAACTCAGCCGCCGACTCACTGCGACACAGAATTAGACCCTCTGCTTTGGGTCGGAGGGATTCAAACATCTGTGAAAACTGTCTGAGCTGTTTTTGTGTTGTTTTTTTTCTTCAGTTGGCTGTGGCGACCATTTTGAATCAGGTTGACTCCAAAAGATATTTACTAGTTGATGTGCATCCAACAATAAATTTCTGAAAGTTTTATCAAAATCCATTCAGTGGTTCATGAGATATTTTGCTAACAGACCAACACAATTGACTCTATTGGTTAATGACAAGGTTTTAAAAGTAGATCTTGTGCAAACAGTTAGCGCTGACAGTATAAGTTGGGGCTGACTCTCAGCTACTACCACACCACATTTTCGCTCATTATCTTTAAAACTGAGTTATAGCCATTTTTGTGTTTGCTAAGGACACTTAGCTGTGGCGAGCATCATATATCAGGCTGACTCTAAAAGTTAATCAGTTGTAGATGTACATCTAATGTTTTCTTTCTGCATGTTTCATTAAAATCCGCTCAGTGGTTCGTGAGATAATTTGCTAACAGACACATGAACACATACACACAGGCAAAAACAATTTCTGCCTTGCGTTCAGCAGCAGGTGATAATGATAATGATAGTTAAAGATCTTGACTACATGACGTACATGAACATGGAGAAAATGGTGGACAGACAGGCTACGCAACTGTATTTGCCTTAGGTGATTAACAGTTTTGGAGGATAAAATCACCTCCAGAGAGGCAAAAAAGCCTGATGTGCGAGGTCACAGCGTACCTGCTGATACTGAACACAGGTCCCTGTACAGTTCTGTCCTCTGGGGTCTCTGGCCCAGTTACGAGCGCAGGTCATGTCCATCCTGCAGGCATCAAACCTGGAAAAAACAGAACAAAACAACAATATTAAATTCAACTGTGCTTCTGTTTATGACTCTTAAAGGATATTTTATTTCATTATATGCAATTTACATTTTTTTCAAAAGAAGCTAGTTCTGCTGTTTCCCATAAAAAGTGCCATTTGTACACTTCAGACTTTGCACAGCTTTAGCATTAGGAGGTGCCACCAGATGGACGTCGGTCCATTTGATCCCTTTTGCACTCAGTTATGCTAACAAGCTGCTGGAGGTCAATTTGAACCCATTTCACCAGCAAACCTGTGAAAGGATCGTGTGTTTTGGAACATCTAAGCATAACTATGGGTGGTCATTTTAACGGCCATCTATGTAATTGCAAATCCTAACCTTGTCAGGAAGAAAGTGAAAGTCATATATTATATCATGTACTGAATGGTACTGTATTGTATTGCACTGCCGGCACGGTGGAGCAGTGGTTAGTCCTGTTGCCTCAGAGCAAGGAGGTCGCAGGTTCTCCTCCAGGCCTTTCTGTGTGAAAGTTTGCAAGTGTTTCCCGTGGGTTTACTCCGGGTACTTTGGTTTCCTCCCACAGACCAAAAACATGCATGTTAGGTGTGAATGACAGCATGAATGGTTGTTTGTCTCCTCGTGGCCCTGTGATGGACTTGCAACTTAACGAGGGTGTCCAATCACCACTGGTGACAGGCACCAGCTCAGAAAGGAAAAAGTGCTTAAATAAAATGGATGAATATATTGTATTTCATCATTTTGTCTTGTATTGTATTTTACTGTATCTTCTAGTCTTATATTGTACAGCATTGTCTTGTTTTATCTAGCTTAGTATTGTCTTGTCTTTTATCATTAAATTGTCTTGTATTGTAATCATACCTTATTGTGTTGTAATGTGTTGTATAGTCCAGTCCCATATTGTATTGCCTTGCCTTGTCTCAGATATTATCTTATACTGTATTGTGTCATATCATATTATTTTGTATTGCAATGTATATGTTTTTATACTGTATTGAATTGTCTTGTCTCATATTGTTTTATGTTGTGTTGTATTGTATCATCTTATATGGTCTCATGCAGTTTTGTATCATCTTGTATTGCATTGTATCATATTGTACTGTTTTCTCTTGTCTCATATAGTCTTTCCTTATAATAAATTATACTGTATGGATCGTCTTGTCCCATCTTATCTCATATTGTATCATATTACATTGACTTGCATCGTATTTTATTATATTGCTACCTATCAAATTGTATCATATATTGTATTGTATCAATTCATTTTATATCTTAAATAAATTTGTAGGAAATGGTTAACTATTCTTTCCTACACTTACAAGCTACAAGAATAAACTAATTCAGTTAGAAAAATGCATTTAACATTAATCTTTTTTTTCCATCTTTCACAATCATTTTGAATATGTCTTAGGAACTCTAAATAATCTGTATATATGGACATAAGAACGTAGTTTTTCTATCGTATTTCCAGGAATAGCTTGTGTTTTCATAGCAAATATAAAAAACAAGGGTGTCAGTTCCCATTTTCAAATCTAACTTCTCTACAAAAAGCCCTAATATCCATATATAATAATGAGTATTGTCTTACCTACATGATACAGTTTCACAGTGTTTTTATTGGGCATTTTATCTTAGTGCAGAATGGTGTTGTTGTACAAGACAGTAATCTTTCCCTTGACAGTCCTAAATGTGAAGAGGGACAGATAGTGAAGTTGATTTAGCTTTGCTCGGCGGCGGGTTTGGCAGCCTCACCAATCACGGCAGAAGCTGTGGCAGAGCGGCACAGCCTGGATGTACGAGCGGCGGTGGGGATGAGGCCAGCGGGAAGCATCGGGGGAGCAGCGGTAAAAACATGCCACACGCTTCAGAAAGCCCTCGCACCTGTGGAGGCAGATGGAATCAGATTGTACCAACATGATGCATCATAAAGCAGAGACTGCATTAAACTCTTAGTGACCCTGACACAGCTTCAGCTTTACATCTATTAGCCACTTTTGGTCTCTGATGGTTTCACTACGCACACTAGCCAATAAAGTCAAAGTCTGGTGCTGCGCCAAGCGTAGGATGTTGGCTCGGAAATATATGCTTTGTGCTTAACTCGTAATTTGGCCACTTTAGAGACGGGTTCTGAGGACAAGTTGTGAGCAGTTAGTATCCTACCTGTTGTACTATTTGAACAGCCTCAAGTTCAAGCTAACAGCTAATATGAGCCGAGCCAAAGCCAAAGCTGAAATACAGCTCCGAGTTCAAAAATTAGCGGGCTGCTGCTTTTTGTGCTCACGAATATCCACAAAATTCTGTCTAAATAACCATGCATTGTCAAACAGACAGCGATGTAATGTTTATGAAATAGTTTTAGCATGGATCGCTGTAATTCTTTTCAGATTCTGTTTTAAGATGGCAGCAATTCATTGTGTTCAGACTAGCCGTTAGCTTGTCAGTCCTGTCACATCTGAAGTCATTCACAAAGCTATCTAGAACAGGAAAGTTATTAATTGTTCATACTTTTCCACAGAACTCCACTTCAAAATGACCAAAGTTGATTAAAAAAATGACCACTTAGAGACCCAGAAGTACGTGTGAGACTTACTCGGGGTTCACAGGCCCACACTTGTCCCAGGGTTCGTTCTTATTGCTGGCAGAAGGAACATAACCAATGTCCTGGATGTGTTCCTCAGTGCAGCAGCTGTCTGCAGCAGCAAAGACAGGACAACATTTCGTTATTTTATGTCTGCTCACCGTCGAATTTATAGTTAACTCCGACAAGACAAACACTCACTGTCAGCATACAGGCCGCACTCCGTCAGGTGTGGCTCGGGACTGGGCGTGGACTTGTGCTTCCCGTCCTGGAGACATGCCCCCTCCGAGCTGGCTCCGCCAATCAGTGCGGCCGCCAGGTACATTAACAGCAGAGGCCGAGAGGAGACGCCCATCTCTGCAGAGACCAAAGTTTTAGAGAGTTCAGCACGCTGGAGAGTGGCAGAACATATCACCAGCAGCCAAACACAATATTTAACAACTGTCTGTTGCATTGACTGTGAAGGAACAGAAGCGGCACAAATGGTGCCTGACAAAAGGCGGAACGATAATGTTATTGCCTGTGTCTCAAACATCTGATCAGATTTGAATGAAACTCTCAAAAAGTAATCAGTAGATGTATATCTACAACTGAATAACTATTGAGGTGAACCCAATTTAACCACAGCTAACCAATTTTAGCCAACTCAAAACTGGCTACAACAGTTTGTACATATTAGATACAAGTTGACTCCAAAAAGCCACTTTTTTTTGCAGTCACAGAGTCGGTTAGGTTCCTCTGCTGACCCAGACAGGGTGAGCCTAATTAGCAGGGGCTGAGGCACCATGCTGGGATGGATGACACATGCGTAGTCCTTTAATCTGCCCGGTGTGTGGGATAACCTACATAGCACGACTTAAACAAATCTGCTGGACGTGACCGGACGGCTCCGACTTGGCCCTGGTTTGACACAGTCGGGACACGATGTCTAGATGATCGTGTGTTCAAACTAAACGTTTCCTGCACAAAAGGCTCAGAGAAATCACTGTAAAACAGAAATATGTGCGTCTCTTCTTACACACCAGGAATCTGTCAGACTTAAAAGATGGGAATCAACTGAGATAAAGTGAACTGATTTATTATTTCTGTAATTTAATACATGAAAAAAGGAAACACAAGTCCTCACCAGAGCCATTAGATCAAGATTGAAATATAAAAGTGAGACTCTGGATGTAAGCTGTTGCCTAGGTAATTTAGGCTAAAAAAAAGAGAAGATTTTTAAGATAATGTCATTTTAAAAAGATACGACCTGAACATTTTTAAAGGGGTATTAATGAGGAGGACGGTGTCTGTTTTCATTAGGGAGTTTAGTGACCTCAAGACCTCAAAGAAAAATATAAAAAACATATTATCTTCCCTTTCTGCTGCAGGAGCTCATCATTCTGATCAGGCAGTTTTGGTAATCTGATGATACCTATCGAATCACATGCGTGAGCTTATTCTACCAGTTTGCGTGCCCGTGTTTTTTTTACCTGTCGGTGAAGGCTGCTCTGTCCAGAGTAGTTTCCCCCTGCTGGTTCTCTGCTCCCTGCTCGGCGGTGGATCCAGCTGCTGAATGCGATGCTCCCGTCTCCTCCTCCTCCTCCTCGTCTTGGTCTCCTCGTCGCCTGGCGCTGCCTGTGATCTCGGCTGCTCCGGGGGGCCACTGCTCGCCACTTTGTCAGCGGCTCATATGAAAACCATTTCAGTCTCTTCCTCTAGGCTCTTTACCCCCTCCCTCCATCTGCCACACGCTGGGAAGTCCTCTCTCTCTCTCCC
>NC_051441.1:18003314-18008133 GCF_001649575.2 Kryptolebias marmoratus | reverse complement strand
CCCCCACTCCTTTTTCCTCCCCTGCGCACACATGCACAGTCGGGAGTGGGCTCTCTCCTTGTTAATCTCCCA
This sequence comes from Kryptolebias marmoratus, assembly GCF_001649575.2. Taxonomy (NCBI): domain Eukaryota; kingdom Metazoa; phylum Chordata; class Actinopteri; order Cyprinodontiformes; family Rivulidae; genus Kryptolebias; species Kryptolebias marmoratus. The sequence continues at coordinate 18,008,061 of NC_051441.1, read as the reverse complement.
ATAGGATGTTTACTAAATCCTCCTTGTTGACAGCTTTCCTTCCCTCTAAAGGAACACACTGCAGACGGAAACACAGAAATTAGATTTGTCAAACTGAGCTTAAAAGCAAGCCAGAAACTGATGCTCTGCCCTTCATTTCAGAGAGTCTGAAACCAGGTCCTCAGTCACCTCAGTCACACCTGAGGTCAGGGCTTTATATTTCCAGATGTCAGGGGTCAGAGGAGGACATGACAGGAGATTTAATACTGGACGATAAGCTGAGTATGCTGATGGAGAAGTACAGGGAGGGTCAGAAAGAACTTCATTGTGTTTTTGTCGATTTAGAAAAAGCGTACGACAGGATGCCGAGGGAGGAGCTGTGGTGTTATATGAGAAAATCTGGAGTGGCAGAGAATAATGTTAGACCGCTACAGGACATGTATGAGGACAGCAAGACGGTGGTGAGGGGTGCCGTAGGAGTGACAGATAGCTTCAATATGGAGGTGGGAGTGCATCAAGGATTGGCTCTGAGTCCCTTCTTGTTTGCTCTGATGATGGACAGACTAGCAGATGAGGTCAGGCAGGAATCCCCGTGGACTATGATGTTCGCAGATTACATTGTGATCTGTGGTGAGAACAGGGAACAGGTGGAAGAGAGCTTGGAGGAGTGGAGGTATGCACAGAATACGTGTGTATGAATGAGAGGGAGGCAGGTGGAACAGTAAGGCTACAAGGAGCAGAGGTCACAAAGGTGCAGGATTTCAAGTACTTAGGATCCATTGTCCAGGAAAACAGGAAGTGTGGTAAAGAGTTGAAGCAGAGAGTCCAGGCAGGATGGAGAAAAGCTTCAGGAGTGATCTGTGACAAAAGGGTGGCAGCAAAGGTCAAAGGAAAGGTTTACAAGACAGTGGTAAATGGCCTTCACTTATAAAGTGCCTTATCAATTCCAAGGACTCCAAAGCGCTTCACACCACAATCAGTCATTCACCCATTCACACACTGATGACGGTGAGCTGCCCTGGGACAGACTGACAGAAGTGAGGCAGAGTGGGTATATTGGTAGAAGGATGTTAGAGATGCAGCTGCCAGAACAAAGACAAAAAAGAGACACATGGATGCAGTTAGAGAGGAAATTGGGGGAGTTGGAGTGAGGACAGAGGACAAAGAAGACAGAGTTAGACGGAGAAGGACAACTCACTTTGGCGTCCCCTGAAAAGAGAACAGCCAAAAGAAAAATAAGATGACATGCTAAAGTTGTGTCTCTGTGTCTGTAAATGTGCACAAGGAAGACAAATCACCAACTTTTCTTAGAAGTTCATGTGTTCAAAACCCCAAGTGCATGGTTTAACCTGGGTATTGTGATAGTTTAGCCATTTTGAAGTGGGGTTCAGTGGAAAGGGTATGAACAACTAATATCTTACCTGTTGTAGATAGCTCCACTAACAACTTCAGTTTGCTGAGTTTATTTCTGATCTGATTGACAATCTAATGACTAGTCCAAGAGGATTGCTGCTATTAAAAACAACTCCAATCTCAGAAATGTAATAGCAGAACATGTGAACACAGAGAAAACTTTACATTGTTTGTTTCACATTACACCCACCGACCGGAAATAAAATCTAGACGTCCACAGGAACCCAGAAGTTGAAGCTGGGACAAAATCAATATTCTAGTTTTAAATCTGTCTCCTTCATGTAAGCAAATGGGATGTTGCCCTTGGTAAAAAAATAAAAACCCACTTCATATATATATAAAATGTTGACTCTTGTTGAATAGTAGTAGTAGTCGTAGTAGCTCTTACTGTGTTGCTGTATGTTCAAAGGTTCATTTTTATAATACGTTTAGCTGAAATTAGTTCTTTCAAACTTAAAAGAAAGTGTGAAAAATAACAAGTTGAGTCAAACACCAAACAGAGTTTTGGCACATTTCCCTGAGCATAAAAAATGACAAAAATCCCCACGTTGAGAAGAAGCAGTGAGAAATTCTGTGATAAATGGTGTGATGTTCTTTTGACCTGATGGCTCTTACGACACCAGGGGGTCCCTAACGTGGGGGATGTTACTTCCACTCATAACGACTTTTTATCGAAACCCTGAATTGCTTGGTGTGCAGATCAACTTGTTGTTTTTCACACTACTATATTTTTTGATCCGACGCCCAGTCCAGTACACTTAAAAAGCGTGTCGGTTTTTTTCCTGCACGCTTAAAAGAAAGGTCACATAACACCATGATGTTATAGGAGGGACTTGAAGCTCCACATCCACAGTTCCTAAAAGACTGGAGTCGTTTTACCTTCATAGATTGCAGTTAGATTATCAATTGGGTCAGAACTAAACACTGTTTCTCCAAACAGAGCCCCACTTTAAAAGATTGTAGCTAACCCTTTACGCTGAAATTGTTTCACCCGCTGCGTGTTTTCCTGCTCCTGCCTTGTAATCTCACCTCCCCTTGGACTTGTTGTGCCAACCCTAATCCCTGCCTGGGTGCACCTCTCTCTCTCTCTCTCTCTGGCTCTGAGTACCCTCCTAAAGCTTTTGGCCATAGGAGCAGATGGGGAGTGTCTTGTGGCCTAGATACATCCACCTCAAACCAAGGTCTGCGAAATTAGTGACACGTCGTAAACATGATTGGTTTTGGCAGTGAAACCGAGCAGGGACAGGAGGGCGGCGGACAGATTGGCCCTTAACTAAAAACCCACAGACTGGGTGTAGATGAATCGGTCTCTGCGGAGAAGCGGCTCCGATACATTTTTTAAGGCTTGAGAGAGGAAATGAGGACTCGCTGTCCACCAGGCTGTTTTGTAACCGCCGAAGGTCGTCACCATTAAGCACTTTATTTCTAGGGGGGTGAGAGCGCTGGAGCGAGAGGCATGCGGACAAACTGCTCTTCATCTGGTAATTAGAGAAGGAATGGCGATCTTCTTTGTGCCAGAGCTATTCAGGGCACTGAGAGAGGGAAGGACAAAGCACCCTCGTTCTCATTGACCCAAGATGGGTCGCTGCCTATGTTTGAGCCTTACGAAGGCCCTCAGCTGGCATGCCGTCTCTCCCATCCGTTACACCTGGCAGTCGTTTATTTCACCCATCTAGGGTTTCTCTGATTCATTCCACTGATCTGTTTCTCCAAGATGGCAGACACCATTAGTGTTGCAGTTACATGACTTAGAGTCTCGCAGGTACAACATACCTTGTTGCACACTCTGTTGGTCAGGTTGTCATTATCCCGTTCTGTCAGCTGAACTGTAGGGTTTCAGCTGCATGGGCCAATGTACAGCGTGTTCTACTTTCCCTACTTTTTTAGATTACGGTAGATAAATATGCATTCGCGTAAATTAAGATGGAGCTGTGCCCACGCTTGCGGCCTCCGTGCTCATTAAAAGTTAGCACATCCATCACAGCGTCGTGTTCCTGTCAACCTCGACTGGAGTTTAAAAATAACCACAACTGCTGCAGAGTAATTTGTTGCAAAACTGAGTTAAACTCTTCGCTGTGAACAGCCACATGTTTTTATGCACAAGGAATGTAAGAATTTGATATATTTTTTGCCAATAATTTTCGTTTGTCATGATTACCTTTAGTTTTATGTTGGATTTAGAGTTTATAAAAATAACTTTGTTTCAGTGTGTTTGTTCAATTTTAGTTGATTTCTGATCAAGTCAAACATAACATTTCTGTATTATTTACTTATTCTTAGTATTAAATGTAGTTACATTTTCTCAAAAAATATGTCTTTGCTGTGTTAAAGTGTTAGGTTTTCTGAAATGTCATTGTCTTTCCAGACTTCTTGTATTGTTTTTGCAAAAAATGTTGTGTACATTGTTATACTTTGTACCTCTTGGCCACTCCATTTTTGCATTAAGTGGTTAAAAAAAAATAAAAACACTGAAATGTTTTTGAAGTTACTGCTGCCATTAACTTTGTGTTCTTAGTTTGTCTTCTCACAGAAACATTTCTGAGTTTTTTTGTGTCTCTTTCCTGTCGAGGCAGATAGACGCCCAGTCCTGGTTCTACTGGAGGTTTCTTCTTGTTTAAAGGGAGTCATTTCACCCCACTGTCGCCTCGAGCTTGTGTAGAATAAGGACTGAGTTAAATTAAAGATTTGATCCAATCTGTTGGATTCTTTAGATAGGCAACTTTTTACTAATCTGGTATTTTGTAATATAATGAATACGACTGTACTGTATTACAACTGAACTAAAGTAACTAACTTTTGTTATGAATTGGAGCTATGTAAATACACTTGATTGAACGGAACTAAAATGAAACTTATTCTATATGTATGAAGCTATGTTAAAGACCTTTTATCAGCCTGAGTGCAGATTGTAAGCAAACAACGTTATAACTTTCAGCTAAGATTGAAGGAGTTGTTTCATTTCATCCCTGCCTCAAAAAGTAAAAAGAATATACTTTTACAAATCAGTAAACTAAATGGAAAGACGGCTACAACCAGGGTTTTATGTGTTAAATTCCACTGCTGCAGTCTCTCTCCAAACAATCCTGCCGCCGTGATGTTGCTTTAAAGTAAATTTGAAACCAGTCAGATGTAACCTCGGTGAATTTATGTGATAGATTAAAAAGCAAACATCTCAAGTGGCCTGAGTTTTTGCATGATGCTGTAGGAGGGCTTAAAAATATCCATCCATCCATCCATCCATCCATCCATCCATCCATCCATCCATTGTCTTCCGCTTATCCGGGGTCGGGTCGCGGGGGTAGCAGCCTAAGCAGGGAGACCCAGACTTCCCTCTCCCCAGCCACTTGGGCCAGCT
>NC_051441.1:17823165-18001838 GCF_001649575.2 Kryptolebias marmoratus | reverse complement strand
AAAAAAAAAAAAAAAATATATATATATATATATATATATATATATATATTTAAGAAAAGAGTTTCTGCAGCTGCAAAAAATGGCTGCACAAAGATATATATCTGAAACCAATTTTTCAGTATGTTGAAAAAACAGTAAAAATATCTAATTATGTTAGAAGTTACATTGTTAAACCTGCAAAATGTCTGAATTATAAATCTGCTAATTGATACTAATGAAGGTTTTTGGGTTTTTTTGCTGCTTGAGATGAAATAAGCCAGAAGCTACTAGTGTTCTACATGCTGAGCATTAAAATAGAACATAAGGAGGTAAAAAAATTATCTTTTTTATTTAGTATTTTTTACCATCTGTAGTTCAATATGCATCATTTGTTGGCCAAAAAAAAAAAAAAAGTAAGCAAAAGTGCACATAAGGTCATTTAATGGTCAAGTTTTCAGTTTTGGTGACTAAAAAGGTGGCAGGTCAAATGCTACATTGATAGTTTGTTGAGTTGAGTTTTTCTAAGGGAAAATGCTGCAGATGTGTCTGGGAATTCACAAAAACAAAGTAAAAAGTCAGCTGCTAATGTTTTCTGCTCTCCCCTGCCCTTCAGACTCTGCTGCTGTGACCCTTCGCTCAGGTGTTAGGTGACTGTAGATCGATACAAATCAAAACAGAAATCTGCACACTAGACAGGATTTTCCCATTTATTCAAACACATTGCTGTGATCTGTTATTCTGCAAACCATTTTCTCCACAATAAGCACATTCAAGCAATGTGGCAAAAAAGAATTCTGCAATATCAAATCAATACTTGGAAACTCAGAAGGCAACTTTAGGACTGCACACACATACAAAAAAAAAAAAAAAAAAAATATATATATATATATATATATATATATACACACAAAATGCTCTTTTTGTCGTTGAGCTTCAATGCATCTTTAAATTTTCCTTATTTTTAAGGGCAATAATCACGTCCTGTTCTGATTGGTTTTAGTGGAGCTGGCAGACACGTGTAGGCAGTTTGTGGAAATCACATCAGGCTGTGGTCCCGCTTCTCCACCCGGTGGCCACATGGCAGCACTGCCTCCAGAGTTTTGTCCATTCATCCTCCTATACTTATAATAAGAAGCTCCAGTTGATCGAATGCAGCACTGTGAGGCCACATTGAACTGTCTCTCCTGGACTTTGCGGATCGCTTGAGAAGAGGAGAAACAGTCTGCTTCATCTTCCTGTCTGATTTCAGTCGGGAGAAGGCTGAGTCCGGATCTTTGATCATTCCATCGTTCCTAGTTGCCGTTGGGTCTCTGTCTCCGCTCCTGGATGCTCTTCCCTAAGTTCATAGTCATGGTGGCGACAGCATAAGTGGACAGGATCATGATGGTGCTCCCCACAAACTGAGACGAGGCTCCCCGCTTCGACACGAACCTCCACCCTCGCCTCTGGGCGTCCGAGGCCTCCACGTGCTGAGAGCTCTGCTCCATGGCTCCTAGTGCTGGTCCTACGGGTGCCGATGAGTTCGAACAGACAAACGACGTTCTTCTCACTGCAAGCTCAGCGTACCTGCTCGCCCTTCCCCCCCCCCGCAAACATGCTTCTTTATCTACTCGGCCTTGCTTGCACACGTCAAATCCCCAGACTCAGCTTGGTGCCAGACTGCGTCAGCATCAGACGGGATGAACTGGGTCTCCTGTCCGCAGAGCAAACTGTCCCGACACGACTCATTAATAGAACAAACAGGAGTTAATAGAAGTCACCCTGCGTGTACTTTTGATCCGATGTAAGCACAGAGGCGAACATAACGTTCAAAGAGCAGGATTTAGATTTAGTTTTAAAAAGTTAAAGCGATCACCACTATGCTAAAATATCCACAACTTATTTTGTGACAAAGCTGTTAATGGTATGTAATTTTAAAATCAAAGGAAAACATTAATGTAGTTGAGTTCACTTGAGCTGACATGTTTGTTTTATAAATGTGTGCTCAGAGAATACGCTCCACCATCCGGTGGCCTGCGGCCCACATCTGGGCCCTGAGCTCATTCCATTCAGCCCACGAAAAATTTAGTACCTAACAATATTTGACACAGATAATTTCACAGAACACAATCAGCCTGGACATCAGAGACAATAGCAAAAGAACCTCTTGGTTCCTTCTGGTTATTTAGCTCAGTAGGAAGAGCTCAAATGCTGCAGCTCTGAGTTCAAGTCCAGCAGGGGCGCCTCAAGAAAGTTTTGAAAGGGGGGCCAGTTTGGGGGCCCCACTGTTAATCTTGGGCTAACAGACCAAAACAAAAGCCCTAATAGAGTTTGAAAAAAGTTTATCATGTTGTTGTCACATAGAAGTTGTTTGAAAAATACTGCTAAATGAGAATCAGAGAACTCTGATATGAGACTACTTTGTTTTTTAGAGACATTAATGACTGAAAACAGCACAGTCGCTACTGAACTGAAACTTATTCTCTCTTAAATTTACATCAATAAAACCAGCAATCCTTGAATAAATGCATATCACTCCCTGCCTTGCATATTCACGTTTTAAACAAACATATAAGACTGTCTTTTCCGGGGAGTGAGATTAGTTCTGATTAGATATCATCCCATCTCATATCATCACAAAAGCATTGATACCTTTTGTCCTTTAGTTTTAGTCCCTGTGCATCAGTTTTGATTTAGTTATTTTATTGGGGAAACTATTATATAAAGATCTGCCACAAAATTTTAAACCAAAGCCTGTATTTGTGTGTCTGTACTTCACAGAAGCTTTACTCCGCACTCGGTTTGTCCTCTTCATCATCTCTCTCGCACAGATTATTACTCTGTAAGAGGAGTTTATCTAAATCTCATTTCCTCTGCTCGTGGAAATCAGTAGCCAGAAAATGAGACGCCGCATTCGGGACGTCTGGGTCGTGATCCGACTCAGTTACCGACACGGAGGAGGGGAGCAGGCGACGACAAACAAGAGACGAACCTCAGAGCTCAAGCTGTGTTGGTGCGTCTTTGGGAAGACGTATAGCCCGGCGGACAGTCAGACAGATTCATGTCTGCGTTACAAGCTCAGGCGTGGCGGCATTAGACGGATGGCGGAAGAAAAATCCTGACAAACAGCAATGTTTGGCTCATAACTCTACGCCTAAAAAAAATGACACCTCGGTGGGAGCAGATCGATAGACGAGACAAATCACAGGGCTCCTTTCACTTCCTCAGCAGCAGCTCTGTCCTCGGGTCTGTCTGCTGCATCGAATCACTTCATGGTTGTTTGGTTCATTTTATACGCATATGTCATTAGACCATTAGGCTGCATGTGTGGTCGTTGCTAAGGGCTTAAATGTAACATGAATGAGAGTTTTTGTCCATATATCAGAGGTCAGTCAACTCTCCGTCAGGCTAAGCAGAGAGCATTTTGGGATGCTCTATGTGCTCTTTCTGGCCTGCGTCATTGTAAGATTAGCCGTGTATTTGTAGGTAGGCCTTCCATCTATACTGTTTAGCACTGCCTGGGTCTTTACAGTGTTGCTTTAAATCTGCACCCAGTTGTTATTCATGGTCCAGGATACAAAAGTGGTTTTAATCAAGTTATCCTTGGATCTGTACGCTTTGCTCAGATACTCTGTGGTTCTCTGTTGCTTTGTTCATTCCTTCCTTTTGACTTCAGCTAGCTACTGACAAATAACACCAACAAAGTTCCTGTCATTTCTTTCCCTTCCTGTCATTTGTCTCAGTTTTCCTGCACAGATTGACTGATATCGTATAAAGGGGGCAGCTGCAGCTCTCTGAAGGTCAGAGTTGTTCACAAAGGAAGCCTGCACAGAAGGAAAGTCAACTTAGCAGCAGATAAATCCAAACTACTGCTAGGATCTGTACTTTTTCAGCTGGTTTTGGTAATCTTTATGTTAGGTTTTTGGTCATGTTTCCTCGCGTGTTCCCATAGTCCTGCTATCCGTGTGTTTAGTTAATTCCCTGTGTTTAATGTTGTTAGTTCTTGTGTAGTTTTACTTCCTGTGTCCCCAGTGTCATCATTCACCTGTCCTCAGTCATTTGTTCCTCAGTGATTTTCCCTTGTCAGCCTGCCACTCCAATTAGCTCCTGTCCCTAGTTATTAATCACTCACCTGTTTCCATTTCCTCGTCAGCCGCCCATCTTCTCGTCAGTGGTTCACTGTTGCAGTGATGTGCCATCTGGTTCTCCTTGTGTCTCCCTCCTCGTGTTCCCCGTGAGCCGCCTTCATGTAAGTTTTTGTTTGCTGCCACGTCAGCCTTTTGTTTTGCTTTGCTAATAAATCAGTTTTTCTTCGAGCTCCTCGTGTCCACCTGCATTCATTCCTGCAACTCCAAAACCTGACAGGACAGACAATGGAGGGAAGGAGGGGGGAAAAAAATCAAAACAATAACTAAAAAAACAAAACAAAAAAAAAGTTTTGTCTGTTGTGTCCTATAAAAAGACATTTAAACTGTAGGAACAGTATGAGGGAAAAACTGAGTGGTTTTGACATGGTGACTTTTTAACTCATGCCACATTTCAAGATCCTAAGTGGTCTGTTAGTGCTCAGAGTATGTGTTGTGAATGACTCATTAAATTTGAACTCAATGTTTGTAAAATTGACTGAATTACAGGTATGTGTCGGCAGGGGTTGATTAGTTGTGGCAGCCATCTTGAATTAAATTGACTCCAAAAGTTAATTAGCTGTAGATGTACATCCAACGGTTACTTTCTGACAGTTTCCTTAAAATCTGCCCAATGAGTTTGACAAAAAAACAGACACACTAAGACACACACAGAGACAAGTCTCCTGATCTTCTCTGAAGTCGTCCCTCCTAAACGATCATCGCTACAAACTGTATTTTTATGACTAGTTTCATTAAGTTATCAGCTTGGCTCTGGGTTCATTCAGGTAGTCCATCTCTTTGACTCAGACAGAAAAATCTTGAATACTAAAGAAGGGATTTTCATGATTTTTATTTGTTCAGTCTTTTTGTTTTTTGTACATTTTTAGAGCTTAAGTGTCTGTAGGCTGTTTGACATCACAGATTTGGACTCTGTTTGCCTTCTGATTTACTCTGCTGCAGGCTCTAGCTGTGCCGAATGGAGTAAATCTGCCAGGAACGGCCGTGTGCGCTGCGGTTCGGAGTTTATGGTGCGTCCTGCTGAGCGTCGGGCCTTTGGGCTGCCAGCAGGAGAGGGGTCTGCTGGTTCCCAGTGATCAGCAGGATTACCCACAATACCCTGCTGCTCCTGTCTGGCCTTCTAATTGGTGACGTTGGTGTGCGGGCGTGGGTAATTAAAGCACAAAAACAGGAAGGACGTTCGAAACGTAAAGGAGGAAAACAAGAATGAGATGGGAAATCTTTATTCATACCCACAGTTCCTGTAAACGCACGTCAGAGAGAGGACGGAGTGAGACATTGTTTCCCCTCTAAACGAACCGGAAACACCAAACGAGCTCTGACTTAAGACTGTTTGACGCAGTGTCTGACACTTTGGCTTTAATTTAATCTAATTTAACTTGAAGTGTGTGTGTGTGTTTGATTCTATCCTCTGTGTGACCCTGTGATCAGCTTACAGATTTAATCGCCCCACCAGCACTCATTCTCATTCATCTGAAGTACAGAGTGTAAAAATAGACCTAAACTTGATGCTGATTTCCACCTGACTTAGACGAGAGGACTTTTTTTTTCCCCCAACAACAGCCAGAAGACAAATAGATTTGAAATAAATTTCAGGTATCTTCATTTATTTTCGCCCTCATTGCTACATGAGTGGCTAAATGCAGTGTTTTAATCTCTGTTGAGGTCTGCTAGGACACTTATAAAATTCAACTTTAAGCAGGGTGGAACAGTGGTTAGAGCTGCCGCCTCCAGCAGGAAGGTAGCGGGATCGCTTCCCGGCCTGGGGCCTTTCTGGGTGGAGTTTACATGTTCTCCCTGTGCACATATGGGTTTACTCCAGGTACTCTGGGTTCCTCCCACAGACCAAAAACATGCATGTTAGGTTAATTGATAACTCTAAAATTGTCCCTAAGTAGGAGTGAGCGCATCATAGGTTGTTTGTCTCTATAATATGTGTCCCTGTCCAGGGTGTCCCCCGCCTCTGGCACAGTGACTGCTGGAGACAGACACCAGCTCCCTGCGACCTGGAAAGGAGAAGCAGGTGAAGAAAATGGATGATTGAGCAGAGTCTGTGCTGCAGTGCCTGGACTTACCACAAGGAGTCACAGGAGTGATTTACTGAGAGGTGAGACAATGTCAGGAACACATGGAGGTGCCCATTATTGATGTGCGCTACAGCCTCTGATGAAAACACACAGCCAGAGGGGACAGTCAAACATTGTCAGACTTTTAAAAGTGTTGTCTCATCCAACTACACAGGCTTGTGCTATTCATCTTTATCATGAATGTTTCCCCTAATATACCAGTGCATGATCATGGCACAGGGGTTGAAATAACATGTAGGCAAACAATAAGAGGTACAGATCTGCTAATTAAAGGCTTATGTTGAAAATTATTATGTGTGTGAATTAATCAGACCTTAGGTCACACCTCAAAAGGTTACCTGGCTGCATAAAGTTGAATACCTTCGAGCAATTTTACAAGTACCTTAGTATGTTGGCAAAATAAATAAACTATTTAGATTTAGCTGCTGGTAAATTACTGTAAATTTGAGGTTTTAAATAATGTTTTACAGTTCTACTGGGTTTGTTTTTAGTACAAGACAAACTAGGTTTATGCCATTTTTCTTGTTTAAACATTGTTTACCATAAATAAATTTATAACATCATTCTTTAAAATAAAAACTTTTGATAAACAAAGAACAGTTCTCAGCAGTGAAACTTATAGTTTATAAAATAATGTACTGTACTGTTTTATACATTACTATTGTATTTTTTAAAAAATGAAATTCCTGTAACTGAGGCTGCCAGCATTTTCCTATAGATTAAACATTTTTCACTGTATTGTGTCATAGGTTGACATTGTAGTTTTTAAAGTGAACTTTTGGTATCTAAAGCTGTCAGTAAATTGTTGTAAATTTGTAAATAAAATATCGTATTATGCTGTACAGTTGCATTTTGTTTATTTTTACTAAAAGACTGTTATTAGGTTTACAGTATATCTATTGTTTACAGGTTGGTTTCTATAATTAAAGGTATAATATCTATATTTTACTGGATGCACTAGAAACAAGGAACAGTTCTCCACAGTGAAATTTAAAGTTTCAAAAATATTTACCAATTCTGGCAACTACGGATACAAGTATTTCACCATAAATTATTTTTATTTATTTATTTATTTTTACAGCATATGACCAGTATAGTTGCTGTAATGTTTCCCATACATCATCAATTTTATGCCCTCACAATATTGTTAATATTTTTACACAATTTACTTCATTTTAGTTATTTCTTATGGAAAAGTAGCCATGTCGGGTAATGTAGTGAGACGCATTAAAATTAAATCGTTTTAAACATTAAACTGAGGTGAAATCCATTCGAAACAGTGGTTTAAAAGGATTTTCAAGTGTAAATGGCAGCAGTAGCAGCTAGCTGTAGCACACATGTTGTGGCCTGGTGAATTTCCAGCAGGCATGTGATAATATTTCTGCAGAACTAACCGTCTAATGGAAGCCTGTAAAGGCTTATAAAACATTTTCACTTGAACTGCTCTGTTTTAGAGACTGGAGTCCGTTTTGAAAACTGCACCAATCCACTTTAGTCTCAGCTGCATTCAGACTAGCCGTTAGCTCGTCAGTCCTGTCAGGATTAAACTCTATTCCTGCAAACTGAGGAAGTTCAAAGAGCTTTCTACAACAGTTGAAATGTGAGTTATGCATAACATTTTAATCACAGCCATAAACAGAACATGTCAGGTGCCATTTTCTCAGCAAGAACAAAACACCCCAAGTAGCTTCTTCTTCTTAGCATGACGACATTTTCACTTCATCAGTTCCCAACTGTGCTAGTATTAAATAAGCTGCAAACCTGTGCCTTACAAGTAGTCAGGATTTGGAAGTCAGTCCTTGTTGTTGGAGTTCTTTGACTTCACATTTCTCAGGCTGCAGATGGTGCTCTGCAGAGTCAGCAAACAACCCCCAAGCACAGCGTTTATTGCTGATTTTGTGCCCAAAATATTAAGTTGCACATTAAAAAAACAGGCAAAGATATGTAAAATAATTTTAAAACATGTTCTGACTTATTTCCTCATTTTTGGAGAGGAGCTTAAAGCTACATAAATGTCACTTTGACAACAATTAAGGAAATTTCATACGGTGTCTGTGGACACAATGTGTGAAATGAATGACAATCTGGTTCCTGGTGTGGCTGGAATGATGACTCAGTCCGAAGCTTTTTATCCTCTGTGTTTATGGGGCGTTCTGTTACATGATTAGATTGACTTAACATGTGGCTTGATGCGTCGTGATGAAGCTAAGGACTGGCAGCTGTACAGTTTGTTTAAAGTGATGGTGTAGCTGGATGAGAGAGGAGGACGTGATCCGGAAAAACCTTCCTGCTCCCATCTGTTTGCATCCTGAATATCCTCTGTGTGTGTGCGTGTGTGTGTGGATATGTGTGGAAAATATTCCAGCCAAAACCACTGAACCAATGACAATCTGTTTGACTTCTAGGTTTGTATTCTCCACCATCAAATGGAGCAGGAATACCTCTGCGATGAGCTCTTTTGTTATCTTCTTGTAATGTTTTGTTTTGTTCTTTTTCGCCTTTTTTCTGTCTTTTTTCCAAACCGGATAAGTGTATCGGTGTCAACTGTTTGTTGTTCCCTTTGCGAGGCATGTTGTTACCAGCTACAGTCTCTGGTTTCCTGATAAGGCGAGAAGTAACAATCCCTTTGTATCATTAGGACTGAACGTCCCGAGCTGAAGTATTTCAGTGACGAACTGAATATCAGCTCATGTTCCAGAGAAAACCGAGCAGCTGTTACTCTCAAAGTCGAAAGGGATTACAATTTCATTATGTAAGAGGATAGAAAAGGCCCATCATTTCTGTGCTCAGATGCTGCTGCTGAGCACCAGCGGTTCATTCTCCAGCATGAATGAAAACTTGTCGCCTTTAGAGTAGATTTTTAGTGATGAGTTTAGTGTTTCTGTAGCAGAAATCAGCAAGGCTGTTTTGTCCTGCTACGTGTTCAATCACAGAGCAAACAACACTGGCAGCTGTGACAGAGCTGAACGAGGGGGAAAAAACAACAAGGCTTTGTGTGGATGAGAGGGAGCTGACGGCGCTGGGAGAGTTTGGTCTGTTTGTCAGGGTTTACACAGCGTACGAGCTGCAGAACAAACCTCCACCATCAGCACCGAGACGATCTGGTTCTCTGACTGCCAGCCAGACAGGCCTGACGGCTCCGTTTAATCCAACAAATAACAGCCTGCTTACAGGGGCTTTTCTTCCTGACTTCTCTGAACACATTCTGACACAGCAGGGAGGTCGTTTGCAAACTTGACTCCTATAAACCACGTGCGTCAAACTCAGGGTCCGTGGGCCAAAAACGGCCCTTGTTACACTTTATTGGGACAGCGAGGTAGCCTTTTATTTAAGAGCTGGCCCACCAATGACAGATCAAGTTTCTATAGCTTGTTACTTTGCTTGAAAAGATTGTAATGTATATGTCTTTTGAAAGAAAAGTTTGACCAGTTTGCTTGAAAAATCAGGATAAAACAAAAGCCAAAGAAAATTATTCTTTAGAATTTCTGTGGGAAATAATCATTCAAAGTTTTAGAATTTTGTGTTTTATGGTTTCTGTGTTGTTATCTTGCATTAATGGGTCCTGTGATTTTTGGTTCATTATTACTTGCCCCAGGCCCAGTTGTCCTTGTCCTCACTCTATTGTATAGGGAAAATTTATCGCCTTCCTCAATTTTACCCTGAATTTTCTACGTTCAGAATATCTTTCCACCCCCTGTGAGGCTCTTCACAACCTGGACAACAATGTGGCTGAATTAAAGCAAATTCAGACACCCTCTCTCAGTGTGAATGTAATCAAGGAACTGTTCAACTCTAAGTGCTCAGAAAATAGGTTTTCCAGGTCTGCGAGATGTTCTCCTGCACCCTCACCTCGCTCTATAGTACGACAATACTACCACTTAGGCCCACTATCTCACCATGCCATGGGCCCCACTCTGGTACACCTCACTCCGATATAGCTTGGGTGTGATGGAGTCATAGTTTAGGCATGAGGTCAGTGTGGCCGGTCCCGCTTCAAATACTCAATGACCAAGCCACACTGATACGTGCAAACCTCATGTCATATATATGCTGTCTAATGCTCCACACAGCCAACATGATATATAACCACTGTGGCCTTGCTACAGAGGTTTCATACATTCACAAAACCATCATAGACCCATCACACTCTACCATATGTAATGGGGGAGCCTACTGCGTTCATAATACACCCCTGAACACATCACTAAGACCCTGCATTCTCATTGTGACTCTATTTTCATGCCAGCAGGGTTGTCCCTCAGTGTGAAGTGGGTGTTGGTTCAGTTTAAAATAAACGATTTTACATTATTATTGTTGCCCGTTGCCAAAAGGATTATGTCTGTGTACGTGTGTTAGCCTGTCATCTACAACTGATTAGCTTTTGAGGTGGACACATTTCAAGATGGCTGCCACAGCCAGCTGACCTTTGAAAACAACCAAAATTGCTAGAACTCAGTCAGTTTTATAGATGCTGAGCTCAAATTTAGTGTTCTAGAAACTGAGTCATTCACAACACATGTTCTGAGTACTAACAAAATTACACAAGATCTTGTGATATTAGTTTAAAAATGCCATAAAAAGCAGCGGCCTACGTGCCTTTCTTTAAGGAATGCTAGGCTTTCAATTTTTGGCCTGCCTTTGGAGGTGTGTATACATTTGCCCCTTGTAGTAAATTTGAGTCTTTACTGATATTAATGTTTTCTAGTAAAGATCAAAAAATCATTGGGGATGCTTTTGCAAGTCAAACAGTGAGGCCTTGTAATAGCCTACTTTAATTTTTACTCATTTTTGCTCAAGAATGAACTTCAGCACATGAATAGAAAACCAAACATTCAGATGATGCATTGCTCTAACTAACATGGACATCTGATCATGTGACTCGTAGTCATAAATGTTCCAGTTTGGGAGGATAAGAATCCATCTTTGAGTACTTACTGACATTACTTTTAAATGTAGTTGCTCCAGCAGTACATTGCTGCTAGCATTGTGTTGACTTCAGATGCTGGTAGAAAGGGGCCGCGGCAGGAGAGTCAACAATGAAACATACTGTGTCTCTTGTTCTAGACATTCTGACACATGCCTCTTTTTTCAGTGAACAAATGTTCAGACACCACCACCTTGCAAAAAAATACATATATAACAAGAACGACATAAAAAAAAGACTAAATAAATAAAAAGTTGTGATTTGATCACAGGCCAACAGCGTCCCAGCAGCCTTCCTTGTTACTTCCCCTCAGATGGGCCGGCGTAGGCAGTGTTCAGATTCTTGGACGCTCCTCTCACAGATCTCCTGCTGGCACCGATGAGGTCACGGCTGTGTGGGCAGCCCAAACCATATGTTACATCAAAACTGTGTGAAAGTCCTAATTCGCAGCAGGGCAATATGCAATGTCTTTGCTAATGGGCCAACCATCTGTTAGTCACAGAAATATAAATAAGGAGCCGAAACATTATTTGGCTAAGTGCGACCATGCAAAGGCCAAAATCTAAGCTCAGCTGGATTTCTTAGCAGTTCTATATTTATCTACCCCCATATATTCTGCTTTTTCCACATATTGTGACACATTCTCATACATATGTCGACAAACATTATGGTTTAAAAGAACAGAAATATATTGTTTATGCAGCTACTTTGCTAAACTATCATCTGTGTTCTATTTAAAGTTAAGAACGATTCTGTAAGACTGCTTAGCAGAAATATCCTCTTCACCTGCTGCCATAAAAAGGCATTCGATTATGTAATTGCCTGTGTGCGTTTGTCTGTCTGCACAAAAATCCCATGAACCATTGGACGGATTTTAATGAAACTCCCAGAAAGTAATCACTGGATGTACATCTAGAACTGATTAACTGATTCATAATGGCCACCACAGCTAATCAGTGGATTTTGTAAATATTAAACTAAAATTTGGTGCAGTGAAAGCTGAGTCAGCCTAAACAGATACTGTGTGAAATGCTAACAATGTGCTACATCTTTGTTCAAAACCACAATATTCAACTCTTCAGATTTGTACTTTAGTCCAATAGATGGCAAAAATGCTACGGCTTGTCACATGAAGATTTATAAAGATGGACGAAGCGTCTCCGTTTCCTTCCATTGTTCAAAACTGAACCCTAAACGTCCACTGAGTTCTGCTCCGCAGCTCTTTTGATTCCGCAGAACTCGCTTCATTTCTGAAAGCTCAAATCTATGCAAGACGTGGGTGGCTCCATTAAGGTTTTGTGAACATTCAGAGGCAGCTTAAAGTTTGTTTTGCAGCCTTTTTGTGAAAGTGCCTGATGTTTTCCCATGCAAACATACAATAAAAAAGCAAACAAACAAAAAAAAAAAAAAAAAAGTTGACCCAAACATGGCATACAGCTCAACAAAGAAGGTTGAGATGAAGAATGGGAGGCTGAAGAGCTGAGTGGAGACACTTGGGCTAAATGACAACAGGAAACAGGTGTGAGTGGGCGGGGCTGGAGCTGAGGAGAAGAAGCTGACTGTGGAAAAGTACTGACTGAGCGAAAAAGGCTGATGGCACAATGGAAAATAAATTAAATGAAAACACAAGGAGCAAAGTGACAAGAGTGTCAAAAACATAAACACAGCAATAATAAAATAGATAATAAAAATAAAAAATAACTACAAAAACTCAGGATCCTGACACTACTAAGAATCCAGAATTTGGGATGAAGGCTAATGACATCTAGTGTCATAAACTGCTAACTGCAACCAACTGCATACACCCAAGATTTGACCAGGTGAACTGAGGGTGCCAACAGCACATGTACAATGGTAGCGCTCATTGAAAAGGTGGGGCAGATACTGTGTACAAAGATTCATTGTATCCTCATTTTGTCATTTTACTGAGGCTGCATCAGACGGACTGATACACTCAGCAGCCTCAGCACACATACATTCCTGTAGTAACACGGGCGTTGTTTGGTTGAGAAAACAAACACTAACAGCAACAAACTAAACAAACAGCATCAAGCAAAAGTGTATAGGTTTAATATTAGCAAATGTGGCTTATGTTGTTGAGAAGGATTTGTTTTAGAAGCCTGAAAAATGATTTTAAAAAACTGGCCCTTGTTTGGCTAGCCCTTGGCCTAGCCTGGATGAAGACTTTTGCCCTTTTGTCCAACCTCTGTGCTCTATGACTGATGTCATGGCTGATAAGGTACTAATTATTGATAACTATTAGACAGAACATCATTTCAGAGTTGACTAGACAATCCCTTTAACCCCTTTTGGTGTTGTATTTGGGTCCAACAGGCCTTTTTATTTGTCCCAAGCCTAATCTTTAAGCCTTCTCAGGATTTTAAAGCAGAGGAGCTATTTTCTCTCCTGCACGTCCCTTCATCCTGCCCAGAGTTGTACTGTGTTTTGTTTTTCTGATGGCAAAGAGGGGGAGGGGGAAGGGGGGCTCATTCATTCATTTGAGGAAGAATCGGAGGAGGAAGAGGGGCGGCAGGGAATCCCACAAAAGGTTATGAGAAACATCGCGTTCGCTTTTGCATCCCAGGAAGTCGAGGCTGAGAAGCAAATGAAGAGCTGGAAGTAAATGTAGAAGACGCGGTGCAGAGAGAGGACAAGCGAGCAGCAGCCTGATGTTGTCGCAGAGCTCCGGACTCCCTGCTCTTTGTGATCACAGGCAGAAGGCGGCGGATGAACCTGTCCCCCACCCCGAGCGGCGAGGCCTCAGCTGGACGGCACAGAGGTGCGCAGACTTCTGGCAAAATGTCAAGGATGCTCCGAGAAGAATCCGGCTGCACATAGATAGACAGCATGAGAGATGGAATTTATGGCTCTTTCAAGGGATCCGGATCTTGCAGATGCGGCACTTTCAAAGAACGGTTCTGAACAGAACGATAAGTCACATGGTACTGCCAGTGACGTAGTACAACATATGTCATTCCGTACGCCCCTACATCATTACAGAGTGCTGTGCGTAGGGACGTACACTTCAGTCCTTTTCTTTAATGAGAGAAAGACTGAGGTGATGGTCTTTGGAAGCTCCAATGAGACCACCTATGTTGGTTCCTTGGCCCAGTACGTCAGGCCAAAAAAAAAAAAGTTAAATAAATCACATCAGAGTAGTTACATCCATTTTTTCTATTTGAGGCAGCTGGCTAAAGTAAAGCCGATCCTTTCTCAGTGGCATTTTGAAACAATAATTAACGCCTTTGTTACCACTCTGCTGGATTACTGTAACACACTTTATAAAGGAATCGGTGGTTCCTGCGTCTCTCAGGTTCAGAGGCTTCAGAATGCTGCTGCTCGTCTTTTAACCAGCACACAAAGATTTGATCACATTTCCCCTATTTAAGCCTCCCTGCACTGGCTGCCTGTACGTTTTAAAATTATTTTACTTGCTTTTAAGGCACTTAATGGCCTTGCCCCACCCTACCTGCCTGAACTGCTACATCCCTACAAACCCTCTGGATTCCTTAGCTCCTAAATTATGGAATGACCTTCCCTTGGACGTCATCCAGGCCTCTTCCCTGGCCTTTGAAACCATCTGAGATGTAGACTTTTTAATTGTTTACTAATTATTTAATTTTATTTTTTATCTATTCCATTTTATTTCATTCTGAATGACTGCATGATTGTTTTATTATGTGCACAGCACTTTGGTCCTGTGGGTGTTTAGAGTGCTGGTATGGTATGATATGTACCACGTGACTTGTCAATCACCCCCTTCCCCCCTCCTGAGAGCAACTGCTGTGCTCCTCCCCATTGCCTGTCCCCCGGTTCCTTGGGACAGCAAAGGAGGAGCGTGTGTTTGTCTGCATTTGAGGAGGAGAACACTAGAAGGGAGTAAAAAAAAAAAAAAAAAAAAAAAAGAACGGTTCTGCACTGCCTTTGGTCCGGCTCCCTTCATTCGCGTTAAAGAGCCGCTCAAAAGATTCGGATCGTCCGCGAACGTCACATCTCGAGTCGGCATGTCTGACAGCAGAGGAGGAGGAGGAGGAGGGGGAAGAGGAGGAGGGGGAAGAGGAGGAGGAGGAGGATACGGGACACGAGCGGAGCTGAAGAAGACGTCCACTTTCTAACAGATTTCCAGCCACCCGCCCGTGGACGTGCGCGCGTGCTTTTATGTGCGCCTCATTCGGCTGTTTTGCTTTGTTCGGCTCGGGTGTGAACTGGAATGCCGAAGCCCTGCCGGGTCCAAACACGGATCTCCAAAGGGTCACAGGATTGTTTTCGGTGGAAGGGGAACCTCCTGCTAGGAGCCCCGCAGCTCCTTCTCTGACCCTCTCCATGGATGACTCGGGGATAATAAGACGCAGGAGGTTGCAGGTGAGCTCCACGCTCCACGTCTAGAATCTGACCTTTTGTTCCCAGATGTTCAGCGGCCACACATCTGTGCACGACACTGTCCGAGCATTTATTATCCCGTTATCATTCATTTGTCCTCAAAGGATGGTCGTGTCCAAACGGACATCAGTATCTCCTGTTTTCTTAAAGAATACATTTATTTAGACTGTATGTACAGCTGTTTTACAAATCCAGTCATCACTGTTTTTTTTGTTTGTTTGTTTGTTTGTTTTTTTCAGTTTAAAGGCATATTCCGTCATTTTGAAGTAGGGCTCCAAGGAAAGGTTATGAACAGTTAATATCTTACCCATTGTAGTTGGCTCTCTGAGTGAACTCAGTTTTGAGAAACACTGTTAAATTCTGACCAGCCTGGTGAACAAAAGGCTGTGTTGTCTTCAAAAACAACAATCTCTTAAGATTTCATATGGATTCCAGCGTTTCCTCGAAGCTTCTGGCCAGACACAGAAATAGACAAAGAATTAGAGTTTATGCTTTGCTTTTCATGACAGCTCGACGTTTGAACAATAACATAAATGGTACATTTAAATACATGAATAATCTGTCGTCTTGTACAGCCAGGGGGAGTATTTCCTCTCAGACTGAAGCCAGTCCTCTGGTGTTGGCTGGTCTTTGGCTGCTTGTTTGGAGGTGGACCTGTGATGTGTTCTTCACTTGGACCCGGAGCAGGAGGGCGGGCTAATCTGGCTGCTATTGTTACATTATTCACCACAAGACTGTTTAAAAATCACAAACTTTTTTTTGTTTTTGTCGAAGCATAAGTTGAACATGTCTAAGGATGATGCTCTGGATGCATCAGGTCATGAAACGTATCACTTTGTTCGGTGCACACTGAATACAATGTTCAATTTTAGATTCAAAACTCTAAAGGTGAGTAAATGATGATGCATCGGCTTTGACCAGCTTCAGTGAACTTGGTCCTGCGCGAACACGTATGGACGTTTAATAATTTATTACATGCCATAACCTTCATGCTGTTGGGGGCGGCCCCCTTCGATAATGTTAGGGGAAACGCTGGATTTACAAAAACACTATTTTGCAAACCTTGACACTGCCATCAGTTTGACATGACGCAGTTATTCTGGTACAAATGTTATAAAATTCCTGCTGGAAGAGCCCCAAGGCTGCACAGGAAGTGCTAGCAGCTGCTGTCATTATTTGTATAATATGTAGATTTTTTGCGCAAACAACCGTGTAATGCCAGAGGGATGAAGGTGTAAAGCTAAGGCTATGAGACATTTGTCATAAGAATTGTTTAAAAACAGCAGCAAACCAGACTGATGAGCTGCTGGCTAGTCTGAACGCAGCCAATACCGAAGCGAACTGCTGCTCAAATCTCAAAAAACGTCACAACAGACAAACTCAGGCTGCAAACCCGTGACTCGTAGCTTTAACGTCCATCAGTTTCACATTACACAGTTATTTATATGAAATTCTTTGGTTATTTGCACACGCAAATACTAGCAGCAGCTAGCTGTAGCACTTCCAGGTCAGCCTGAGGTCCGGTTTGGCAGGAGCTTTATAATTTTACTACCAAAATAACTGGGTACTGGGACACTGACGGCAGTGAACTGGTTTAAATAATAGCATTTGCATTACTTAAATTTCAAAGATTAGTTTTAAGATGGCAGCTATTTGCTTTGGAAGTGGGTTTGCTTAAATAAGCCATTATTAGCTTATCAATGGGGACAGAAAGGTGGTTTATGTAAAAATAACAACATTATTTTAACGTCACTGTCAATTTTGCTGTATCTGATCATCCTGGTGGATGATAATATCTCTGCAGAAGGTGAAACGTAAGTGCTACAGCTAACTGCTGCTATTTCAGCTTGCAAACAATCATATAATTCAACATAAATGTATGAAACTTTAGAGAATGGAGTTGTCTTAAGATGGCACTTTGCTCAGACTGGTCATTCAGTTGTAGATCCGGTCAGAATAAAACTCGGTTCCTTCAAACTGAGAGCTATCTACAACAGGTAAGATATTAATTGTTCATAACCTTTTCAGAAAACCACTTTGAAATGGCTGGAATAATCCTTTTTATTGGCATTTTCTGCCAACAAGATAGCCTGTGGCTTTAACTCCGTCACTTTTACTGATCGTGTTGTGAGAAAAGATTTGTAACTGAGAGTCAGTCATTCACAACACAAACTCTGACATCTCATGTAATCTCATGGCGACTGCGCACGACATCATTTAAAATCAGGTGATTTTAGTCCTAAACGACAGGATTTTCAGCTGTTTTGTTGCTGTGGTTTGTGTGACCCTCTGTGTGTGCTTGGAGGGGGGCAGTGTTTCTGGAGCCTGTTCAAACAAATTGACCCAATTTTATTCAAAGACGTGCATTCCTTCTACATTCAGGTCACAAATCGGTGACTCGTGGCTTCGCCGTCATTCGCCTAATTTTAGGATTTAGCTGTTTTTACACTCTGCGCAGCCTCTTTGAGGAAATGCTGCTGATGAGCGGCCACTCATGCATGCTGATCCGTCGGCACTCATCCATTACGAGGCAGCCTGCGTAACCACAGATCAACGCGCCCCCTACGCCGGCATCCCATCATTGTTCGGTCAAGCCAAGTGAACTGAACAGAGGCGAGCGTCCTGCAGGCCGCACCGAAATCTGCTTCCTGTGTGCGCGTGCGTTCACTTGAAAATACGACTCAGGGGGGCAGCGATCGGAGCTGCGCCTCAGCACTGCTTGGAGGGAAAGCCGAGACCCCTCTCCCTCTAAGAGAAAGCGCAGGGGGAGCTAACAAGAGGCGAAGGGAGGATTACAGCGAGGTGTGCTGATGATTTCACGTCTCATCATCTGCCAGCGCTCAGCTCAGCTCCTGCGACGTACGACACGAGCTGGTGTGGGAATTAATCATCAAACAGTCCAGATCATGTCTCAGATATTGTATAGATACAGGCAGGCCCGGCGGAATGATTTAGTGTCAGTACGTGACGGAGACATCCACGCACGTTTTAAGCCCGTATGTTATCTCATGGCTTTGTGTGTCTATGAGAGCGAGCTGACAAGTGATTGACTCTGCTCAGCTGCCGTTCGACTCCCCTGGGTCTCATCACTCGCTCCCTCTCCCACAGAAACACACTGTGATGCTTCCAGCACCATATGGCGACACACACCCCTCTCTCCTCTGCAGTTGGGGTCAAGGGTCACGCCCATGACGCATTGCTCCAACACGACGAACATGAAAGGAGCACGATCTTTGCATCTCGATTCTGTGAGCTCCACTCTGTGTTCATTTGACCGGCTACATAATCATACTCAGACATTTTGTCGAAAGAGCAGGAATTTTGTAGGATTTTAGTGATCTAGTTGATTTGCGTAACTGAAAATGAATAAAAACTTGATTTATCCTACATCTTTTGAGGGGAAGTACGGCTCTTAATCAAACCATAACTGGATCACACATTTCTTCAGTTTTTGGGAACAGAATAAAAATTCATATGGTTCTGTACTAGGTCAAAAATTTAGGTCAATACAACTTCTAATAAACAAGAATGTACGAGCTACTGTACCAAAATGTGTCATTATGTAGGCAAACGGTGTAAAACAAAACAGAACAGGTGATTTAATGGCTTGTTGACCCACTTTTAGCAACAAAAATTATCATTGTCTTAGATCGTCCCACTCTTCTTTATAACGTTACATCAGTTCATGGAGATTTGTAGGTATTTGTTTCTGCACATCCCTCTTAAGGTTCTGCCTCAGAACTTCAGTCAGGTCGAGGTCTGGACTTGAAGTGGGTCATTGGAACATCTTGATTCTTTTTTTATTTTGTTTTTACATACATTCTGTTGTAGAGTTGCTGGTTTCACTGGGATCGTTGTCCTGTTTCATGACCTAATTTGGTCCAAAGCTTCAGCTTTCTGTCCAAAGAACATTATTTCAGAAATTTTGTGTTTCGCAATCTTACAGACCTAAGCCATGCTGCGTGCATTCTTGTTAAAATGAAAAAAAAAAAAAGAAATCCCTTCAGTGAACTTTACCCCTCCACACGCTGCTTACAGAGGTTTGTAGAGTCTGAGATGGAGCTTTTGGGATTTTTTCTGCTGTTTCTGTAAGCACCATACAAGCTGATCTCAGGGGGAATTTCCTGGGATGTCCACTCCTCTGAAGACAAGCAATTATCTTAATGCTTTCCATTTGTGTATAATCTGTTGTTTTTTGTTTGTTTGTTTGGAGTTTTTTTATGTAGAATGATGAACTTCAAATTGTTTGAAAATGAACTTATAACCCTTTCCGGATATGATGAGGTACAGAAAAAGCCAAAGAGTTCAAAAGTAGCTGGCATCCAGCAAATATCACCATATAAAAACCTTAATTTAGCTGCATTTTTGTTGCTACTTTTTGTTAATTGACCAAAAGTATTTTGTAAACGTTTGTCTAGAAGAGTTCATATGTTAACTCCAATCGGCATAATGATGCAAGATAATTTTATTTACAATAAATTATGATTTTCTTCCTCCCTCAGTTTGTTTTTGATCGATCCATGGGTACAGCCATCTTTGAGTAAACAAGCACACGCCCTGTTGTAACACCACCACTGATTGGACAAGAGTTCTCATTTATCTGCCGAGGCTTCTGATTGGTCGATGTTGGGCGGTGTGACACTGAGTAATTTTTCAGGCAGTGGATGACAGATTAATGTCCGAGAAAAGAACGGTTGGATTCTACCAACCAGAAAGGACGTCAAGACAATCGATTTCAAATCTCCAGTTAAAATGTTTTTATTTAAATCTATTTTACAAGATTACTTCCTTCAGGTTTACTGCCTTGGGAGATGGTTCCTTCTCTTAGCTGAATTAATTCTCCATCTGAGTTTCTGAAAAAGCTCCCAGTCGTTCCAAAGAGCCAAAAAGTCTCATAAATTACCCTCAAAAACTGCTGATTTTGGACTCTTCGAACACCCTCCCAGCCTTGTTCCAAATGATGTTCTAAATTTAAATTTTTTTTTGGTGCAGGGCCTCCACACCCACTTACTTTTTCTAATATAGTCTCCTACTCCTGAAACTTTTCAACCTCCTTGTGATGGCCAAATCCATGGCCACACTCTAAAGCCTTAATGTCAGTAACTCCTTTTATACACTTTATTTATATTTTTTCTTTCATACAAACACAATAATATTTTAGTTGCAATAAAAACATTTATTAGTTGATTTGGATACATTTGTTCTATTTGTTAGCACGCCCATTTAGTAACAAATGTGTTTGTCAATTTAATTTGTTGCTTAAAATTAACTTTGTGTTTGTTTTTGCTGGTACTTGCCTGCCTTGGAGTTGCCAGACAAAAGATTGGGGCCAGGNAGTTTCTTTGTTTAGATAAGTTTCTGTATTTTAAGTAAATATGAGTGTTTAAAGTTTAATATTTTGGGTTTTCATTTTTGGGTCTTTAGTTTAGCCAAACTTAGCTGTACTGTTATTTGTTTTGTGTTGTTTGTAATTGTATTCTGTTTAGTTACCCCTATTGTGTCTTAATTGGTCTGATCAGCCATTATATAAACCCCTGTGTGTCATTTCTTAAGGAAGGTCAGTTTTGTTTGTTTGTGCAGCCAGGGTTTGCATCTTTTTGCCTGAGTTCAGTTTTTGTCTTTTTTGACCTCTTTTATGAGCTCAGTTTGTCTTTTTGTTAGTTATAATTGTTGGGTTAAAATAAAAGAGACTATTTTTCTTATATCTCCTGTGACTCCTCCTGTTTTAACTCGGTCCTTCACACTCCTGAATAGCTTTTTCTAGACTATTGCTGATGTCTTTCCTGCTTGGCGTTGTGTTAACACACACCTGTTTGCTCCAGAGCAGCAAACTGACAAAACTCCTGCTTTTACAGAGGCGATCAGACTGATGAGGATCATGTGCATTTTGTCGTCAGCACCTTAATACCAATGATGGAGTGAGGGCATGCACTGCTTCTGCACTTTAGCTTAGATAATGTATGGCATGGTTTAACATATTGTGTTGTTTGAAGTTAATAATTTTAAGATTTAGTAAGAACCATATAAGGGTTTACATTGCTTTAAACCCTACAAGGTCTTAGATCTGAGAAATCCTGCATTTTATTTTTACCATCTTCTTCCAAGAAAACTCCTTGATTAATCCTCGCTGTTCATCTTCTGGACATCTCCTCGACATTTCTCTTAGCACAGCGTCTACACAGTGCCTCTCGTACGAGCAGCAGAGCACTTTATGTTCGTGCCCCTCGGCTAATCTTATATTCTCATAACAAGGGCTTTTTTTTCATTATTGCTTCAGTGCAGCCTGTATGTCCTGAAGGACACAATAGCAAAAGGGAGATTTTATGGTCTGAGCTTATGACCGTACCAGGAGGCTGAATTCACTGGCCTTTAAAGTCTCTGTTGGTTTACTGCCTGCATCACAATGTTTGTTCCCCGTCTGACTTAATGAAACTGCAGCATACCAGAGAATCCTCATCTCGTCACATTTTTGCTAAGGGCTGTCTTCATCAGCAGATAATTCAGGACAGACCTCACGAACTTAAAGGGATATCGCAGCTCCTTAAAGATAGGGTTTGTAAAAGGTTATGAACAATTAATATCTTACCTGTTGTAGATAGCTCTTTGAATTACCTCAGTTTAGAGAAAAGGAGTTTAATTTGGAGCAGATTGAAGAGCTAACAGCTAGTCCGAGTGGGGACAAAATCAAAGAGGCTTGCTGCTAGGACTGCATGATATTAGGAAAAGGTGCAGTTGAAATATTATTGCGAAATATTGTTGTTTCCTCTCTTTTTCTACTGTCGTCACAATGTTTGCAGCAGTCTTCAATGCTGCTTTAGCATTTAGCTTTAGCATTTCAACTACAGACTAGCTTGTTTATCCGATCAAAATCAAACTATTGTGAAAAGTAAGGTTTTATGATATGTTTTCTCAGATGGCCTCATTAGGTTTAACAGAACTGCTGTGTAGCGTATGCATGTTCATAGTTTGATGTTGGACCATGCTGCCTTCCAGCCAAGACAAGACTACTGGTGGCCTTGTCCTTTCTTCTGATAAGCTTTAAAAGACATTCTCTTACAGCTTTAGGTTAGATATGTTCGTTTTCTGCTGTCTGAAGCTGTCTCATCCCTGGGACATTTTTGTTCAACATTTATTTTTTAATAAATTGATTAAACTCAGTAAGCTGTGTCTACCTTATCTCTTCTGCCACCACAACTATATTTCTCCAAACTGAGGTCATTCACAGAGCTATCTACAACCGTTAAAATAATTATTGTCTATAACCCTTCCACATAACCCTACTTAAAAGATCTGAAGTAAAGCACAAGGACATAATAAAAACACGAACAGACGCGGATAAATTTGTTGGTATCGACAGATGGTGTGACTCATCGGTCCCAGAAACTTTATGGCTTGTCAACAAACCTTTTGGTAAATTGCTGTTTGTTTCTTTTCTGTCAGTAGTGGAGCCCTCCTGGGTCTTCTTCCACGGAACTCAGTATGATTGATGAAAATGTGACGTACAGTGTGATCAGAAAGTGACGTATCTTAACCTTGGAGTTCAGCTTGGATGGTTTTGGATGGTTTCCTGTCTGGCCAACCCGGGGTCGCATTTCCTCCTGCGTCCACTTCCTGGGAGGTTGGCTACAATCCCATGAACCTTGTACATTATTTTTAATAATGCTGTCCTGTCAGCTGTGGTCAGAGGAACATGAAGCTGCATGGAGGTGGTCTTCTAGCCCTTTACCTTAAGCATAAATATCTATATTCTCTCACCGTTCCTTTGTCTGCTCTACGTTCAGCGTGAAGCGCACAACGACACCAAACCATGGCGCGTTTGTTCCGTTTAAATCAACTAAATGTCCCAAAAGACACTTGCGATCCTGATCACTTAGTTTGAAACATGATGCAAAGAATAATGGTTACTTTAAACGTACCAACAAATCTGTTCATAATATTTTAGGAAATCTTTGTAAAATAATCATTTCCTTACATATTATTGGGTTACTCTATGACATACGAAAGACATGAGGATATACATTACTCAATTTCACTTAATCACTTTTCACATAAAAACAAAGCATTATTTCAATCTGCTGTGTATGTATAAGATGCTTCCACGAGGCATAGAAACAGTTTAAAAAAACGAACACGCCTTTTCATGAGCACTCTGTCTGCTGGTTGGATATTAAAAAGCCCAGCAGTAATCTGTAACTATAAGCCGAAGGACTTCCATAAGCCAGAGACATTAGAAGACAGTGGCACCATCGCCCTTCAGTTTGAATAGCCACCGATGTTTGCGCTGCCTCCCCTTCTTTTAAGCCCTGAAACATGTCCTCACAGGCTCTTCTGTCAGAGCGACAGCCTGGGGCCAGAAGGGATGAGACGATCATTTATTAGCTCAAACCTCAGCTTTATGCCCCAAGGATCCAGCTGAACCTGGTTAAAAAGAGCTATTGCTCAAGTGGGAAAAACAAACAAATGTAGTTTGGAATTGTGTGGGAAGTTCATTTGGGATCAGTGGGTATTTCATGTGACGGAGAACTCCAGTTGTCATTATTCTGCCCTCATCAACAGGAGACTTAATTAGTGGGAGAATTAGTCTGAACACCACAAACATCAACCTCAGACATTTGTTTTTTTAAGAACATGCAGTGGTGCAATAAACGCCGCGAGCAATAAGCACGGCATTCTGTCAAATTAATTAAACCGCAGGAGAATCACTTTGAGACACAGTGTTCAGATTCTGTGACAGGATATATGAAAACAATAAGCTTCCATCTTTATAATTTATTGTCTACTTGTTGTTACTTTGTGGAAATGATGAAACTGTGTGTCAGAATGGCAGCTGTAGAAGCACAATCGTGTGTACTTTGCTCATCTCACAGTATTTGTGACCTTTTTTTTCCCACAATTTGAAGTAGAATTATGAGGAAAATTCAAGCTGGTACTACTTCATAGCAATCATCCCAAAATATAATATTTAAGTTACATAACAAGGAACTGCTGTAATGAAATTTTTACAAAATTATTGAAACTAGCATCCCTTGAAAGATTGTATATCGTTTGCTCCCTTTCTCATGTGAGCTGTAAATACTCAGATCTTGCCTTTTAGCTACTACCACATCAAATTTTAGCTCATTGTTTGTAAAATTGTCTAAGTTATAGCCATTTTGTGTTCTCTAAGGTTGTTTAGCTGTAGTGGCCATCTTGGAATGGGTTAACTCCAAAAGTTAATGAGTTATACACATTACGTACATTCAATAGTTACTTTCTGACATCATTTTGTCACCCAAATAAGTCATTGTTTTGGTTGACAAGCTAAAGCTGCCTTGGTGTTCATTATATTTCCAATAAAACCTTCAAAGAATTATTAGTTTTTATAATAATAAAGAGAAAGATATTTTATCTTGTAAAAAATTAGGCCTCAGAGGCGACAGGTTTAATAAAAACAGGACTGGGTCGACAATAGAGCCTTGGGGAACGCCACGTGTAAGTTGTGCCACAGCAACTAATCATAAAAACAAAATGTTTGTACGCTGGAATAAATGCTTCCTGAAGTAGGTGCTTGCAGTTAATCTGGTGTCTTTTCATCTGAATGATCTGTAAAAATAAACAGATGATTCTAAAACCTTAACTGAGCCATGGCAGTTTTTAAAAAAATCTAATTATTTGATCAAAATCTTTTTATTTTAATAAATAGAATGGGATTCACTGTTCACTACTAGCCTCTCTGCAGAATTATTTTTACCTTAATTCAGAGTTCAGATGTTACAGTTATCCTAAAGGTAGAAGTTGTCAAAATTTAACGTCTTGCCTGTTATAAATAACTTCTGGAAATGCCTCAGTTCAGAGAAACAGTTTATATCTGACAGGAATGATGAGCTGATGGCTAGTCCTAACACAGCCAAGACTAAAGGGGATTGCTACCATCTAAAGAACCAATCCAATTTCCCAAATTCTATAGCAAACACTGATCATAAACCTTTACATTGCCATCAAATGGTTCTTTACATGCTATTCTCTGATTATTTACAAGCGTAAACAGCAGCTGCAGTTAGCAATTCACTTTGATCTTCGCATTGTTCAGACTAGCTATTAGCTCATCAGTACTGTCGGGTTTCAGTTCTATTTCTCCAAACTGAGGTCATTCAGGAAGCAATCTGAAACAGGTCAAATTAATTATTTATTAATTTAGCACAGAAGCCCACATCAAAAGGTCTGAACTATTCCTTTAATGTGTCTCTCTTGTAAATCATTTCCTCCTTGGGCTCTGAGTACTCAGGGCCAATAAGTCGATCATTGAAGGACAAAGTGAAGGGGGATCAATGGGTTGAATATCCAGTTGTCCTTGTAAAGAAAGATTTGTTTCAGTTAACATGTAATCCCCGGGTCATGCAGCTGAATGTCCATAAAGCATAAGTGGATGATTTTATTTATTTTTTCTTGTTGCTTTTGTTGAGTTTTTCTGATTTCTTCATGCGTACACAAATGCCCCCACAGTCCCACGCGTGGCACATTTGATGCTTGAATCTAATCAGGGTAATTCGTCAGACTTGTTGTTCTTGATTGGTAATTTCTGTAGGGTGACTGTGCAGCAATCTGTACCAGCGCTGCCGTCATTTTACATTAATAGCGAGCCACAGCGGGCCTGTCGAGGCATTGATTTCTGCTGAAACAAGAGAAAACTCTGTGGAAAATAAAAAAAAGTTATGAAGCAGGAGGAGGCCAGTGCTTCCGGTTTATCTTTTCCCTTGTTAAGTTACTATTTCCTACTTCATTTTAACATCATTCTGACATTAGATAACTAAGAGAAATTGAAAACCAGTCGTCAGTTTTAATTATTTCAGCCATCCTGGTGCCAAAGCAGGTAAGCCAACATTAAAATACCCATACACCTCAGCTGCCTTTGAAGAAGAAGTCATTCAGAACTTGACCTTTTTTGAAACGCAGGTTGGCACATTTAATGAATCGGTTGAGGTTTGCTTTGTCATTTGTTAAAACTCAGCGTTTGGTTTAGTCAGATTTAAAGAGCCACACACGTTTGGGAGCTTATATGAAGGTATCTATTTGTGTTTCCCTGAACCTGATCTCTCTTTTTTTCTTCTTCTTTTGTCTTTCTGCCAATAGGACCTGCCGTTGCCTCGCAAAAACAGCAGGTGAGTGTTACTTTTTTCTGTCGCATCTCCCTCTACCTCTCACCACATGGGTTTTCTCTTCTTTCTGGGGGAAGCGCTGGCCTCCCCATGACAAACAATCAGCTGTCAGTCCATCACCAGCATGGTCTCTTCTTCTGATCATCAGTTTGGCAGGCTGCCTTGCTTCGCTGATTTTGTTTGGAAGCCGTGAGAACACTTCAGTGGGGTTTGTGGTGTGGAGTGCAGTTCATGTGTGAAGGAGGAGGAGGAGGCCTCCTGAAGAGCAGCTGGAGTGTGTCAGACTCTGATTATGACCAGCTGAGAGTTGTGGATTCTGTCCATGGTGCTGAAAGCTATTTATCCACCACTCTTCTCTCCCCAAAAACCTATTATGGGGTGCCGAAGCATTAGGCCTGAAATATCATTATTACTATTCAGTTGTTATTCTTTAATTTCCATCACAATTTTCAATTGACTACTGCACTTGTGTCTTTAACAACGAAATACATCAAAACATACATCTTGATCAGTGATAGTGTGCTTTGCAGTACATCAGACAGTGTAAAAATACTTTAAAGTAAGAGGAAAAAAAACCTTCTTTCAAATGTCCACATGCAAAATGATGCGATTTTGATAAAACGAGTGAGAAAACCCAGCCCTCTTTGGAACGCTATAGCTCAGTCATTCTAGACAGTAAAGGCATTATTCAAAGTTTAAAAGAGTCACAGAAAGTTATACTTCACGTGACTGAACTGGCATTTTGATATCTTTAACTCTTTTTGAAGATTTTACTATAGGATGTTTAACTTGGAGTGTGAAGTTGTCACACACTCTTTA
The DNA here is from genome assembly GCF_001649575.2 of Kryptolebias marmoratus. Classification (NCBI taxonomy): domain Eukaryota; kingdom Metazoa; phylum Chordata; class Actinopteri; order Cyprinodontiformes; family Rivulidae; genus Kryptolebias; species Kryptolebias marmoratus. Next base: position 17,974,390 of record NC_051441.1, on the reverse strand, counting down.
AATCTGAGCTGTCTAAACTTTCCAAGTGTTTGCTTCTGAATTTTTCCCTTTAAAACAGGAAATGAGGGGTCTTTTCAACTTGTCATATCACCGACATAAAACACAGTAGACACATAACAATTCACAGATGTTTTTGTTACTTACAGTTCAGAAACATTTTTTTTATACATCTTAATTTTTGCGCAGTTTCAGGCTTATTTTCTAGTGTTTTGTGTGCCTGTCTTATTAAGAGTGCTGTAAGGAGTGAGAGACACAGGTATGAGATGATCATGGTGACTCTAATGACCCACTGGAAGCAAATTTAACGTTTGTCTTGAACTCTTTCCATTTCTTATACATTTTATACCGTAATATATCTCAAAACATATTACAAAAGTAAGTATTATCTGTCATTCTGATCTTTGTTAAGTACCTGATAAGCTAATTATCAGCTAGATGATTAGCTAAGTTCTTATGAGCATGCATAAACCTGTTTATTTTACTTTACACATGCTGACACATGTATCTTGTTGAATGTGCTTGTTTCAAAACATATTTACCTTAAAATTGAATCATTTTATTGGTCAGTGTACGACTCGTAGGAAATGAAACTGAGAAAAATAGAGAGGGGTGGCACATACCGGGTTGCTGACTGACAGCGCCACTCTGAGCTTCATATGGTCAAAGAAAATCCTGCAGCGTCTCTGGCATCTCATTAAAAGGAATTTAAACGACAGAAGCGGTATGATGGAAACGTTTTAGTGGTTTTGAAATGGTTAGTTTTTAACAATGTAAGGTACCCTAAAACCAGGTCATGACAATTGTTTCCTATCTGCTAAGCCCCTACTGATGTGGTTTTATTACTGTCTTATTTGATCCTTTTCATAATGTAAATACCTTGAGTTTCCACCCTCCTGTCATACCTCATCTTCCCAAAGTCGCCATTTAGCATGTGGCACTTAAAACCCCTCAAAATCATCTCCAGCTATTCTCCGTGCCATCTCTCCCTTTCTACTGCCACCTCATGCCGGCAGCGTCTCGGGACAATTTCTCTTTGGATTCAGCGCGTCGCTGTCTCGCTCACTTCACATCCAGTCTGTCTCTGTAGGAGGCTATTAGTCCAGCATCCATTATAGATGTGCTCGGTGGAGTTGGCTTCACATTCAGTCTGCTTTACTGCATTTCATTCATCAGAAAAGACAGCCGTTGCATCGTCATTAGCTATGGTTTCTTAATCTTTGACTCCATTCCAAACCTATTTCAGAGTTATGTAACTGTTGACATTAAATTGTCCCTTAGTCATTCATGTCTTCCCTTTCTGCTTTGATGAATTAACCTCTCTCTATGCTCTTGTTGCTTCGTTCATGAAATAGCCTGCAGTGAAAGCTTTCAACTGAGAGGAAAGCACAAAACCAAAGCAAAAGTCGCAAAACTACATTGTGCACAGCACCTTAGCCTTGAGAAAACAGCCCACAATCCCCTGCTGCCTTTTCTTGTTTCTTTCTAAAAGACCGACCCACCCTTCCTCCCCTCATCACTCCCTCCCTCTCTCTCTCTCTCTCTCTCTGTTTCTCGCCCTCGCCTTTGGTTCTCCGGCACACTTGTTCAGACATGCAGCCACTGAAGGTTGTGGGACCTACAGGAAGTGTGTTACTTTGCAGTGAAATTTAGCCAGAGACCCGATGCTTTGCGATAGCTGTCCTTCGACACCAAGCTGCCGCTGTTGCTTAGCGCTACAACCTCAGTAGATGTTCAGTCAACAACATGTTCCGACGGACTAAAAGGTAAACGGAGAGACTTGAAAATAGAGCGAGGATTTGGTTTCTGCTGTGTTCATTTTCCGCAGTTTATGTCAGTCTGAAGTGTCTGCAGTATACATTTTAAAAAGGCTGACAGTGTACAGTTTGTAAGGCAACAGAAATGTTTATGTCTACGTGTCTGACTTGCTTTTAGATGACTGTTTTTTACTCTTGAATGTATAAATTGAAAGTGTTGTACAGAATATATGGTAGTTTATGTGGGTCAATTATCTTTTTAACGTACCTAATGTAAAAATGTTTATGCTTAAAAAGTTTAAAGATGTTTTTATAGGAAGCTTTTTTGGTAATATGCAATCAAGTACAGTTAATATAGAACTATTGGAAGTGATTTAGACATTTATTTTTAGATTAGTCCTTACATGTGACATTTTGTTTCTTAGTTGCAGTTGAACTGACTGAAATCTTATACAAGTTTTAATTACCATACAAGCATGACTTATAACGCCTTTTTTTAAATTCCCCGGCTTTATTAGGCCACCAAGTCACTGTGTCTCTAGTTTAAGATCTGAACTTTCAGTCCAAACACTTTATTATCACTTGAGTAAGTGAGCTCATGAGTATCAATAGACTTTACCCATCCTTTTTCATATAATTAGCAGTTCTTCTTATGACCTGTAAATGTACTGTTAATTTTTTGGCTCTGCTTTATCTTTAAGTTTATCATTATACCATAGTTTTATCTTTTGCAAAACCAGTTGCATTCAGCTTACCGTTGTTTGATGCTAATAATCAAACACTAACATATTAAATTGCTAGTTTTTCCACATCGCAGTATTGTCAGAACAATGTTTTTAATAGTGTGTTAGATTTGAAATAGTAAAACCACATATAAAATAAAAAATGCTAATAAAAGAAAATAAAAATTTCGAATATCTTCGACACACCAGTGCTGACCTTTAAATTAACCTTTTACTCGCTGGTTTAGCAAGCAGCTAATTTGGAAAACATTCACGTAGTTGTCAGGGATAAAATATCTGAAAAAGTGATTGTATAACCACAGAAATGAACAAGACCAGTGCTATGTGTTAGATACTCTGTGTGTTTCATTTGTTAAGGGAAATTAACCGTAGTATGAGACAGAGCTAATGTGCATGTTAGGATGCTAACCTTGACTTTTCTTTTTAATTGACACAAAGAGATTTTCTGTAGGTTGGTTGTTAGTTATCAACAACACCAGTGTACCCACACAATAATGTGCATGTTTGAATGAAAGTAACAACTTTACATTACATAACAAAATGCTTCATAAACTACACTAATTCTTCTGTAGATTTGACATACAAATATTGGGTTTCAAACTAGTGTTCTAGCAAGTCAAAAGCTATGCTAGTTTGGCTAATAGCCTATTAAGAATATATTAACACAGTTGTTAGTGCTAAAATTTACAAAACAGGGATTTAAGTTACTAAGACCATGCAAAAGACAAGGTCTCTTTATTCTTGAGTTTGCATGTTACAACTGGGGAATTATTAAGGAAAGTAAAGAGTTGGTGAAAGATACTGTCTTTGTTAGCGTGTTAGCATGCTGACTTTAACTTTTAACCCATCTTTAACTAAGACTAATGATCTGTAAATGTACCTACACATGTGCAACTTTGAAAATGAACAATTGTAAGAGCTTCGAGTCCTGTTATTTGGCAATAACAATATATTGCTTCAGTGACTCATCATAGTGACATTTCTGGCAGAACTACAGGTTGACTGATTCACAAACAACCAGGGGTTACATGAGTCAGACAGAACCATAAATTAAGTATAAGATTGATTTTTTTTTCTGAAATCTGATTTGATTCACTGATGCTGAGAGATGCTTTTATGAAGCTGCTTAGTAGGAAGGATTTCTTGGTAAGACACTAAATCCATCTTAGCAGGCAGTTTCTTTCATTTAAATTACAAATAGCTGAACAAAAATGTATCATCTGAATGAATAGCAGACATGTTTACTTTGGTTGCTTATTAATTACACTTAATCTAATTTTAACAACCTAAAAATGTAAGCTGACATTCAAGCACCAGGGTTTCCTCTTCAACACCACCAGTAGTGGGTGTCCTGCTGAGCCTTTGAGGGACTTCATTGTTCCCTGCTGCTCAGGGATTTATCCAGCTTCTATTACAGAGGAGTTTCTTTCTATCGCCCACCTGCGCCCAGACATATGATCAGACAGGTGGTAATAACACTGATGCACCAGCTGCTTTAATGCCTGCCACTAGAACTGGAACAGTACTCGAACCCAAACGAAGTCAGGATATTCACATGACATGTGGGACATAAGCCCATTTATTTTTATCGTCATCATAAACTGCGGCTCCTTTTAAATCCTCTCTGATGTGCATCACAGTCAGTAAGGCTCTGCCAGTAATTATTAATGAAAAAATGTGCCAAATGAAGTTGTTTTAGTATTTTTTTTAACTTAACTAAGATATTTATGGCTTTGAACCCACACATAAACCCATAAAAATTAGTGAGAGAATGTCTTAATGTCTTAAGTACCTTTAATACTTCAGTTTTGCCTAAAATCATTCATATTTTGAAATTAAGTGGGACAAATTAAGTAGCCTTTTTGAACCTCAAAATTGACAAAAAACAAATCATATTTGACTCACCCCTAAATGTGTTGTTTTATTGAATAATACTTTCCTTTTTGTTTGTAATATTTTGAAGTTCTGGCTCTCATTAACACATTTTCTATTTAGAAAATAGATTTAAACAGGATGATACGATAACTCTGCACACAATTAAATTAATTTTACAAAAATTTGAAAATTAGAGTAGGCCCAGAGAGTTGCAATCAGTGCTTTTCTGGTTGAGTTGACGTGACTGTTAGACTGCTAAACTTTATCCCTTTACAATAAATGTTAATCCACCTAAGCTAGATCTTGCAAATCTTTGAATATATGGATTACTTTACAAGTAGGAGCCTGCATGTACTTTAACCTAATCAACGTATAGCTTATACAGCCAAGTTTCTACAAAATTTGGTTTGTCTTTGAAACCTTCTAAAAACGTAACCTTTTCAGGTCATTTGTCAATCAAATCAGAAGTTGTCAGCAAAAAACGAAAAGCCTGCTGCTGTTTATATTAATAAAACTTTGAATTGAAGCTTTATTAATATTTCTGAGCAAAGGTCTCCCTGCAATCACTGGTGCAAAGACTGCAGACCAGTCTACGCTATATGTTTTTAAAAACTAAGATTTTCTGCTGCGTTTGCACCTCCCATCCACAGAGAAGCACAACTTTTGATGAGGGAAAATTGATATTTTTTTAGAAACTTTCTTAAAGGTGAAAATTTATTTCTAACTCTACTTGTGCTGTCTATGTGGACAGGAGGTTTGAAGCTTTTCAGAAACAATGACGTAGCAAATCTTTCTTGGTATTTTGATGGCATTATTGTGAACCTTTTTTACCACGTAGTGGTGTGACACAAGTTTATCTGTGTATTTGTTAGAATGTGCATCAGAATGTTTGTGAATGGGAAGAAAATACCATTCATAATAAAGACATCCCGACTTGTTGGGGCCTATAACTTAACTGAGTACAGCAAGTTAATGGTCAGCTGTCAAATGATAAAAAACAGTGTGACATAAGTGACATATAGGTTTGATAACTAATATGAAGACCTATTTTGTGTGTGTGTTTGTTTGTTTTTGTTACACTTTTAAGACCTTTTCTGGTACACACACCTACCTTGTCAGGACCAGTAGTCCTTTTGGGGACCAAAGCCGAGTCCTAATATGGTGGAACAGCATATTTGAGTTAGGGGTTAGGTTTAGGGCCAAACTGTGGATTGAGTTTAAGTCAGGGTTAGGGTTAGGTTTGTAATGGTAATGGTTAAATAAAGGGTATGGGTCAGGGTTGGGATTAGGCTACAGAAGGCTGCAGAAATAAATGGAAGTCAATACACAGTCCTAATGAGTACAGAGTGTGTGTGTATCCCTCAGGTGCTGTGGCTCAGGTGCACTGAGCTGTTTGGCAAACAACACAAACACACAATGACATAATCAGATCCAATTTTTTTCACCTGGATGCCACATGGCTCAGACACTTACAGCCACTTCCACATCTCATAAACACTTCTCCTCTTTAACTAAATATGTGATCGCACTTAACCTAACCAATTAAATGCAAATCAGGGGAAGCTGACGAGAGGCCAAGGCGCCTGGATCAGGTTGTATAGTTTGTCCCGCTAAGTGCTGCAGCTTTCCCCAAGAGGAACCCAGGGTACAATACCCACAAGTGTATGATTCAGGAGCTACATCTTCCATTAACTCATGTTTTCAGTAAAGGGCTCTGCCTTTCCTCTCCTGTAAGACTAATGGAGCTCTTATTCTGTTTCATCCTATTTCTCCTCTGCTGTCTTCCTCGAAGAGTCTTTTACAGGAAGGAAGCTCGTCTAATGATGCGGGCTTCTGTACTGCCCTGAAAATTTTTTAGAGCTTGATAGATATTCCTCCTGTCAGCTGCAGTGTAATTTCAGAGAGTGACACAGATGATTTGAGCCCACCGCAGAGAGGCAATACGAGGACGTTTTAATTCAGCTGTGGGGCTTCAAAGAATTGTCTCGGATGATTGTTAGAAGTGGAAAAAATGTAAATGAGTGATGTGAGAAAAGGGTTTGTTTGTGTGACATTTCTCCTGAGATTCTGGCATTTAACACAATGCAGTCAGGTGGGTATCTGACGGTGCAGAGCGAGGACAGTGGCCATTTTTAGGCTCCTTGAATAATCCCAGTCAGGAGAAACAGACTTTGACCAGACTGACGAGCTCACAGCTAGTCCAAGTGAAGCCAAGACTAAAGTGAATTGCTGCCATTTTAAAACAAATCCAGTCTGCACACAGTGATCTACATGAAAACTAGTTTATGAAATTGTTGTCAAGTTTGCATTAGTATTTAAATAAAACTATAATTATTTGTAGTGGTAGCAGCAGCTAGCTGTAGCACTAATGCTCCAACCTGTGACAAGACTATCATAACTGTGTAATGTGCAACATTGTAAAGGTTGATAAAACAGCATACAGATGAACTGTTTATTTAATTTTTAAAGTTGTATTAATGCTAAATTATTTAATTATATTTTAGATATTAAAGAAACATTTTAAGAAAATAAACACAACTAGTTTAGAAACTTTAAGGAGTTCTGCAATATCTTATCTGTAGAAACGAGGAGAGGAGAGGAACCAACCTGCCTGTTTCAACACACAGTTCAGAAACCAGCTTCTCTGATGGTATGGGGGTGTATTACAGCCTATTGCATGGGCAGCTAATGCATCTAGAAAGCAACCATCAATGCAGAAAGCATATACAAGTTTTAAAACAACATATGCTTCCTTCCAGACAACGTCTTTCTCAGGGAAGGTCTTGCGTATTTCAGCAGGACAATGTTAAACAACAAACTGTCTCCATTACAGCAGCAGGGCTTCATAGGAGAAGAGTCCAGGTGCTGATCTGACCTGCCTGCAGCCCAGACCAATAGAAAACATTCGATGCATCATGAAGCAAAAAATCCAGCAAAGAGCCAGGACTGTAGAACAGCTAGAATCCTGCATCAGACCAGAATGGGACAACATTCCCTCTAAAACCTCCAGCAGCTGCTTTCTTCAGTAGACAAACATTATATTTAGCTTATATAGCACAGAAAATAGACCCGTATGTGTGGCTGTTTGATTAAATACAACCCCTTTTTTTTAATTTTCCCAACGACCTTAGCAGTGACACTTTCCTGAAGGTTACCTTCCTTTCTCTGCTGCTTCCACCTTCAGTCTTAAGAGTAAAAACATCTTGTTTCTTTTTTCATTCTTTAACAGTTTTCATCCCAGTCCTTTTAGAAAGGCTCATTACAAGCCTGGGATCATTCGACTTCTACCCTGCTGCTGGTTTCCTCCTCCTGACAGCGATGATTTATTTGCCATTTCGAATTATGTCCCCATTAGATCATTTAAAGCGTAAACCACCGCCCCTCCTCCCCCCCCACCCTGCCCCTCCCCCTCCTCNACCATCAGCAGTCTCCCTGACCCACGCTGCGTAGCAACAGGCCATCACGTGACCACGGCTCCCTCTTCTCCACCACTTTCCCTTCAGGCATGTAGACACTGGTGAATTTTTAATTTTATTTATTTATTTTTTTCCTCCCAGATTATATTGCCCAAGTCTTATCATGTGGTTATGAAACTTAACAGAAAAAGAAAATAATGGAGATTTTTCTTAGTGCTTTAACACTTTTTGGTTTTTGCATCACTCCCCCTAAATACCCCTCAGTGATTTTTTTTCCCTTTAAACTATAAAGCTAACAAAATTATACAGCATGGATTTTCTTCCCTCCTGCCATTAAATAACAGGAGGAGTATAAACAAAAGTTGGCTAGAGGCTTCTGTTTGGCTTTGCTTGAATATTTCAGTTCCTGCCTGTGTTGTTTGCTCATGCGTACAATGAACAATAGTTCCCTACGTGCTCTGTTTACATCATTGTGTTTGTACGACTGCGAAAAAAAAAAAAGAAGAAAATCTGGGTCATGCTTACCTCGTTTGTAGGGCACAAGCACCTCTGGGAATACTTTCAACCTTTTCTGTTTCCTTCCCCATTTTCTTCACTGCTCTCGCTCTGTTTCCAACGACTTTTCCTTTGTTTTATTTGGTTTCAACGCCATGCTTATTTCAGCCGACCCCATTTACCCTTGCACATCTCCCCGGCTCTATTATCCGTGCTTTAAGCTCAACACCCGGAGAAAAGTTTGTGCAGCCCAGATTTACTGAGTACACAGAGTCCATTTTCCTCCCTCTCAACCCGCCTCATCTCTTAATCTTGACTGACCATCCAGTAAGAAACGGGCCTCGGGCTCCACTCTGTTGCATCAGCGGCTGAGCGACTCCATGTTGACTTTTACCGCTGAGTACTGAGAGCACTTTAATCCTGAACTCAAGGACAGCACTGCTGGGTTTTGTGTGTTTGCAGCAGGCTTCTGTGGATTTTACGCAGCCCTGACAATCTATTAAACAAGAGCTGTTCTGCTGCTGCGTCTCTGTGTTTGTCTCCATCTTGATTTTTACTCTCAGGAAATAACTAATGAAAACATGAAGATGTGCAGAACCCACACACAATACACCCGGGCATTAACACAAATGGATCATAGGCTAATGTGAAGTTGTTCAGAGCGTTAAAGCTTGGGTTAAGTTACAGGACTAGCTAGTTACTAGTAGGAGTATTTAATCAACTATCATAAAAGTAGTTCAAGAACTGTTTGATCACGACTACTTTGTGCAGTTTAACATAGATTAGATGTCTGTTTCTTATCTTTGTGATCTTGTTGGACTGCGTTGTATCACTGTACAGGACAGTGACCTAAAGTTATAGTTGAGATCCGATGATGTGGGGTTCTGTGGAAAGGTTATAAACAAATAATATTTTACCTGTTGATTATGGCTCAGCTTGAGGAAATAGGCCCTGTTCAGACTTAGCACTAACATTTGTCTTGGTTGATTTGACTGCAAGGGGACGGCTCTTTTTGATAGCGTTCACACCTGGCAGTAAAATGCGTACCATAAAAATATCTTTGCATGTCAGTTCCCCGCTCTGTATGCAAATCCACCTTAGAAGGTGGTCCAAGGCCCAGTTTACACAAGGCCAATTTCTCGGCTGTTCGCGCAGCCCTTGTTCTCTCTGAAACCGAAGCTTTTTGAATCCAGATGTCATAGTGAAGGTTTTCGGGAAAACCTCTGCAGAGGTGTGAAATCACGCGTGTGCACTACAGACGGCTGCAATCATTAGGTTTTCTGCGCTTGAACTAGTAGATCAACAACAGTAATAAAGGCGGACAGCGGAGTGCTGTTCAACACGAAGCAGCGACCCGACCAAACAAACGTCTGCGTAGTCGCCATTTTGGATGGAGCCGTTCACCTGCTCCAGACTGCATGCAGGTCTTGTTGAAAGGCTGGCATCAGAGTTGCCAGATATACGATAATTACAGTTTTCATAGTACAGTTTTCGGGTGAAGTCCCCCTCCTTTTCTGTGCGCACGTTCACCAATCACAGCACACAACTAATCTTACAACCTCCCCCCTCCAAGACAGCGCACCTCACTCGACACATATGATCGTTTGGATGAAAATACAATAATTTAAAGCTACAGTACGATAGTTCATCATTTATTATCTGGCAACCCTGCCTGGCATGGAAACTACAGCAGATTCAATGAGCACAGCGTCTTCTTTCCTGGTGATTTGCCTCTGTAAACACTGAAAAAAGTTTCCAGAGATCATCCTCATGTCAGCAGGGCCTGAGTGCAGTTGTTTTCAATGCCCATTGACGGCGTTCTTACGTGTATTTAGCGCCGTCCAGATGCAATCCAGTTGCTTAGGACAGATGTTAGTGCTAGATGTAAACAGAGTCATAGAGTTGAATTCTCACCAAAGTGGATTGCTGCCATCCTAAAACAACTGCAAGCTTCAAAATCTTCATTATGTGAGAGCTTTTGTAAACCTTTATCTAAGTGATAGGAATTGCAAATGATGCCAGAAAACGGCCGCAGCTCCCCTCCCTGTTTCACATTGCCATCAGTTTTTGTCAGGAATACCATCATATATCATAGTTTGTCTTCCTATAGTTTTCTGCCACTCACTTCCACATTCACAGTGATGCTGAGTGCAGTGCATATTTTCATAGAGACTGTAGCTGTAGGGTACTCTTCTAAAATACATCACTGAAAAAGTGTGATTTCCAAATCCCCTTTGATTTACAGCTTCTGACAGCAGCCCGATGTAGGAGTCAAAGAAAAAAAAACGAAGCAAACTTTCAAGCTGTCTGTCCACCAGCATTCACAAGAACAACTTGTACACCAAAAAGATCTGTCCTCGTGAAGCTGCAGTGCGTTCTTGCTTTGAGTTCCGATCACTTAGCTCATTTTCTCGCGTCGTTAGTTTTGTTTGGAATACGGTAATTTGCCTTGAATTGCCTGTGAGATCAAGTTTTAATCAGAATCTGAGTTAGCGCTGATTAAAAAAACACTCTAATGTTATAATCATTGTGTTAGAAGAGTGCTTCATGTGTGTTTCTTTCTTTCTGGTCCCACGATGTCTCTTCCTTGCCTCGCTGTTGATCTCGTCAGCTCGAGCTCTCATCTCTACGCTGCGGGTGTAGATGATGAAAATCTGTGTGTGTGTTCGGCTCACATTAGACCGCTTGTGACAGAGGAAGTGAAAGGGATGTCAGAAGAAGCCAGTTTCCTTTTTTATCTACACAAAAGAGATGATGCAGTTGGTTTGTTCTCCCCTCTTTGTTCTCGGTTGGATTTATTTGCATTTATTGAAGTCTTTTAGGACCCTCAACCTGCTCTTTACCAACAAAGTACACTGCAAAAACTCGAGCTAAGACCTTCAGATTCAGGGACCATCTGCACAACATGAATTTCAGAGTTTCAGCCTTGCATCCACGAAGAAACAGCGCTTCAGCTGCACAGGAGTGATGTCATAGCCCCGCCATACATCCATGCTCACATTTGTGCACATTCCTCATGCCTTGTTTCCTGTTTATGGCGTATTTTCATGGCAGTGTTATAGCACCACGTACAGGCCTGTTATAGTTACTGCAGCGTTTTGGGTCATTTTTTCAGTTGTTTTTTTTATGTGGATGAAGACGTTTCTTGAAATGAGTTTTAGAAACAGCTAATAAAAAGTTTGATTTGGAAAGACTTTGTCCACATAGTCTAACAAAAATACTGAAATAGCCATGCTACATTCACATTAACAACATTTCAAAATACAGAAAAAGATCATTTTTAGCTTGACTAAAAATTCTCCCAAAAGTTTTTTCTTTTCCTTTGATGCTGTTTACAATTTTCTCTTAGTTATTAACTATTTCTGCACAAAAATCAAAGTTAAATGGCAACAAAAGGGTCAGAACGGAGTGAGACACGCCCAAAAGAACCGATAAAAACAGCTCCGTATTTGTTTTAGTTTCTAGTTGTGTGCAAAATAGGCTGCTAAGTCATTGTTTCTGAAAAGCTTTACATCGCCTGTCCATAAACAGAGCTTTTAATAATCTCTACTCTGTTTATATATATATATATATATATATATATATATATATATATGTTTTTTTTACTGACTCTGTTTCTATGTAGACAGTACAGAAAATCTCTGTTTTTAAAAATACTCAGGGTAATGTTGATAGGGCCCTAATGACACAGCTGCACTGTGCATTTCTGACAAAATAAGAGGAGCTCATAAAAGCCAAAAGCTTCTTCTCTAACCTAATGGTGTGTGAGTCACATCCCTTATGTTCAGTATGAATGTGTCTGGAGTCAACAAGTAGATTGGAGACGACTCAGTCTGGTTGACCCAACATAATTACCTGAGATCATAGAAAAATAGATGTTTCTGCACCACAGTTTTTATCTCTTCTCCATCACCCTCTCCTCATTCTCATCTGAGCTCACAGGACCCCGGCAGGGACGGATGACTAAGGAAATTGAATTCCTCTTTATCCCTGTCGTGCTCCCACAGCGATCCACGCCAGCTGCTCCGTGCATGCGCACGGTGACACAGATACGAGGACGGATGCAGTTCGCACTCATGCTTACGCTCTCTCCGTGGTTTTCTCCGCAGCTGTCGCACGAGCAACAGGAAAAGTCTGATACTGACGACCACTTCTCCCACGCTGCCTCGCCCTCATTCCCCCCTGCCCCTCCCTGGACACCTTGGTACGCACAGACTTGTTGTGAAAAACACTGACTGATTTATTTTTCTAATCTTCTGTGTCTTGCTATGATCTAATTTAAAAAGCAAAAAAGTTACCATTGATTTGAAATGACAGGACTGTAAGTCGCATGTTTCCATTGCACAGTAGCAACAAAAGGTACATTCTGGTCAGTTTTAACATGGATAAAACTGACCAGATATTTTTTGGCCAACGGAGCGAAGATCACTTCCTCTCTAGTGCCTGAATGATGAATCTAAATGTTGTAGATATCAGGTAAAACATGACTTGAGGCAGAATAAAGAAGGAAAACCCTTCACTAGCACATCCAAAGGGTGAGTACACGTCATTTGGAGTGGAGTTCTGTAAAATAGTTATAAACAATTTAGATCCTATTTGTTGTAGATAGCTCTTTGAACGACCCTGAGTTTGGAAAAATATATGATGAGCAAACGGGTAGTCTGAGCGTGGCTAAGACCCAAGTGGATTTACGCCATCCTAAAACAAAAAATACAATTTCTGTGTTTTATTTCCACTCACACCAACGTGCTGCTCAGGATGAGAGATTGTGACGAAGTGAAGATTCAACGCAATCTGCTGGCTTCCTTAGATAGATAACTTTTACTTAATGGCTTTTATATGTGAATGTTTTTGTACAGCACCCTGAGACGACTTTTGGTGTGACTTGGCGCTATATAAATAAACTGAATTGAAGTGAAAATAACCCCAATCCACTTTGGTTTTGGCCTTGCTCAGACTAGCTGTTGGCTCATCAATCTGATTAAATTTCAACTTTGTTTCTCCTGAGGCTGTTCAAACAGTTATCGACAGCAGGTAAGATGTTAAACATTAATACTCTTTACAGTGAACCCCACTGCAAAATGTCTGAACTATCTCTTTAGGGCTTTGTGTTATGATTGTTTAATCTGTGTGATAATCAAACAGTGACAGAAACGAGCCACGGTTTAACCAGGGATTGTGAGGCAGGAGCTTTGTTGGTTTTTACCCTCAGGTTGCCAGGCAACCAACGGGACTACCAAGAAATTACCGCCTCCAACCAAGTCTGGATCTATCTCACTCTGAATGGCAACTTCTAATTAGTCCTTTGGGCATTTTTATTCTCCACTTTTCCACATTTGTTAGTTTGTATAGCAACGTTACACCTGGCCTCAAAAAGAAACTCTTCATTCTTTCCTCACTTTCAAAGAAAACCAGCAACAGATCGACTTATGTGGTTGAGATCATGTTGTTTTTATTAATAAAAAGGGGTAAAAGAGTCGTGGCTGGCCAAGACAGCAAGCAAAGCGAAAAACCCAGTATCCAGAATAGTTTTGACCTAATTCCCTGAACATAAACTGAAGGGAAATGGGAAAGCAGCAAAGAATAGGGTTCTCATGCTTTGTAACTTCACGCTTAGTTTGGCATCAGCGTGGTAGGGAGCAAAGAAGCAGACCAGGCCTAAACCAGCTTTTAACAAAGACCAATTCAAGTCCATGCTTTGACTTTCTGCTCCACTGACCAACCAACACTAGTAACACACATTTTGTCCGGGTTACTATCTACAGAAATGTAAATTTGGATTGTAAAGCTCAACCACAGAGCCAAAAACGTAAGACAGGTTAAAATAATATAAAAAAACTTCTCACTTCTGATGTGTCTCATCGCAGCGCTTGTCTTGTTGTTCTGGCAGGAAGCAGCCCCCTGGACAGCCCCCGAAACTTCTCCCCAAGCAACCCTGCACACTTCTCCTTCGCCTCCTCCAGAAGGTTGCTGCTTTACAACACTTCCTCTGCATGGTTTAATGTGTTGTGGCATGTGTTTTCAGCTACTCGCGTTCGTGCCAGAGAGTTGGGAAGGAAAAAAAAAAAATAAAGCCGGGTCATCATGAAGTAAAGGTTAGAGCAGGGGTGGGCAATATTGTTTTTTCTTCCACAGGACCATTTTGATGTGTTTAGTGAGATTAAAGCGCCAAAAATCCAACTGAATATAACGCAAGGAAATGCTTATTATCTAGCGCATGGCTGCATGGATCTAACAGTTGTTGCATGTTTGTCGACTGTGTTTTTTTTTGTTTAAAATGTTTGCATGCAAGGTGGCGGCGATATGCAATTCTTCCAGGAATGCTAGTTTTAGTTTCATTGCTTAAATCTAAGTTTTCACCTGTGTCAAGTTGCTCTATTTTAGTTTAAGGACATGAAGGGCCAGACTGAGATCATCCAAGGGCCACGTCTGGCCCTGCGGCCTCATTTTGCCCGTGTTTTGGATAGAGGGAGAACAGAGAGAGAGAGAGAGAGAGAGCGAGTGTCAGGACAAGAGGTCTGTTGTTAGAGGTGTCGCAAATCCCGGAGAGCCTCGCAGGTGTTTGTGGCGTAACAGGCCAACTCATGTACAGTACATGACAGGGCCACCTAATTACATTCACAGCTTCTCTGTGTTTACTCACAGGGCCGTAATGAGAAGACAAGAAGGCCGTGTGCGTAAACGACCGTGCATCTGTTCATACTGAGCTGCGTGTACATTACAGGGGACTTTTGAGAGGGTTTAAGTGGTTCAAAATGTCACTACTTTTGCTTCAATCAGTCATATGCACATTTATTTCTATTATAGCATGTCATGGAGTTCCTCACCATCCAGATACTGCTGTGACCTGTTGGTCAAGCCACATCTATTGAGAGGAACTGGGATGCCAAAGCAGTGATATTGTCTGCAGGATAATATTTATCTGTTTCACCTGGATATCAACAACCTGCTGCCTGTCAGTCAAAAAACTGACTGACAGGCACAGACCTGCGACCTCAGTCCAATCAAACACCTGATGACTGAGAATCACTCTTCACAAGGTTTCATTTGAAGACTTTCCTAATGCTCTTGTCTCTAAAAGGGAACAAATCCACACAGCCATGTCTTACGGTGATTTATAAGAGGATTATTAATCTATAAGAAGATCAATACAACTGATTTTAGT
Source organism: Kryptolebias marmoratus (assembly GCF_001649575.2). Lineage (NCBI taxonomy): Eukaryota > Metazoa > Chordata > Actinopteri > Cyprinodontiformes > Rivulidae > Kryptolebias > Kryptolebias marmoratus. The sequence goes on along the minus strand of NC_051441.1, from coordinate 17,958,942 downwards.
TTCATTGCTCATGTGTCCACATGCTTGATGCATTAAACCCTTAAAGTTATTTTGGAGGGGGCCATACAAAGAACAGTCTGAAATATAAAACAACATGTTTTTAGTGGTAAGAACTCGTTCTTGTTGGTGGGAAACAACATGTTTCGCTCAGCCGGCTCTCATCATGCTGGCTAATTTATACATGAAGTGGCTCCATCCCTTTTATCAAGAAAACATCAGATCTCTTCTCATCATTTCAAGTGGGGTTCTGTGTAAAGGTTATGAACTATTAATATTTTGCCTGTTGTAGGCTTCAGTTATGGACAAATAGAGTTTAACTCTGACCGGATTGATGAGCTAATGGCTAGTCTGAATGCAGCTAAGACCAAAGTTAATTGCTGCCATCTCAAGACAACTCCAATCTCAAAACTTTCTCAGTTTGTTCTAACTCTCTTTTATAAGCCCTTACATCTGCATCTGGTACACGGTTATTTACATTAAGTTCTGCGGTTATTTGCAAAGAAAATAGCAGCGTTGACAGCTAGCTGTAGCACTTTCGGGGCAGCCTGTGGTACTTCCTGCAGGAATATCAGATTTCTGCCAGAATAACAACGTAAAGTGAAAATGTCAGCACTGTAACAGTTTATATGGTAGTGTTTGCAAGAACCGCTATAAATTTTTGAGATTGGAGTTGCTTTAAGTTGGCACTGATCTTAATTTTGATCAGACCAACTGTTAGCTCGTCAGTTCTGTCAGAATATATGAATCGAGCAAAAAGGCAGAAAGAATTGGAGTTCTTATTTATTTATAAACTCTTACATCTCACCAGTTTTTGACCACAACTGGTAGCTAAGGTATTCAGGTGTTTGGACAGTTTGGTTTCTGTGTTGGTGGTTTATGTTTGCATGTGTGGTGCCAGTGAACTACAAATAAGCAAGAAATATGCTCTAACATGCAAAGACATGTGAGAAGAAAGCCACGTAGACACAAAGGACCACTTTGCACCATTAGAGTTTCTAAAATTTCCAGTATTTATCCATTTACGCAGATGACTCTTGAATATCTTCACCAAATGTTACCAGTTATGCATAAAAATTTGCATGAAATGAAAAAGATATAAACAAGTATGCTAAGATTTACTGTTCTTTGAATGGACACTGGCAGCCATGTCGAGTGGGCCTTGTTGGCGTCTCATGTAAACTCAGTCGTTCGTAGATCGACTGACAACTGATAATGTTTAAAGCCTTTTTCAAAGAACCTCACTTTGAGAGGTCTGAACTGCCATGTCAGGATTCAGGCAGGTAATGAATCAAAGTTTGTTAAGATGATATCATTGCTGTGTGCAGACTTGACCCGAGTGCCTGGGAACTATGACGAATTCAAATATAGAGACTCAGTCAATAAAACGCCATTTCACAGTGGGGCAGTCACCTGAGAACGTTAGAAAACATTTCTAAGCTTTCCTGCTTGGTTTGACGCATATTTAATTTGCATAATTGTTATTTGTAACAAAAAGTACAGGTTAAATACTGCTGGAAAAGTCTGAAGAATCCACAGAAGCCAGAATGATTGGAATATTTGGTTTGCTTTGGCTAGCTAATACACTAAACAGCAGTAATATATGTGTGACTCTCATGCATTGTGAAGACGTAGATGGACGAGAAGACGACTAATTAGACTGTTATTTACCGCCTCAGTCAGACATGATGTTGTATCTGTGGCGGCTCTAGAAGCCCGGCGCTCCTGTGAATCCTTCATCCTCATTTATCAGATCTGCCTGCCTGTCACTGAGCGACAGAGACGCTCGTCTCTGAGGATCACAGACTAGACGTGTTGTAAGATTGTGTGCTGAATGATTTTATGGAGCAACAAGAGTTTTGTCTTAGGTGCCGCATTTATCATTTCAGGAAAGTATTTTCATCCTATGAAACATAAAATAACCCCTACAAGTCTGGGGAAGTGGTATAGGTTTTAGGCTAAACAGATTTGTGTTCCCTGCAGGGCGGATGGGAGGCGATGGTCCTTAGCATCTTTGCCCTCTTCTGGATATGGCACCAACACTCCCAGCTCAACGGTAACAACTTTTCCTTTACATCATACCTCGTAATCCTTGTCCAGCCATGAGTGTTAATACAACTGCTGATAGTTTTGCAGTTTGAGAGGTTGGTTAGAATTAGGAGCCAATTTATTAATTAGCTAACAGTAACTAACACAACTTTACACAGCAGTGCTGCAATAATATATTTACCTGTGCTGTATTAACAGGTTAGCAACTGGGTCCACAAATGGTGGACCACAATCCAGATCAGGACCCAAATCCATTATTGAATTTCAGTAGAATTAATATGTTTGTACTTGCATACATTTACAGAAATTTTATTCTATTCTATGCCAAGCAGCTTCTTTTTTTAGCCTTTACGGTAATTTTCTGCAGCGTTTCCCTCCTGTTTCTCTCTGTGTTACCTTCTGTCTCTCTGCAGAGTCACCCTATGGACAGGTAAAAGCCTGAGGAAATACCTAAGTAAACAAAACCGGCATGGCTGCCACTAAAAGGGAAAACAAAGGTTTTTATCTAGACTGCAGGGTTTAAAACCCGTTTGTCTCATATGCACAGAGGCAGTGGCAAATATCATAAAATCTGTAATGTAGAGTTCCTACAAATTGAAATTATTAGAGCAATCATGCACACTGTAATCTGAACTGAGCACACAGAAAATAAATTATCTAAAGAGCAAGGTGAACAGATCCACCACCTCGATGACCAGATTTTTTTATTTTTTTTTTGGAGAAAATCATCTAGTTTATGTAAAAAATCCCTAACAACTCAGAGAGTCTAAAAGAATGCATGTCATCCCACAATTACTGCGCTGCTTGATTAAAAATTTAAACTCCAGCTCAAATCTTTTTCTACTCCTCGTCATTAGTGAGTAAGTTCTTGCGTAATGTAGGAGGCCTGGCTCGTCTCTCCATCTGCCATTGGAGAGTTTGGTAGATGAACGCAGGAGGAGAGGAGGGAAAACGATGAGTACCAGGCTGTGAGAGCATGAGCAAACACACACAGAGAGAGGAGGATGGTACAAAGTAGAGCACATGCTGTTTTATGCTCATTTAACCAGAGGCTAAATTTAGCCTGATACTGTTATTAAAAACACAACACATATAAGTGGGGTTTTTTTTAATGTTCTGACTAAACACAACCCTGTCCTGGTTAAAGTGATAACTCAGTGATGTTCACACAAATAAAGCCCCCGTGATCATCTCACTGATGGATAAACTTTAATGCTGCTGTTACACTGATGCTGCGTTCGTTAGTCCTGCCTGCCATCTTCTGGCTCTTGTTCCTCTTTTTGCTAGCGCTCTCTGTCGCTCCGCTCTGGCAGATTTCAGTGCGGCGACAGTTTGTCCTCCTCCTCTTCAAGGAAAGCCCAAAGCAAACCCACGACAGCAGCAACGTGCACATCCGTTTCTTCTAGATCCATGTGTGTGGAATCATTAAGATTTAGAAAATGTTGGTCTTATATTGATGCGCGGCAGGTGACCGGACACGGTACACGACCAGTACCAAAGCAACGCCTTGTAGACGTGGTTGGTACTTTTACAACACCACATGTACTCCGACAACGCAGCGGCAACCACATGACATCATGAATGTCACGTTTAAGTGGTACTTATAACATGGACACAAAGGAATGCGCCACTGTTAAGCAGCTCTAATGAGACACATAGGAAACACAAACAATGGTAACGTCTATATATAGAATGACCACAAGTACGCCACAATACTGTGACGGTGCAGACGGAGTGTTAGCATATCATAGCATTAATCTGTGTACTTTATTGTTGGATCCCTGCTATGTAGCTTCTGTTATTGTGGTGTATGTGTGAGGTACGTGTTGTTGTTGTCTTACAGCCAGGTGTTTTAATGCGCAGTAGAAACACAAGGGGGATATGCAAAGGTGTGACCAGGGGTGTAAATATAGCTAATTTGACAACTTCTTCCTCTGTAAACTTCAAAACAAAATGTATAAAAATATAGGAAAGAGAGAAAAAAAGCTAATTATTGTTACTAATATTTTGCAGTGCTTTTGTTGTAGAAACTATTTTCCAGAAAATTGCCACAAATGGTTAAAAGATAAAAAAAACTAAAGAAATACAATCACATTATGTCTCTGTCTCATCGTGCATTCTCTTCATGGGCTTTGTAAAAAATACTTTGAGATACAGTTTAGAGATAAACAGAAATCCCAGGGTAGCAAAAAGAACAGAAATGTGACAGATAATGTCAGGCCTCATAGGATAAAACAATGCAAACTACAACACAATGGAACTGACACAAGAAAAACATCCACATTGATGCAATTAAAAGAAATATCTTGACATGAAATAGACAGGTCCCTTTTCAGGTCTGAATATTTTCAATTAGCCTGACACCTGTGATTATTCAGCCACTGATCTGTCACTTAGACGTGTAATTGGATGAGGTCCACGTCTCTTTGAGCTGATGGATCCAAATGAAGCAGCGGCGCAAAGTTTGGTTGATGGACAGATTCATGAATTTGGCCCAGAGACTCACGGGACGACTTCATTACCATTTCAATTGGGCGTCTGAGACACGAGGAAAGTGGAGTCTGCTCCGCAGGATGCTGTAATTACACAGCTGTCGTTGCCTCCCTCGTTACGCCTCAGTCTCTGGATGTCGTTCCCTCACATGTTATTGACAGTATTATTTCTTTCTTTCTTTTTCATGTTTCCAACTCCTCCTCCACTTCCCCAAACACTCTCCTTCTCCATCCTCCTATCCCCCCACCCCCACCCCGTCTCGCTCCAGTCCTCCAGCTCCTCCCAGGAGCGGCTGCACCAGCTGCCGTCCCAGCCCACCATGGACGAGCTCCACTTCTTATCCAAGCACTTTGGCAGCACCGAGAGCATCACAGACGACGATGGGGGCCGCTGCTCCCCCCACATGCGCCCCCGCTCCCGCAGCCTCAGGTCAGCAGCATCAGCAGCGGCCGCTGCCAAAAAGCACTATCCTCTTTTCCAAAGTAGATTTAGAGGATTGGATCTTTTCTCTTTCATTTAATCTCCTTTTTTAATTTCCCTAGGTTGTTTTTTTCCTCCCCGGTTTTGTAACAGACCATATTAAACGCATTCAGGACTGAATTTATCAGTAATGTACAGGTTTATATTCCATGATGAGAAAGTTTTTCTGTCATCATAAGCAGTCATGTAATTGCAGATGTGTGTCTGTCTGTCTGTGTTAGCAAAATATTTCTTAAACCATTGGACAGATTTGAATGAAACTGAGAAAGTAATCATTGAACGTACATCTACAACTGATTAACTTTGGGAGTCCATCTGATTCAAAATGGCCGCCACCTTAGCAAACACAAAAATAGCTACATCTCAGTCCTTTTTACAGATACTGAGCTAAAAATCTGTGTGGTAGTAGATGAGAGTCAACCAAAACACATATTCTGAGCTACCATTTGCCCTGATGTTTTTTTACAAAAAGTTTATATCCAATAATTATGAGAAGCAACAAACTTATGTGGTCATTAGTTTAGCCATATCAGCTCCTATGAGGAGCTACACGTGTGGATTATAAACAATTAGTTTTGAGTGAATTCGTCTGAACCAATTAAATTATTTCAATAGTTTTGAACTGGACAGATCACACCCCACACCTCAGACCTCTGAGCTAATAAACCCAAGTTATAAAGTGTTTGTGAGGTTATTTGAGCGTGTTTGGGTTAGTACTTGACATTTTATTATTAATAATTATTAATAATTGACACCTGTCACTGAAACTGTGGCATCTGTTGTCACAAAGGAAGAGTAGTAGTTTATATTGATGAAGCTGATTTTTGGGGGACTTTAGAGCCCCTCACAAATCTTTCTCCTCCTTTTTAGGCAGTAGTTCATTGCTCAGTAAAGCTGTCACACCGTAATGCTGTCATAATCTCACAGCAGCTTGTTTTCTGTTTTCCCCTCCAGCCCAGGACGCTCCTCCGCCTGCTACGATAATGAGATAGTGATGATGAACCACGTGTACAAAGAGCGCTTTCCAAAGGTTACGCACATACACACATACATTCAAAATTTGCTCTATCTCTTTTAGTAAAAATCTGATTTGATTCATGCTTGAACAGGGATTTGTGTACGATATCAGACATCCAAACAAAAACGAGGGACGGAGCCTGATTAAACTCTATCCTGTGACGTAATGCTATCGAGCCCCTTCATCCTGTCAGACACAATAAGTTTGTTTTTGAGCGCAGCAATGAATATTTACACGAAGGCTCATTTCTCTCTCTTATCCCACCACACATACACGAAGAGGAAATGAGCTGAGAGCTTTCACAGTGATGATAATCTAGCTGTTGGAAATGGTGCATGTCATTTGGTTTGCAGGAAGTTCTTTGGAGGTAAAAGCTTTTTGGGCTTCGTATCACAAAAGTTACAGGATTTGGAGAAAAACAAAAGTGCTGATATGAGTGTGAACACAGCCCAGCAGCGTATTCAAAATCATTTACATAATATTATTCACTCACACCTTTCAAAACTTGTTTTTGTCCTCTCCCTCTGGTTCATCTTGTGAACTGCATAACTTGAAAAATAAGCGATGTACTGACTTCCATTTTGGTGTGTGAATGTATGTGTGGGTGGGTGTAAACGGGCCACCCCATTTATTTAAAGAAACTATACTTTTAAGCAAAAATAAAAACCAGAAAAAGTACTTTTCTCAAATTATTGTGGTGGCTGAAGATTAATCTATACCACTCGCCACCTTCTGGCTCCACCGTTGCACCTGGTGGCAAACAAAATGGCTCCCTCCTCTCGCCAGAATACGTCACTCTGCGCCGCCTCGGCGAAATATCTCCCTCCAAATCTTTATCAGCAAAGATGTAATGTAAGACTTCATCCCTTGTTAAAAACTTTCTCTAAACTTAGTTTCAGTCGATCTGAAACAGACAGGAACATGTCCGTGCAGCTAAACGCCATCAGGCACCGCAGGAGTGTCTCTCTTTATGCTTTAGTTCTTGGAATCAAATAATATCAACACTAAAGGACGTATATTTATGTCCTGTTTAATTCCAGCTGAGAAAAACACTCATCTCAAATACTAATAGCATTCACTATTCAAGACCTTCAGTGACCCAGGATGTCAAAGCGCCACCTTTTTTTTATCTTAGTCCTTATTAAGGGTGCCAATGTATCAGCATTGAAGCACCCATATTTTCTGTTCACCTGTTACTTTCTTCCTTCCGCTCTCCATTGTCCCGTTATTGCTTCTGATCTCTAACGCCACCCGTGCTTGGTTGCTCCATCAGGCCACGGCACAGATGGAGGAGAGGCTGTCTGAGTTCATCCAGGCCTTCTCTCCAGAGAACATGATTCTGCTGGCCGATGGCGTCCTCAGCTTCATCCACCACCAGATTGCTGAGCTGTCCCGAGACTGCCTGGCCAAATCCCGCGAGGGCCTCATCACCTCCGTCTACTTCTTCGAACTACAGGAGAATCTGGAGAAGCTGCTTCAGGATGTGAGTTCAAAGTGATGTAATGGGAACAAACTTTTCTAAGACTGACTGTATTTAAGTTTATCATTATATTGGGGTGTTATGTTATTGTAGAATTCAACTAACAGGTTTTGAACACAGTCATTTAATAGATTTTAAAGATTGATTGTGAAATATTCCTTTAAACTACACATATTTGTATCAGTTTCAGCTTTATTTTGTTTGGGGAGCTATTTAAGAATCATTAGCATATGTCTTCTTAAGAAAGTGAAGAATATAAACTTCTTACCACTGTTTTATTAGAACTGCGGTCTGTGGTTAGGACCATTTTTCCACTTTCCCTCCGTACATTTTAATGATATTTGGTCCAGAGGAGACAGCAGAGTCTCTGGATGGAGCTCAGTCTTCTTCTCTGCCTGATAGAGCTTTAAGCATCATCAGTGGATGGTCCAGTGAACTGAGTTTACAGACAGTGATGTGTGGAAGTGTTCCTGAGTCCATCAGTGATGAACAGAACAGAACCAGACCTGGTTTTACTGCAGGGGCCCCTGAGGGCCCCGAGATCACAGACATCTAATACTGACTGTCAGCCTTGACCTTTGACCTCAGAGATTTCTACAGATTCTTGAAATCTTTTAATATTATGAAATGTAGATGATGGGATATTCAAAGTCTTCCCAATTTTCCGTTGAAGAACATTATCCTGAAATTATTCCACTCTCTTTAGACAAAGTTTTTCACAGACTGGTGAAGCAAGGCCTCCTGATGAACTGCCCATCTTTACTTCTAGCAGATTCAGCTTCTCTAAAATGCTCCTTTTATCCCCAGTCCTCTTACTGACCTGTTACTGACTTACCTAATTAGTTGCAAAATTTCTACTCCAGCCGTTTCTTATTTGCACCACTTCCTTTTACAGCCTTTTGTTGCCCCTGTGGCAACAAGAGTTGCTGTCATCAAATTACCTTATTTCTTCTTCATAAAAAAAACAACATTTTTTGTTTTATTATGTTCCATTTTGAATAAAATATGGGTTTATGAGATTTGCAAATCAATGCATTTTGATTATATTTACCTTTAACGAAATGTCCTAACTTTTTTGGAATTGGGCTTGCTCACTATCCATTTTTAAAAGTATCTGGAGTAGTGCAGACGAGGCCTGAGCTAACCACTCTTTTGCTGCCTAAATACTCTTCTTTAAGAGCCAAAAATGTAGCAAAAAGTATCTTCTGCATTGCTTTTTTTCATATTGATTGCCCTACAGTATTCACACAAAACAGCACTGCTTTCTAAGCTGATCCCTGTATCAGACTGTTTAATTTAAATAAATAAATAACAAGCCAATGGACTGATCACGTGGCCCAGACGTGGTCCAGGGGCCACCAGCTGACAATCACTTCCATTTATCTTTTTTAAAAGTAAGGTTTAATTTTAAAAAAAGCACAATTTGATGATTTTTTTTGTTCTGTCTGATAAGTCATGTTATGAGAATGTTGTAAACAAAAGTTTTTTTAAGAATTTTGAGCCAAAGTTGTTTTCCTTTCACCCTAATTTTATAAGCAGTGCAGCTAACCAAGCAGAATTTAAAAGCCATCAGTATTTAAATGATTCCTAATGGAAGCAGACACAAAAATAAACAAAAAAACACATCTGCTATTTGAAATATTTGCGCTCCTGGGAGAAATTACCAACAGACAGGTGCCGCTTGAGCCTTTTTATTTCATTCAGACATACGTTTTTAGTGAGTCAGGTGTGAATAAAAGAGACTAATTGAGCGTGTGATTTGGCGGAGAAGATTAACAGGTATCAGGGATTTTCATCAGGGACCTCTTCTCATCAGCCGGCTCGACTGCTTGCTTTGATTAGTCATTGTTGTCTGTTTCACGCATCGTTCTGTCTTCTTCTGATCATTTTTTCTTAAACCTGCCATTGTTCTTAATTACACACTCTGCCTTTTTTCCCCCCCTCTTTTGACAAAAAAGTCTGAAAGTCTCCAGTTTCTGCTTCTCTCTCTCTTTCTCTGTGTGGTTTTGTGCCAGGCGTTCGAGCGCTCCGAGAGCTCAGAGGTCGCCTTCGTCACGGAGTTGGTGAAAAAGCTTCTCATCATCATCTCCCGACCTGCACGGCTTTTGGAGTGTCTGGTTAGTCCACACAGTTCTGATGCAGCGATCATAGCTCTCGTGTTGTTCCAATACTCATTATAGCGCTCGTGACTCTTGTGAAAATTGATTTTTCTTTGAATTTACATGAGCACTCGTGACTGTTTAAGCAGCCTGATGCATCACACGGGGAGGAGATACAAAAAAAAAAAAAATCAAAACAAATCAGAAACCCAAGTAGAAGAATTCAGTTCAGGCTGCGTGGATGACAGAGACATTTACATTTAGATTAAAATTTGCCTTTACCACAGTGGAGCTAATTTCAGCAGCCCTCCTGCTGATTGGCTGCTTCCCAGCCTGACTCGGTCTGACCGTGACCGCGGTGTCAGTAAAGCTGGAGGATGCCTCAGTGTCTGTTTTTTTTTCTGTGAAGTGCAGTTTGACTGTGTTTCATAACAGGATATTAACTGCGCAGCTCTGCGTGTGTCATGACACGCGGAAATGGATTAGGACTGTGAGCGGCGGGTGAAAGAGCGACAAGGAGAATCAATTTATTGATCCAGCTCTAATGCGCATATCTCGGCTTTACGGTCACACCTTCTGAGCTAGGGACAAAAACCATTGAAATAGTCGAGAGTCGCACTAGTTAGGTGGTCAAAATGAGCGTGAGTAATAAGCGCTTACAGCAAAGGTGTCAAACTCCATTCCTCGGGGGCCACTCTCATTCATGATTTAGATGTGTTCTTGCTTTAAAACACTTGCTTTAAATGAATGACTTGTGGACGTGCTTCTGGAGAACTTAATGGTGAGGAGGTAATTAAACTATTTGAATCAGGTGTGTTGGAGCAGGAAACAACAAAAACTTTCCGGACAGTGGCTCTCTAGGCCCAGAGTTTGACACCCCTGGCTTACAGGATTCCTTGTATCTCACTGGGCTTCGACTGTTGGGGGGAGTTGGCAAAAGACAGTCGTCTCTGAATGTCTCAAAAATGATCACTGGGATTCTCAGTTTCCTCACGTGAGTCGATTGGTGGCAAACACTCAGAGTTCAGTGAGTCTGCAGTGGAGATTTTGACCATTTTCTTGCAACTTTGAGTCGCCACTTGTCTCCAACAGCCGCAGCCCAGTGATAGCCTCACCTATCCTGTGATATCCTCGCTAATAGCTCATCATCATGCTAAGTTTAGCTCACAGGTTAAGAACTGTGGCACATGCAGGTACCGTAGTAGTGAGGCAAAGTTTGTGAAGCCCTTAGAATTTCCTGCTTTTCTTTATAAATGACTGGAAACATAAACTTTACAAAAACACACGATGGAAGAAACAGAAAACCCCAATTAAATAAATTTAACCAGCAAATTAATATTATTTATCAGGACGCAAAATATTATAGACATGTAATATAACATTAACATGTAATATGTTAATCGGTGGGATGAGCTTGGAATGTGTGATGTCTAGTAATGTGATCTTATCCTTGAAGCATGGTGGTGACAGTGTCATGATGTGGGCCTAATTAGCTGATTACAAGCCAGGTTGAGCTGCAGTCATTAATGGAACTCCTGTCAGAAAGCATTGGAGGAAAAATCTGAGAAGACCTGCTGTGAACTGAATCACGTTGACCCATTGAAGTGTGTTCAAACAAGGGCTGGGCTAAGGTTTTGGAATAGCCGAGTGAAAGTCCTGATTTAGTTAAAAGTGGAAGGACGGGAAGCGAGTGGGTCGTGTGAAGAAACCTGCCAAAATGTCAGCTGACGCAGAGAAAGGAGCTCAAATTCTTCCAGGCCGATGCGCCAGACCAGATCGGCTGTCATCAGAAGTGTTCAGTTGTCGTGGCAACCCTAGGAGATCTTAGATACTGAGAGCAGTGGTTCATTAAAGGGCTTCTGCTTTTGCAAAAAAAAAAAAACCTTAGTTTTGTGTATTTGATGTCGAATAAAACCTGACAAGGTAAAACCTTCTTATGGACGAAGTTTAACGGTAGAAAATGGCCGCAGAGAAATGTTGAGTAAAAGATTTACTCGCTCTGAGAAGAACGCCGCAGTCGTTCATCAACACACACTTATCACCGGCGCCGTTCATGATGACAGTTCTGTCTGAAACCAGAGATTTATCTGAGAGTTAAAATGACTGGAATTCTTACTCTTTTCTTTTCCTACAGCATATGATAAAAGCACCTCATCAAACCTTATTTTACATCGACACGTCTAGATATGCAGTACTGAGTAATTCCCTTGGCTGATTCATATTTAGGCTTCCCCCCCGTAATTTTTCTTGTACATTATTAGGAGTTGTAGGGAAATCTATTTTTGCTGCAATCCTCTTTAAAGCAGATACAAACAATTTTAAAGGGTTACAAACTAGTACAACTGTAAAAAATTTAAAATTTTGTAAGTATAGCAGGAGGAGGGATGTGACGGATCATATCTGAGAATGATGCAGACACATTATGAAACCTTGTGAAACAAAGCTTTAAAGTGGAAAGGTGTGAATAATTAATATCTTACCTGCTGTAGATAGCTTTTTGAACAAACTCAGTTTGAAGAAGTAGTTCACTTCTTATTGGACCGACAAGCTAAAAGCTGCCATCTTAAAACAACCTTAATTTCAAAGATTTTATAGTGGTTGATGCAAATGCTGTTCGATAAACTCAACCACAGCTGTGGAAATGTGATGATATTCCTGCTGGAAGTGCCTCAGACTGCACTGGTAGTGCTACAGCTAGGTGCTGCTGCTGTTTGCACTTGCAAATAGCCAAAGAATTCGTTGTAAATATCTGTGTAATGTGAAATCAACGGTGATGTCAAAGTTTATGAATTCAGACTAGCTGTTAGGTCATCTGACAAAATGATACTTTATTTCTCGCTCAAAGAGCTTGCGCCAACAGGTAAGATATTTATTGTTCATAACCTTTCCACAGAACCCCCTTTCAAAAGATCTGAACTAACTTTAAATAGAAGCTCAGTTCCTGACATAAATTTGGTAATATTTTTTTTATTTAAAAGGAAGCAGAGCAGATTGTAGGCACATTTACCTCTGCAACTTTCAGTCAGCCTTCTTTGTTATCAATATTAAAAACATTTATTTAATAAGCTCCACAGATTCAAAACATTTTGTTGTGGTTTCCAGGAGTTTAACCCCGAGGAGTTCTACCATCTTCTGGAGGCAGCGGAGGACCACGCCAAGGAGGGTCATCTGATGAAGACGGACATTCCTCGTTACATCGTCAGCCAGCTGGGACTCACCAGAGACCCGCTGGAAGGTGAGGGCCACAAACGGTGGACGGCAGGTCTCTAATTTAGATCCAGCTGAACGAGTCATCTGTTTGTTGTCAGACATGGTAAACCTGGAGAGCTACGACAGCGAGGGACCGGTCACACCCGAGACGGATGACTCGACGGAGGTGAGCTCCGAAACAGCCCTGATCAGTCCTCCAGGGCAGCGGCTCTAGCTGCTGCTCAAAATTAGATTTACACATTTACAAGGTGGTGGAGAGGGTTAATGGAATTGTAGGAGTTTGGGTTTCCTTCTTTTTTTCTTTTTTTACTTTTTCTGGCAATTTAACATCAAAGACTTGGCATGCACGCTTTAATCCATCTAATTTAGCTAATTCATGCTGACATTCAGCAAACAGGATATCCCTCCCCTCCTCCGTGAAACTCTGGGTTTTCCTTTTAGCATTAGGCAGGCTTCCAGGAGGAGGGGGGGGGGGGTAGAGCCGAATGTGCAGCACCTGAAGTACCGACTTCTTAATATGTGGAATCAGCTCTTTTGCAGTTGTGGATGACGTTCTGATCCTAATGACATCTGATCCGTGATTCTTACAGGGTAAGATTCGAGCGATGAAGCCACCAGGAGAGGCAGACTTTCAGACCATCAAGCTGATCAGTAATGGAGCCTATGGGTGAGTAGCTTTTCGATCCGCAGGCGCATTCCTTACATGCAAGGGATGCTGTGATTTTATGCAGTTGGAACTCACACGGACTGGTGTTTTTCAATCAATACAAGCAAAAAAGAAAAATCTAATATATGCACGTGTGTGTGTGTTTATATGGGAACTAGTGCCGTTTACCTGGTACGCCATTTGGAGACGCGCCAGCGGTTCGCCATGAAGAAGATCAACAAGCAGAATTTGAGCCTGAGGAACCAAATCCAGCAGGCCTTTGTGGAACGAGACATCCTCACCTTTGCAGAGAATCCCTTTGTCGTCTCCATGTTCTGCTCCTTCGAAACCCGCCGGCACCTCTGCATGGTCATGGAGTACGTGGAAGGTGAGCGTGTGAAGCTGGAGATCTGTACCTGCATGCGTACAGAAAAACCAGTGGAACAATATTTGTTACAAACATTCATCTGCAGTCAGAGGTTTACATCCGCTCAGCATGGCCACGAGTGTCACAGTTTAATGATTTATTTAAAACATTCTTTATCCAGAGTATTATGATTTTTCAACCGGGTGCACAAATTTAAATGTGTTGTGAATTTTCTGTGACCCACACAGGGTCAGAATTATACATACAATACACTGATATAATACAGTGAGGAGAGACCCATCCAATATGGTGGCGACGCAGGACGCTCTCCAGCACTAATTAATATAATATTTATGTCTGTGGTCAGCTCCAATAGACAGCGCCAGTCTTTGAGGTGTCTACATATATAATGTCTATGGTCTGTCCCGTAACGCAGGCTAAAGCGCTGCTCTCGTCAGTTTTAAGGGAGTTTTTATTTTTCCGGAAAAAGAAGAACCTACCCATTTAAATGACTTTATTTCAGCAGTTCAGTCTAAAAAGTGAACATTTTTAGAATTCAGTAATGTTAATTTAAGCGCATGTCTTTAATATAGTGGTTATGGGCTACTGGGCCAAGTCAAAAATAGCCCAGTAAATCTGGTAATACTCAGATATCCAAACTTTTCTCCAGCCTTGAAAGCATCATCTCACTTGTGAATCTGGTGCTGTAAGAAAGTCTCTAAAGTCGTAAGCACAGGCAAGCTGAGCCATGCGCTCGTGTTGACCGATCCATCTGCAGCTGCGTAGTGTATTACTACTTGTGCAGTTTGAAGAGTGTAAATCTGAGAAACTGTTTACTTATTTGTAACTACTGACGTATGCATTGTGTCCTACACATTTGAAACTTACTGTATGTTGTCCACTTACAAATCTTGTTGTACGCCTGTGGATCTTATTGTATTCATACAAGTCTCGTTGTATGCATTTGTGAATATTTTTAGACCAATTAAGCTCCATTCTAACAGCTCTTGATCTTGTCAAGTTAAAAGACATCTAGAAGCTTCAGCACCACTTGTCTTGAGGCTGTTCAGACTGTGATCTGTATCAAATTTCTTTATAATGCTTCCTGCGGTTAATCATAAAAATATAAACCTTATCATGACTGTAGCTTAACAATTAGGAAAAGGAAAACAGTACAACTTATTTTTTTAAGCTCAAGAATATGTAGTTCAAATTTCGTACATACAGATATTTGAGCATGGACTGTTTTTTGGCAGATTTCAGAGTCACGACATCAAAGCCAACATTACTGGCCTGCAATAAAGGTAACAGAGTAACTGTGACCTCTACATGGGCAAGTCGCGTCATGGTTTTTCTATTTCAGGCCTCTTTGAGTCGATGGGTGATTATTCTCCAAGTGTCTGGTAATTTCCTCCATGTCATTGAGTGTTCTGTGCAGGATGACTCAAAGAGCAGTCACCACAGTTTACAGAACCTGGTCTTCCGAACTGAATGGAAACTGAAATAGTCACCGGGAGACATCCGTGGTACTGTGAACGTCATCGTACTGTCTGATCAAACGGTGACTCCTCTCTTCAGGCGGTGACTGTGCCACTTTGCTGAAGAACATCGGGGCTCTGCCTGTGGAGATGGCGCGCATGTACTTCGCAGAGACGGTCCTGGCACTTGAGTACTTACACAACTACGGCATTGTGCACCGAGACCTCAAACCTGACAAGTGCGTTCCCTTCCAAATGTTTCAGGGTCAACTCAACCTCTGCTTCATTGCTGTTTGAACAGAAAAGCTTAAACAGGTTCCTCTGCTTCTATTCTCAGTCTCCTGATAACCTCGATGGGCCACATCAAGCTGACTGACTTTGGTCTGTCTAAGATAGGGCTAATGAGCCTGACCACCAACCTGTATGAAGGGCACATAGAGAAGGACACACGGGAGTTTTTGGATAAACAGGTAGGACCGAATTATCATTTCACAGCTGTATTCTCAGCAAAAAAAAAAAAATACAAGAAGTCAGGAAAAATTTTTATTGAAGCTGTTTAATTATCAATTAAACAAGTCTTATTTTTATTCAGAATCTTAAAGAATTATCATCAAGGGTACTAAAGCAATAAAGCACCTTTGTTACAGGCGTGTAGTTACCATGGTGACCCTAACAAGCCACTGGCAGCATCTCTCTCTTCTGTCTTTCTTCAGATTTTCCTTCTCTTTACACTTTTTATGCAATTTATACATCAAACTGCATTTTGTCAGCTTAGATTATTACAAAATAAGAGTCGGGCTTTATAGACGAAACTGATGCATGTTGAAATTCCAGGTAGGTGCTCCTTAAAGATTTCTTCAGAACTTTTCTAGTTTATATTATAATCATTGTCACATGTAAATTATAAAGATCAAATCGGTCTTTTTGGCCATCGCACAATGTGGACCGCTCACATTCAGTCCAATCCTCGCGAAGTCTGAGTATCAAATGTTCTTTGATGTCTTTCATTTCTGTGGAAAGATATTCCCTTTCATTGTGTGACGGGCATTTCTGAAGCCTGATAAAACGAGACCATCACCAGTAGGCAGAACAATAGAGCACTCTCTCCCCGGCTATTGCAATCAGAGGGTATCTCTTTTTAAAGTACTGCTCATATTTGCGAGCCTTTCATTCGGCAGCGCATGCTTTGAATCCGAGCCTCATTATTTCTCCTGTGCACATAACGGCGGCCAGAAATCTGTTAGCGTTCGGTGCATTTGCACATGAAAACACGCATCGAGGCTTTCATCCAGTCCTGGCATGTCTGAGGTGATTTATTTGGCAAGACAGGAGCCTCCTTACAGTACTGCACCTCCAACCTGAAATGAAGAAAATGCATTGTCTGTGAAAAAGCTATGTGAATGCTGAGTGCTGAATGGCTTTGCTGACAAAACTGAAAACAGGCAAAAATGAGCCAATACATTAGCTAAAACGACCAAACCAGTATTTTAAAGTAGCAAAACAGTAGTTAAAAGCTAAAAGTAGCATAATGGGAACTAAAAGTGGCACAAGGTAGCATAAAAAGACAAAAGAGAGCAAGTATGGTTTAAATATGTTAAAATAGCACAAAGTCTATGGACATAGTTAGTATCTAACAAAAGAAAATATAAACAGGAAAAATAATAGTCTAACCACTGACTCAGCAGTCACACTATTAGAATCATCAGAAGAAGAAATGTAGACGATGAATATCAGTGTGAGCATATTTCTTTCAGGTGTGTGGGACGCCGGAGTACATCGCCCCGGAGGTCATTCTACGTCAGGGTTATGGGAAGCCAGTGGACTGGTGGGCGATGGGCATCATCCTGTATGAGTTCCTGGTGGGCTGTGTGCCGTTCTTTGGGGACACTCCAGAGGAGCTGTTCGGGCAGGTCATTACAGGTGAGGCGTACAACCCCCAGCTGGGCGTTTGCAATGAATAAACCAGATATCCGGCCTCGAACAAGCATTCTTCTAGAAAATCTCCTCACGTCTTTACTTTACTTGTCTGTTTGCCATAGATGACATCGTGTGGCCAGAAGGGGATGATGCGCTTCCTGTCGATGCGCAGCACCTGATCTCCTCTCTGCTGCAGACAAATCCACTGCTGCGACTGGGCACAGGTCAGTGTTCTGGAGGAAACCTTCAAGCTCTTTTCTTCACTTTTTATTTACCCCCTTTTTTAACTTTATAAGAGGAACTTGTGGATTCCTGATGGACTAAAAGTGAAAAAAGGTGCGTTTATGTTGTTACAGCTGTGTGTAGTAAAAGACTTAAATGCAGACTCACTGGAAAAACGGTTATTATCGCTCACCTGTCTGTTAGTAAAACATCTCATGAACCACGAGACATATTTAATGAAACTCTATAGTACCGTCAGTTTTGCATTACATGGGTTTTGCTGCAGAAATACTACAACTCCTGCTGGTAGCATCCCAGACTTCGCTGGAGCTGCTACAGCTAGCTGCTGCTGCTATTTGCACGTGTAAACAATCATGGATTTCTATGCAAACACTTGTGCAACGAGAAACTGACAGTGATATAAAGGTTTATAAAGCAGCATTCCCATGAGCCACTTTGAAGATTTGAGATTGAGTTGTTTTAGGATGGCAGAAGTCAAGGCCGTGGGAAGTAGGGGTGTGGAGGGTGATGCAGCACTCTCTGGTGGGTGCCAGAGGACACGCGTGTCCAAAAACATAGTTAAAGAATTAATGAAGACAAAAAGAATAAAAACAGATTAAATTAGTGCTGCATATTTAGAAATTCTAATTCAATATATCTAAATATTAATGACTTGTGTTAATCTGTCAAAATTAAACTCAGTCTACATCAGGTGAGATATTAATTGTTCTTCCACAGAACCCCACTTCAGAAGGTCCCTTTGATAAAACATATAAATTCCTCCTCCACCACCCGAAGTTTTCTTTGTGCTCACCCACCCCTGAATGTTAGCCGCCGACCCAGAAGAGTACCTGTTGCCGTTTATTTCAGCTCGTGGGCTCAGTTTACCTGAATCCGTCAGGTTCCGTCAGGGTCAGAGTACCTCTGCGGGCTATCTGTTTTTCCACCTGCTCCTTTCTTATGCGTGCACCCGCCTCCTCCTCCCTCTCCGCTGCCCCTCCAGGTGGTGCTTTTGAAGTCAAGCAGCACTCGTTCTTCACAGAGGTGGACTGGAACAGCCTGCTGAGACAGAAAGCAGAGTTCATTCCTCACCTGGAGTCAGAGGAAGACACCAGTTATTTTGACAGTAAGTTTGCCCCGCAGGGCGTGCTGCAAAAGCTAACAACAACACTCGTTTTAAGTCTTTCATGCTATTTGAATGCAGAAAGTGAAATGTGAATTATTAGGCTTGAATGTGTCAGTTTAGCATATGCGCGGGGCCTTATTTGGGGCTTGCAGCTTTGCGTTTATGTTGGTTTAAAACGCCTTGCCTCTGCTCACCACCAGCCCGCTCTGAGCGCTACCATCACGTGCAGTCGTACGACGAAGACGACACCAACGACGATGAGCCTGTGGAGATCCACCGCTTCTCATCCTGCTCCCCTCGCTTCAGCAAGGTCCAGCCCTGACACTCGTATAAACTCTTTTTGTTGTTGTTGTTGTTGTTGTTTTCATCAGCATTGCCTAAAACTACTAACTGAAATGCTGTGTGGACCTGAAGGTGTACAGCAGCATGGAGCATCTGTCTCAGCTGGAGCACAAACCTCACGCTGTGACTCTACGGGAGCACAAAGTCCCCAGAGAGGACCGGGCGACCAAGAGAGAAAGCCTGGGAGGAGTCACCCTCAGAGACAAGAGCTGGAGGACCGGTTCTCCAGAGATGTGAGTGGGAAAAACATCACGCCGCCTAGTCTCGCTGAATGCTTTTAACAGCTGCAGGTGATGCTTTAAAAGTTGCTTCCTTTTTCTTTCCAGGAAACGCTTGTCCTGCTCCGAGTCATTCTTCACCGAGAGCGACTCCAGCCCGCCGTCAGGGGCCCGCAGACGCTTCTCTGCCCTGATGGATACGTACCGCTTCGCCTCCCCCCTGGAGCTGGACTCTGAGCTGTCTGTTCCGGGCAAGCAGCCGCCTGTGAAGACCAGAGGTGCTTCCCTGGAAGAGCCGAAAACGTTGTCGAAAGATGGTAACGGCATCACCGCAGGAGGTAAGAGGGGGTGTGACGCAACAAGAAGCATAATTTGTAATCCGAACATAGGGAGTGTCTAACCACTACTGGCTTTTATTCCTTCACTTTGTTTGTCACAGACAAACTTTTGAGACCTGCTGATGCATCGCTGCCTCTGCCAAGTCTGGGACTTCCTGACCCCCAGGGGCCCCGCGGGGCTACCACAGACCTGGTGCTGCGGAGGGTCCGACACCAACAGCTCTCAGTGGAGGGCGAAAAACACATGTCGCGACCGGGAACGAAAGTGATCAAATCTGCCTCTGCGACGGCGCTGTCCGTCATCATTCCAGCAGGTAAAGCTACACGTCATTTTAGACACATTTTTAAAAAAAAAATCTTTTACTTTAGCTCCAGCCTTTTCTCCTCAGTGGAGCAACATGCCGCATCCCCTCTGCCGAGCCCCATGTCTCCTCACTCCGTCTCGTCCAACCCCTCGTCCCGTGACTCCTCCCCCAGCCGAGACTTCTGCCCCACGGTGAACGTCCTGCACTCCCCCATCACCATCCACCGCTCTGGGAAGAAGTACGGCTTCACCCTCCGAGCGATCCGGGTCTACATCGGAGACAGTGATGTTTACAGCTTGCACCACATGGTCTGGGTGAGAACACGCAACATGTGCCGAGTTCTCCATGGCTCTAAGATGTTCTACTACTGTCCTGCTTGTCTTTTATGGCACAGCTGAACATGCTTAAATCAGCATCCGTACCTCATTTTTCACTTTTTGAGATTCAAAATCACCCAGCATTCCTGAAAAGAATGCATATCACCCTCTGCCTTTCATGACAGAATTTTAAATTAAAATCATTTTATGATGGCATTGTAGTCATTTTGGTCAAATCTTGAAAATAGCATATATGTGAGATCATGCAATATCACAGGATCCAGAAAAATCTGTCAGAACAAGATTTACAGTGTCTGCTCTGAACCCTCAGCTACTACCAGATCAAACTGTAGCTCAGTATATTTGCTTTTATCTTATTTTAGCTCAATTAATATAGAGTTTTGGACATCCGGTGATTGCTTTCTGAGAGTTTCATTCAGGCTATGATATTTTTAATTTTCCGATACAGCTGTCACCTCTGACAATACGTTGTTGAAAATTAATGATGATGTGGAGCATCGTCTCCCTCTGTATGTAAACGATCGATTTTCAGGTGAATATGTGTTCATAGAGTGAGTACAAATTAAAATGGCCTCTTCCTGTCTCAGCATGTGGAGGATGGAGGCCCCGCCCAGGAGGCTGGACTCAAAGCTGGTGACCTCATCACTCACGTGAACGGGGAGTCGGTCCATGGTCTGGTCCACACAGAGGTGGTGGAGCTCATCCTGAAGGTGGGAGCCTTTTGAACTGAAATCTATTTCGAATGTGCACGTACAGCAATGGGCTTGAATGTGTCGTCCGCAGAGTGGAAACAAGGTGACGGTCACGACAACTCCCTTTGAGAACACCTCGATAAGAGTGGGCCCTGCACGCAAGTCCAGCTACAAATCCAAGATGGCACGGCGCAACAAGAGGACAGGAGTCAAGGAGGGACAAGAGTGCGTTCTGATTTAGAAATACATTCTTCTATTGTTTATTGATGGTGCTAATGCATTAGCATTGAAGCACCGTTATTGTTTTTCACCTGTTGTTCTCCTGTTTTTGACCAGATTCTTGATTCTCCCATCCTCTTACAGCGTTGAAAACAATATATCAAAACATATGGCTTGACTGAGATCAGTGTGCTGTGACTTTTAGTAGCTGTTCATTGAACAGAGTAAACAAAATGTGCAAAAAACAAAAAGTCTACACACACAACAATTGGATTTTAGTGAAGTTCGTTAGAAAACTCAGCCCGTTCAGAAGGTCTGTACCGAACTGTCACTGTATAAATACATGCAGCAATGAGTTTCTTTCCCACAGTCAAACATCACAATCTATCACCTAAGATTGTGACAAAATAAAAAGCCCAAATTGCTGTTGGGTTTTATAGAAGAAAGTTGATTCATGTTGCAGTAGCTGCGTCGACACCTTTCAGAATTTCTTTAGAAACTGTTTAGGGTAGAAGATCTTATCCTCACCTTGTCTCTTTTTTACCTTTCAGTAAGAAACGCAACTCCCTGTTCAGGAAAATCACAAAACAGTCCAACCTGCTCCACACCAGCCGGAGCCTCTCCTCTTTGAACCGTTCTCTGTCCTCTGGAGACAGCCTCCCAGGATCCCCCACCCACAGCTTGTCCGCCCGCTCGCCCACGCAGAGTTACCGCTCCACACTGGAATCCTCTTACCTGGGTTAGAAAGAAAAAACGAAAATGAACCCCAAATTTTTGTTTTATAAAAGAGGAACAAAACCACGCACTGCTGCTAGTCACACTCAAAGCTGTTTCCTCCTCTCTCCTCAGGCACGTCCTCCCAGAGCAGCTCCCCGGCGTCGAGCACCCCCAACTCCCCGGCTCCGTCTCACCACATGAGGCCCAGCTCCCTGCATGGCCTGTCGCCCAAACTCCACCGACAGTACCGCTCCGCACGCTGCAAGTCCGCCGGCAACATCCCGTTGTCCCCCCTGGCGCACACCCCGTCCCCGACCACCTCCTCCCCGCCACCGCTCTCGGGGCACACGGTGGGGAGCTCCAACACCACCCAAACGTTTCCCGCCAAGCTGCACTCCTCACCCCCTGTCGCTCGCCCGCGGCCCAAGAGCGCCGAGCCGCCCAGGTCCCCCTTGCTGCAGCGGGTGCAGTCTGCAGAGAAGCTAGGGGCGCCCATGCTGCCTTCCTCCTCGTCCTCGTCATCGTCGCCATCCCCGCTGACAGGGGGCATGTCCTTGCGCAAGCATAGCCTGGAGGTGGCCCACGGGGACTACAGGAGGGAGTCCTTCCACTGTGAGCACAGTCTGCAGAGTTTACTCGAGATCGAAGGAGAGAACGGCCCCGCTCCTCCGTCTCCGTCGTCGTCTTCCTCTCCTTCTCCTCCGATGGGAGCAGAGGTGGGCGGCCTAAGTCAGGTGAGGAGGCTGGGGAGGCAGGAGTCGCCGCTCAGCAGGGACGCACTCGTGACAAATAAAGAGAAAGCGACGGTAACGCCGACGCCCGAGCACGCTGGGTCACAGAGCGAGAGGAAAGTCCCCCCAGCAGAGTCTAAGACCACTGTGGCAGAAACGAGTAAGACTTCATCCTCCGCTGCAGTCGGATTGAAGTCCGGTCCCTCACACAGAGAGGCCAAGTCCAGTCCTGGGAACAAACCTCCAAACGCTTCAAGTTGTGAGGCAGCGGCCTCTCAGGGTAAACCCAGTGAGAAAACCTCAACTCCAGGTTCATCAAAGAGCCAGCAACAAGACGCCAAGCAGAAGACAGACAGCGGACCCTCAGCTAAAGCTCAGGAAAAGACAGAAGAGAAGGAAAAAGGTGCTGGAGGGGGGGACAAAGTTAACTTGCAGTCCAGACATCGCAAAGGCCCGGAGGTTGGAGAGAAAGGAGGAGTCAGTGGGAGTGATAAAGCAACCGAAGCGACAAAGACCAAAGGACCTGCAGCTCCATCTCCAGCCCAGGTTCAACCCCCTTCCTCAGCCAGGCACCGAGTCGACAGGTCCGCAGTCAGCAGTCGAGGCCCCAAAGAGGAGAGGGCTCGCCTGGAAGCCCTGGAAGAAAACCCCATGTCCCCCTCCTCGGTCTCACCGCCGTTAAACAAGTCCCGACCCATGTCCCCCGGGGACAAAGCCAGCTTCGTCACGCAGCTCACGAGTGTGGCCAAAACGGTCCTGGGGCCCATGAAAGGGGGCTCGCAGGAGGCGGGCAAGGCGAAAGACACCTCGAAGACAAGCGAGGAGAGGAAGGGAGGCTCGGGGGGGAAAGCAGAGGCCTCATCCGGTGGCGCCCGCCGCGGGGGTCCAGGCTCGGCTTCAGGCAATGCCGGCACGGCTCACTCTGATAAAACCCGGAGCTCCAAGCATCATTCGTGACGAAAACAAATATCTAAATATGGAAATTAACCCGTGTAATGCCTTTTACTGTAGCGTCATACTGACATATCATGACTTATACAGGGGGAAGGGGGCATAAATACCTGAAGGAGAGAAAAAAATACACCAAATAAACAACTTGTAGACAAGATGTCAACGAAAACACGTCAGCTCCTGGTGGAAAACGTGCACATGGTGTCATAATGTAGATCTGTACTGTATGTTCATCCTAACATGTGTATATTGCTCAAACAAATGCATATCAGTCCTAATGCATGTCTGACTGTGGAAAAAAACACAATGAATATTAAAAAATCAGAAGAAAATAATGAAGAAATGATGGAAAACACTGTGAACCACTTTTCAACTTAACACCAACTTTCACCTGAGTGGAAACAAGTAGAGGTCTGACTAGAAATATGACCATTACTCGCATTTCAGATCACTCCATTTAAAGGGATAGTTCACATAGTTTGATGTGGGGTTCTGGGGAAGGGTTATGAACCATTAATATCTTACCTGCTGTCGTAGACACCTGATCAGTAGAGCAACTGCACCCCCATTTGGTTTTTAAAGTGTAATCACTTCCAGCAATAAGACACAAGCATGATGCAGAGTTTGCATTTGTAGTTGCAAAGTATAAAAGCAGTCATCAAAATAATTGCAAACATTTAGGAAAGCAAAAATATTGTTGAAACCTACATCTGATTTAAATCTGCATTTAGGAACAGTTGGTTAAAAGGGGAAAAAGAGGCTCAAACTACTGTGTGCTGCCTATTCTGCTAAACAGCTGCTTTTTTTGGCCCTGCTGCGCTATAAGAAAATGTAGAATATGTCTATTTGCAATTGATAATTACTGTATATTCATATATTTGTGACTTTGTTCCCCTCTTTTATAACAATCAGGTTCACTGTGCCAGCTAGCTAACTAGATAGCTCTTTGAATGACCTAATTTTTGGAGCAATAAAGCTTAATTCTGGCCAAACTGATGGGCTAACGACTAGCCCAAAGTGGATTGCTGCCGTCTTAAAACAAATGAATTCTCAAAATTTTCATAGCAGTTTATTTGAACACCATTTTCAAAACCTTTACAATGCTGTCGGTTTTACATTGCACCATTATTCTGTCAGAAATGGTATTTGAAGCTCATAGAAAGTAAACATTGAATCAAGTCAACCTGATTCAAGATGGCTACCACAGCTAATCGACTAATGGCTTTACCTCAGTCACCTTTACAGATATTGAGTTAAAATTTGGTGTTTTAGTAGCTGCGAGTCATCCCCATCACATATTTTGAGTGCTATCAAATCACTTAAGATCTTTCCTTCAAGGAATGTTACTTTCTTCTAACTGGAAGTGACCCAGGTTGAACGAGATGTCTACAGCTAGCTGCTGCTGCTTCTGGGGCTCGGAAAACAACCCTAAAAGTTTGTGTAAATATAACTATGCAATGTGAAATTGACGGCAATGTAAAAGTTTATAAAATGGCGTTCAGTAGTCCTCCAAACTGAGGTCGTTCAAAGAGCTATCTACAACAGGTTAGATAGTAATTGTTCGTAATTTCGCCGCAAATTCCCCCTTCACTTTAACCCGACACACACTATGCTTTTTTCCCCCCTCTTAAACTTCTTTAACTAAAAAAAAGGGGGACAAACACTAAGATTTTTCATGTATGATGCACTGAAGAGTACAACAAACGTACCAGAAACTGGACCAAGAGACCAAAAACATTAGCAGTGATGGAGTGAGATGGTTGATCAGATGGTTTGTTTAAGGGCTGACTGAAAAGGAAGAGTAGATGAACTTGCACAGGGACACTATGCAATGTGCTGCCAATGTCACTTTCTGTTTTGGTGTCTCCAATTACTAAGTTTACACTGTGGTCTAAATGAGAGGAATATAAATATATATGTAGGCAAAGAGCCAAGCAAACATTTTGTTTTAAATTTTGTGTCTGCTGACCATAGTCTACTGTGTAATTATGTATTGTAGGCTAAAATATAAATATGCTTACAGTGATGTGATGAGGCTAAAAGAGGCATATTGAAAATAGCACTTAGAGATAAAAATGTGTTCTTTCATTCATACTTTTGTAGAAGAACAGTTTGCTGTGTAATCTTAAATGTGAAGGAAAGTGCCAGTGTTCTTATTTGGAAATAAGGGTTTGTTTGTTTTTTTGTTTGTTGTTGTTGTTGTTTTTGTGTTTAAATGTCGAACAATATGCAATCCATTGATGCCCGGTCCCTTAAATCTGAGCATCCCCGTCAGTGAAAACTCAGTAGGCTAAATCCCGGAGTAGATTTGTTCAGAGTGTCTTAGTGGTGTGGTCCTGTTCGGGTTTTGTGCGTTAGAAAATGTGTTTTTTTGGGGACACCAGGCAACAGCGCTGTCTTAGGTCGCCACCTTGTGGACAACATGTCACATGACACCAGAGGGTTTAGGGTTACAAATTAGTGTGCGACTCATAATAAGTCTGATACTTTCTGCCTGTTGAGATTGTGATTATGATGATCAGTTTGCCTGGAGATGGACACATTTACATCCGTTTTAGTTTAGTTTTTCGGCCATAGTTTTATTCCTTATATTGTAGTTGTGCTTTAAGCAGACACAAACCTAATGTTTTGAAGTTAAACATCAGCATTTTGCGTGTGATGTGACAAAATTGCACTTTACGTTGTGTCAAATATTTGTATTTATTTCGACTCATGTATATATTTTTAAATGTTTTTTTAATATATATATATTTGTTGTATTTATTGAACTTTTTTTAATTTATTCATGTAGTGAAAACTCTTGCTTTACCAGTGACATTATTTAGGGTCACATTGAAAAATCTCAATTTTATTTCTATACCAGGCCTATCAGACATCTGTGTGGCCACTCGTTCCATCGGTCTGAGGTTGGAGGCTAAAACTGCTGTCGTGTCCATCTTTGTCCCAGTGTTTGACTTTTTTTACACCAGTTATCTCTGACAGTTGTTCTTTGTGACCTTGCTACGTATTTACCAGCCACTGTTGTGAAAGACTAATGCAGGAGAAAAAGTCTAATAAAAAAGACATGTCCTAAAATGCTTCAAAACCTCTATTTTTTTTTTGTTTTGTTTTTCCCTCTTCCTTTAACAGTATATAGCAATCTGTTGTAACATATAATCAAACCATGCTTCTTTATTAATTTTTACTCCTCCTAGTCAAGATGGCATTCTTATTAATCAGGAATTAGAGATCTAAAATAACATTTCAAGATCTCCACAACTATGACTGAATTAGGAAAAATTAAACTTAAGATAAATGTTTAAAGTAGTCATTTTAACCTTTATCAGATAGACTGGATATGTCCTGCAGGCATCCTTAATTCAATTCTTCCAAGTCAAAATAAACATTTCAGGTATCTAGAAGAACTATCCAGAATTCATCACTCCTTTTCTCTGTCACTTCTTAAAATATTATATATTATAAGTATTTATAAACTTGTCTAGAACCAGCCTACAGGAAAGCTGGTCCTGTTCCAGCCTTCACTTCCGGGTTCCAGTCGGACGTCTGTTATCATTTACAGTCTGAGCTGGGATCCCAAAACAGGGAAAAAAAATACCTTTTTTGTCCCAGAAAGAGTGATGTTTGAAACAACACTGTTATATTCTTAAAATACGTTCTTTACAAATAAAACCAGTCAAGTAATCAAGGCGAACATCTCAAATATCTGTTTTAAAGACATCTCAGCAGGATGGCGCATGCGCGCTGACAAATAAGCCTCAATATAATTGGCCCTTCTTTGACCAATGACAGACGGGCTAACACGTGACGATGATAAACAGGAAGTGATCAAAAACCACCGCTCTGTCGCTTCCCCACTTCGAGGTCCGAGTCAAAAAGTCACAGCAACACAACAAAAATCGACCGTAGTTCTGATTAAATGTACTCAGAAGGTGTTGCTCGTTAAAAGAGGAAGAATGACGACGCCGAGATGAAGGTAGATAGTATTTTACTGGCTGTTACTGTCCTTCTTCTGTCATAGATATTGTTTGACCATTTAAATCACTTTATGGAGTAGTGAAAATCATATTTTCTTCTAGGAACAGCATAATGTCAAGTATAATAAGTTGTGTTTTTTTACAGTTTATTTAGTTTATTTAGAATTTTTGGATGATTTTCTAAAAAATGCAAGGTTTGTTTTGACTTGATAAAGACTGAAAATGTAGTTTTAGCTAACTTTTTATTATTGTACATTCATTTGTAAAAAGTGATGCAGTACATTTCTTTAAATGAGCTCAAATATTGATCTCACACAATCTGTTAGTGTGCAGAGTATGTATTGGGGATGACTCTCATCTACTACCACAACACACTTCAGCTCAATATTTGTAAAATTGACTGAGTTGTGGCCATTTTTGTGTTTTCTAAGGTTGATCAGCCTTGACAGCCATCTTAAATCATGTTGACTCCAAAAGTTAATCAGTTGTAGATAAGTTGTAGATCCTGTCCAGTGATTTATGAGAGTTTCAGTAAAATCTGTTCAGTGGTTCATGAGGTATTTTGTTATCAGACAGCCACACACACACACACAAACAAAGGCAAAAAATTTATTTTCTGTCACTGAAAGAAGAAATGCTGGTGGCGATAACGTTTTTATTATTATCTCTTGTCTGTCCAGTTTATCTTGTTGGCCTTTAAAAGGATACAACTTTTATTTTGAAATGCACCAGAATAACAATGACATTGTATAGAAAGTACTTACAGCTAAGTGATCTATGTATTTAACTGTGTTGTAAATTTAATCATTTGTTTTCTAGTGCACATACTTTTACTTTTGTCCTGTTTCTTAAATGATTCTAATCTTTTACATGTTGGCTTTTCATGTAGTTTACTTGTCTGTTTCTGTGTCATTTCATTTCCTTGTCCACCTCTCACTAAATTGTTAACCAAACCTTTCTGTATCCGTGAAGAGCTACGCAGTGGTGTGCGAAAATGTTTCCTGTATGCTGTAACCACATGTGACATTACAAATGATACAAAGTGTTAGTGAGATAGGCACGGCTGACTGCAGCTGGAATACCTTAAATTCCTGGAGTCATGTGATTCAATCACATGTGTTTTCACTTACTGTCACAGATTATTTGCTGCTCTTTAAATAGCTCATCAGACTTGAGGAGGGAGCTGTGATAAATAGTGTAATTCACTGTGCGTGACTAAGTCACATGGACACGATGAGAGGTGGTCTTTGTTGTTTTCTCTGCAGGCTTCTGTGGAGATAAGGAGCAAATCTTCTCACTCAGTCGCGGTCATCTCCACTTGCTATGAACCCCACCTTCACCTCCTCTCTCAACGATGGTGCAGATGACTGCATGGACGACTGGCACTTCCTCTCCTCTGAATCAGCTGACCCCCTGAGCCGAGAGGAGTTCAGGGAGGATCGGCCAGCAGAGCAAAAAGGCAAACTCAAATCCAAGCTAGTGTCGGCGTGGAACAGTGTCAAATATGGTCAGCTGTGCCATTCAGACTCTTATTATGTTCAGCACATTTGTTTGCTTTGATTTGTTTTTGTGACTCGGATTGGCTTTTCTCTTTAAGGCTTTTCCCTGAAGCAGAAAGCAAAATTCAACAAGAGCTCTCCTGTGAACATGCTCGGAAAGTCTTACGATCTCGGAAATGAAGGTGAGTCGCTCTCCTGCTTATCTCAAACGCCATCAAATGTTCGTCCAGATTTATTCCAGCTGTGTGTTTCGTTGTACCAAAACCAGGACATCTTTAATCTGATCTCTTTAACCGTGTCAGGGGACAAAGAGCGCTTCCGTCGCTCCTTTGCGTCTCTCCTGTGGTTAACGTACAGACGAGGCTTCCCTCCACTGCCCGGCTCCTCTCTGACCACTGACGGCGGATGGGGTTGTGTTCTACGGACAGGACAGATGCTGCTGGCACGATGCCTGCTCTTACACCTGATGCCACCAGGTGACAACACACAGGGCCGCAAATATAACCCCCCAAAAACAGTTAGAACAAATCAATTTGTGGTCTGCAACAGATTGACAGATTAACAGATTGAGATCTTTGTTTAAATCTTAGCTGCTAACTATTGGAGTCAACTCTGTCTGTCTGTTAGCAAAATATATCAAGTTGCACTAGACTGATTTTAATAAAACTCTCTGAAAATAATCATTGGGTGTACATCTATAGCTGATTAACTATTGGATGCAACCCATTTCAAGATGGCCGTCACAGCCAAGTGACATTAGGAAAACACAAAAATGACTGTGGCTCAGTCAGTTTTACAGAAAATGAGCTAAAATGTGGTGTGGTAGTAGCTGAGAGTCATCCCCCAACTTTGAGCGCTAACAGATTGCACTAACTTGCAGGAGTTGTCGCGGGTTTCTGGAACCTTTCTCGAATGCTTCTCAGTTTAGTTTCCTTTTACCTAGACCTGTACTTTTTGTCCAAAATTTGGGGAGAATTGCCAAGAATTCATGCAAGCATATCTTTAAGTGAGATTCCAATTGAAACTTTGCGTATTTTCTCACAGTTCTGTGTCTCCAGCTAGTCCCCGACAGTCTCAGCTCAGTGAGATCTTACCATTAGAACTGCAAGAACACAGAAATAATATCCGACGTAGTGTAGATGGGGCCTAATTAAAGATTGTCAATGATAGTGCTGTGGCTCTGGGATAATATGAACTCTTCTTCACGTCTTTCACAGGTTGGACTTGGTCTGTGAGGTACTGCGCGGTCAAAGATGACTTGGACCTGCTTCGGTCTTCAGACAGCTCAGAACGCAGTTGGGCTTCAGATTCGAACAAAAGAGGCCGAAATCTGAGCTTGGGCTCCCTCCTGGACAGGCCCATGGAGGCTACGCACAGAAGGATAGTGTCCTGGTTCGCTGACCACCCCAGCGCTCCGTTTGGGATACACCAGCTCGTGGAGTTGGGCAGAAGCTCGGGGAAGAAGGCAGGGGACTGGTACGGTCCGTCCACGGTGTCGCACATCCTCCGGTGAGAAGAGACGTGACGACCGAGAGTTCGGGTTGTCTCAAATGCATCTCCAAAGCTCAGAGAGCTAATGCGATTGTGTTTCAGAAAAGCTGTGGTGGCTTCAGCGGATCTTCCCAGCCTCGTCGTGTACATCGCACAAGATTGCACCAGTTAGTGTAGTTTCATTACGGTATCTTCTCTTCAAAACAGGAGGTGTTCATGCCTCAGAAGATAACGGGCATTTTCTGTTTTTTTGTCTCCGTTTAGTCTACCTGCAGGATGTGAGGAAGCTGTGTGAACGGCCCCCCCCTCACAGCTGGAAATCCGTCATCATCCTGGTTCCCGTGCGACTCGGAGGGCAAGAGCTCAACACGTCCTACATCGCTTGCGTCAAAGTATGTCAACTCTGCTTTTATGTTTTAAATTATGAGAGCGTAGTTTACAGTCATTAAACATTTACCCTCAGTGTGGACTGTTTTACAGCTGCTCTTGCAAAGCAAACTGGTCCTTGAATTGTTTTGCTTTTCTGCAGAACCTGTTGAAGTTGGAGTCCTGCATCGGAATTATCGGCGGCAGACCAAAGCACTCGTTGTTCTTCATTGGCTTCCAGGGTAGGTTTGCTGAAACGAACAGCATGATAATGGCGCACAGTCATTTCATTTAGGTGTTTATTTACATTCTGGTTCTGCTCTGCACAAGATGACAATCTGCTGTACTTAGATCCTCACTACTGTCAGCCCACAGTGGACATAAAAAAGGAGAACTTTCCCTTAGAGGTATGAGGTACCATTTCTACTTTTTATTTTTATTTTTTTCACTTTCTGTTTTCTCCACCTGTCTCTTCAGCAGGGTCTGACTTGTTTAAAGACCGGTCATTCCTTAAAGGGATGCTTGTTGCCCGCTGCCTTTTATTCCAAATTTTAAACTGAGATCAAAGTGGAGAAATGGCTGAGTTATATGCGGGCAAATATCAGCTAATATCAAATTTTAGCTGATATTTGCCCACTCTGTCATTTCTCCACTTTGATCTCAGTTTAAAATTTTCAACGTCTGCATAACTGACTGAGTCGTAGCCATTTTTGTGTTTGCTAACGTTGATTACCTGTGGAGGCCATCTTGAATTGGCCTATCCCTAAAAGTCAGTCAGTTGTAGACGTTCATTGAGTGATTACTTTCTGAGAGTTATGTTAAAATGAATCCAGTGATTCATGAGGTATTCAGTTATGAAAACAAATGGGTCACACAAGGCCTAGATTTCTTTGAGAGCAGATCTTTTTCTGATCCAATTTTTCTTTCACTGCTTGTAGTCGTTTCACTGTAAACATCCCAGGAAGATGTCTTTCTCCCGCATGGACCCCAGCTGTACCATAGGGTTTTTTGCCAAAGGACAAACTGAGTTTGAATCCCTTTGCGCGGCTGTTAATGAGGTAGGATTTGGGGTCACCTCGGTCTCTGTTTGTTGAAGATGTGACTGTGGAACGTGTCAGAATTGGGGTTTAGCTGCTTTATTACGGACAGCATGTAGCAGCCAGTGTGGCTAAACAAATATGACATTTGTAGCATCGATTATCTTATTGTTGTTCAACCTTCCTGTCTTTTATAGACTGTCTCCACGTCCGCAGAGACGTACCCCATGTTCATATTTGCAGAGGGAGAAAGACGCGAGGTGGACGAGGGAAGCGCCACATCCCCAAACAGCACCTTCTCCAGACAGAGAGAGAGCAAACGGAGAAGTGACGACACCAACAGCATGGACGAATTTGTGATGCTGTAAACGATCAAAAAGGACCAGATCTTTTGTTTTTTTATTATTATTTTATGTGGCAGTGGTGTAGCAGCTCCACATCATGGGAGGAAACTCGTTTCATCAACATCTAAACGCAACCCGCGTCAGGACGGTTCTGTGAAATAAACTGGGTCGGATTTCAGTCGAGGTTCTGCTGTATTTTTTTTTTTATTATCATTATTGCATTATTGTTGTTGTATTTATTGTTTCAGCTGAAGAACAATTAGTTTTTCCGCTTAAGTTAAGACAATTCAGAACTGAAAAAGCTTTCATGTGTTTACTTAAGAAAAAAATCCATGATGTCATTTTATTTAAACTGTGTAAATTAATAATGTATAAATAACTAGATTTCTTTCATGAACAAACTGAGGGGAAGTGTTACAGTGCAGCTTCTGGGTTTCGTGTAGCGTATGAGGATGTGCTGCACATAGTATGGACTGTAAAAGAAGATTCTGACAGAAAAATTTAAATGTAAATAAACTAAACAATGTCTCTTTAAATAAAAATCACATTTTGTAGAAATATTTGTACATAACATTTTTTTCTGTCACCTTATGTTTCAAAATGGTCAAACATATCCATATTTGAAGGGATGCATCTCATTTTTGCTTACCAGGATCAGCAAAAAAAGATGGATGGATGGAAAAGGAGAGTGTCTAAAAGTGTGAAAAAAGAAGTGACCTCCTAAGGGCACGGCTACCCTCTGATTTTCCTCCACTCCTAAGGGAGTCTCGTTTGTGCACTGTCCATCACAGCGCTGGTCCCCCACACTCCCATCTCACACTCGGGTCTCCCCCCCAGGGCTAAAGTTGGGATGAAAGTCAGGGTGGAGACCTCCTGACCCTAATTAAAAAATAATAATATTAAAAGGATTAGCTAAATATTTTTTAAAAATCAGACAGAAAATCACATTTTCTGTCCTGCAATATTTAGATTTGATAAGTTACAAAGTCCCTTCATAGGGAAGAAAAGTTAGACATGGAATGCCTGGAAAGAACCTGCAAAGAAAAAAGTTAGTAAAATTCTTATGTAGAAGTGGTTCTATTTATAAACTTTGGAGCAACATCCAGTGATGTCATCAGATGACATCACTCTGACGTCATTGGACAGTACCCCAGAGTTTATAAATAGAACCACTTCTACACGAGAATTTTACTAACTTTTTTCTTTGCAGGTTCTTTCCAGGCGTTCCATGTCTAACTTTTTTCTCTCTCTTATTTGCAGTTTCTTCCCTAAGAAAGGACTTCGTAACTTATCAGATCTTTGTAACTTATCAGATCTTTGTAACTTATCAAAATCTAAATAAATGTGATTTTCTGTCTGATTTGTTTATAATTTTGCTAATCTTTGTAATTTTTATTTATTTATTTATTGGAATCTGGAACAAACAAGCTCTCTACAATATACAATACTGTGTTTACCCATATACATAATCATGTTAAGTAAATGTGACAGAATTATAATAATGTATTAGTTTTTGGTTTCCATCCCACAGCGGTGTTTCGTTGCTGTATATGCAGTACCTGCATCGGCCTGCGGTTGTGTGGGAGGCGCTGTAGAGTCCACTGAGTGGCAGAGGGGGGGTTGAAGAAAAAAACTGACTGGTAGGTCGCTCTTTGTTTCTGGCGACAAGAAAAACCAAGAGACGCTGCGAACAGGCGAAAACCCAAATACCAGGTTTCATCGCCTCTGTAAGTTGTAATTTCCTAACTTACCAGACTTGCTCTTAGTTTTTTCTTTCTTTTTATTAGATAAACGTGGTTAAGTAGGGTTTTTGTCTTAGAAAAGACGAGACGGATGTTCCAGTAGCGCTGCTGCAGCGCGGTAGAGCGTAATGAATGAAAGTAGGTTTTGGACTGAGCGGAGCGGTGAGCCAAGAAGGGTACGGGAGGCGCGATGGATCAATCAGCTCCCAAGATGAGTGATGCTCAGACCTCTCACATGTCGCCGCATCGCACCAAACGTTTCGCAAAAAGCACCGTTTTTCTGCCTAACCGGCCTGTCTGCCACGGCATGGCAGGCTAGGCTAGCTCAGTTAGCTCGCTAGCATGCTAACCCCTAAACAAATGATATTAGTTCAGTTTTTTACTTCTTGGACCGGAGTCGCTTTGTTCTTTTCGGCTTTATTCCACTTTTACCGTGATTTACAAGTGAAAAACATGTCAATTGAGTTCCAACGAACCGGTGTTACACTGAGTAAGTGTAGGACTTTAGACAATGGGTTTTAATCGTCTCACTGTAACCTTATCTACAAAAGCCGGCTAGGCCAGGCTAATGCTAGCAGAACAGGCTAATGCAGCTGAAAACAGTTCACAAAACTTGTTATAAAATTTAAAGTCACTTCAGCTTCTTTCTTTAGATTCGCATGTTTCTGGTACATGTCTGAGTATTTTACAGAGAATTCAATGTTTTATTTTTATTTTGAATAAGGCCTCTAGTGTGGTGTGTATATTTTGTGCTCATCGTTGTTTTGTCTTATAAATTTTAAATGTGAGCTAAAAACATATTTTAACATCACCTCAGCCCCTGCCTTGACATTTAAAATCTCATTTGCACTGTAAGCCTTTATCCTATATTTACAAAAACAATCTTCTTTGTGTGTGTCAGAAAGGCTTAAGTGTGTGTGTAACTATTATCAACTATTATCTTTTTTGTTTGTTTCTATAACCACACAATGGCATCAGATGTAGATTGAAACATCTTATTGTTTAGATAATTTAAAAGTTGATTATTGTGTAAAAAGTTTGTTTTTTGATTCAGACTTCTCAAAAATAAACAATTTGATTCTATATTGTGTGATATGTACATTTAACATCTTTAAATTTTACATTGTTAGACTGACAAAATGCTTTTTTTACGGTAATGTAAAAAGGTATCTTAGTTTGGAAATACTCTGGTTATTATATCTTTAAAGAAACTGCACACTAACTCATAAAAATAAAATACAATGTCTGCACAACCAGTAAAGTATTTATTAAGCTTCATTAGTAATAATATGATGACAATCATTAGAAACATATCTTTATCTTAATTTTTTTCCTCTTGTTCTTTCTTTAGGGGAACTTGCTGCTGCCACACGTTCCCAGTCTCTCCTGAGAGATGTCCACTCCCGACCCCCCGATGGGAGGGACACCTCGGCCCGGTCCCTCCCCGGGCCCAGGGCCATCTCCAGGAGGCATGATGGGCCCCAGCCCCGGTCCCTCGCCAGGCTCGACCCACAGCATGATGGGGCCCAGTCCGGGACCTCCAGGATCTGGACACCCCCACCCTCCACAGGGACCCTCAGGATATCCTCAGGACAACATGCACCAGATGCACAAAGTAAAACTGATTTTTAAATAATTTCTTTAACTTTTCCCAACGTTATTTATTTATGTAGTTCAGTTTTTGGCAAAATTCTTTTTTTTATGTTTGTATTAGATTTAAGACTGAGAAATTGTTATATTATTCATCAGTGTACAAATGAATTTTTACTTTCTTGCTTATTAATTAGTTTTGCTTTGTTGCAATTCAAATCTTTTCTCGAGTTATTTCAAAATTGTGGACTTCAAACAGAGGTGAATAAATCTTCAGTAAAAAAAATTAAGAGCCTGTATTAATGATTACTTTATGACTTTGAACAGCCTATGGACTCCATGCATGAGAAGGGAATGCCTGATGACCCTCGCTACGGACAAATGAAAGGAATGGGCATGAGACCAGGGGGACACAGTGGTATGGGACCCCCTCCAAGTCCAATGGATCAACACTCCCAAGGTAAAACATCTCCCAATGTGTTAGAAATTCACATCCAGATTGGGTAAATTGAGCGTGTTCATTTAAATAACTTGTGATAGCATAGTGTGTAAATGTGAATTTTCATGTGGCGTACGTACTTGTTGATGAAAGTTTAGAATGAAAGTTTTTTTTTTATCCCTGAAGACCTGCACGCACAGGAGGCAAACAATTCAGCCAGTATGTCTGTGTGAACCCATCCAGCCGGTTTCTCCTCCTCTTGTTCATTCAGCAGCAAAAGCTGACAGCAGGCAGATCAACAGGAAGTGGGCGGGGTTACCGGGCCTCTTTCGCACAACAAGAGCAGCTGCATCAACAAAACCAAACATGTAGTTAATCACGAAAAAGGAAAGACTGAAACGGAGATGATGTTCACAATTGGCATGCTCATTTGGCTATAAAAATGTTTTATTACGATACATAAATTCTTTTTATTTCCCTCCTTTTTCATTTATTTATTTTTTTAACTTGACACTGGGCTCATATCAACATAAAAAATGATAGACAAAGCATCTTTGTCAACTCACACTGATCAACACTCAAGCAAAAATAACCCAATTTTCTGGCGCTGCCATGTTCTATTTTTGCAGCCAGAGTCTGTGCAGTTGGTATGTGGGGCTGTAAGCCCCGCCTACTTCCCCTACACACAGTCAGTGGGTTTATAGGCATCAAACTAAATTAAAACTAAATGTATTAGGAAAAAGAATATTAGAACATTCTGCAGCAATGTAAAAACTATGTAAATCAACAGATACAATTATCTGAAGTGTAGTTTTATTTTTTAGTCCCATTTGTTTACGTGGACTTGAACTTGTGCAGCAACCAGTCACGATGGGGCCACTGGTCCCATTTTGGCTTCACCTTATATGTTGATGGTTCATATGCAGTTTTAAAATGTATAGAATTTGTATTCAATATTTAACAGATTTGATTAAGTATAGAAATGGAAAATAAGAGTCCAAAAAGACACTTTTGTTTCAAAAACATTCTATTTTCTGGAAAAAAAAAATCTAAAATTCTTAAAATAGTTCTCTACTGTGCAGAGTGCTTTTCAAATTCTTCATATAAAAAGTGAAAACTCCAAAAAGGAAAACCATTAAAGGCAGGCTGATTAAAAGCCTGACCAGTTAGTCTGCTAATATTTTCCACTTTTTAGGAGCCACAGTTATCAGATATGCCTGATTTAAAATTTGGAATCTCTTCTCTCAATTAGCATACTCACTGAACTATAAAAATGTTTTATTACAGGACAAACAAAATCTGACATTCTTGAAACAGACCATCATCCAACTGATCCAAATTTACTGTAAATGTTTCTACTAAAATATTTAAAAAAAAGTTTAACAATTGCTTGAAAAATCAGAAAGTTTGTATCTGGAAAAGTATAATTTTTTTTTAAACTAGAAAATGTAGAAGAACCCTGTTGACATGTCTGACATGATTCTTCTGCACTTGTTGCTAGGTTACCCATCTCCATTGGGAGGTTCAGAACACGCCCCCAGCCCTGTCCCGGCCAACGGTCCTCCCTCCGGCCCGGGGGCAGGTCCTATGGAGGTCAGTGGGGACCCAAATCAGGGTATGGGCCAACCAAACCGTGGCGGTCCTCAGGGTCCAGGTGGACCACCAGTTCAAGGAGGTGGGCCAGTTGGAGCTGGTGGACCCACGCCTTTTAACCAGAACCAGCTGCACCAACTCAGGGCCCAGATTATGGCTTATAAGATGCTGGCACGCAATCAGGCCCTTCCAGATCACCTGCAGATGGCCGTGCAGGGGAAGAGGCCCATGCCCAATATGCCGCCCTCCGCAGGACCTGGAGGCGGCCCGCCTGCTGGACCAGGACCAGCTCCAGCCAATTACAACAGACCACATGGTGAGATAAGAAACATCAGCAAGGGGGAGTTTTAAACAAAACAAACACAGAAAAGCAAAATCTTTGACCGTTAAAACTGATATTTCTGTTTTGATTTAAGAAAAACCTTTACTGATTATGTCATTCTTTTGCTTTAGGTATGGTAGGTCCCAATATGGCGCCTCCTGGACCTGCAGGAGCTCCTCCTGGTATGCAAGGCCAGCATGCCAACGGGCCTCCCAAATCATGGCCTGAAGGTAAAATATTGATTACTCCAATAACCCAAGAAATATGTGATTTTTATGGTAATGAGGAAAAAAAAATACAAATATTTATTTTTATTTTTTTTTTTTTGTAGGACCAATGGTGAACGCTGCTGCCCCGTCCAACCCTCCTCAGAAGTTGATTCCCCCTCAGCCCACCGGCAGACCCTCCCCTGCGCCACCCTCTGTGCCTCCAGCTGCCTCCCCAGTAATGCCCCCTCAGACGCAGTCCCCGGGGCAGCCTGCACAGCTGCCTCCCATGATGCTGCACCAGAAGCAGAACCGCATAACGCCTATCCAAAAACCCCGCGGGCTGGACCCAGTGGAGATCCTCCAAGAGCGAGAATACAGGTGATTAACGATCGTCGGTTTCCCCACCATATATTAAAATATATATAAAAAATAAATGTAATTATTGCACAAGCAACAAAGCAGAGGTCCTAAAATGGAACCTTGTGGAATGCCTATTTTGTATTTTTTAAAGGTTGAGTTCATCCTAATAAACATTGTTCTTTATTTTTTTAAATATTAACTGAATCTGTTTTAAGCTTTTTAGGAGGAATTTAAGGAATTTTAATTGTTTGATCCTTTATTTAACAACTACAAAATAAATTGTATTCAGTGTTTTCTTTAGTTTCCTTAATTGTCTTTTGAAAACAGAAACACTAGCTGATGATGTGTGTTTTTCAGGCTACAAGCTCGCATTGTTCACCGCGTCCAGGAGCTGGAAAACCTGCCGGGTTCGCTAGCTGTCGACCTGCGCACCAAGGCCTCCATCGAGCTCAAAGCTCTGAGGCTGCTCAACTTCCAGAGACAGGTAACGGTTCAGTGATCCCCGGTTTGAGAGCTGTCATTGTTGTTTTTCTGAATGGAATAAACACGGAGGCATTCTTTCGTCCTTGCAGCTGCGTCAGGAGGTGGTGGCTTGCATGCGTCGTGACACCGCTTTGGAAACTGCCCTGAACGCTAAAGCCTACAAGCGCAGCAAACGTCAGTCTCTACGTGAGGCTCGCATCACTGAGAAACTTGAAAAACAACAAAAGATCGAGCAAGAGCGCAAACGTCGGCAGAAACACCAGGTACGGAGTTACTGTGGGTGCAGGATAATGGTGATATCAGTGTTAGTAACTTTTTTTTTTTCACTTGAAAACCTTTATTTTGACAGTAACTGTCTAACATTTGCTTTGACAAGATCGGTGTGGCAGAAAACACTTCAAAAAGCTTAGATTGTGTCCTCCTCTTTACAGGAATACCTCAACAGCATCCTGCAGCACGCCAAGGACTTTAAGGAATACCACCGCTCCATCACAGCGAAGATCCAGAAGGCCACCAAAGCGGTCGCCACCTATCATGCAAACACGGAGCGCGAGCAGAAGAAGGAGAACGAGCGGATTGAAAAGGAGAGGATGCGGAGGCTGATGGTGAGACTTTTATCTAAGTTTGTTCTGGAGACCAAAAAAATGTAAAAATCTGCATAAATTGGTTAATATAAAACAAGATTAATAGCTGATGATTAGAGCTCATTGTGAATCTTTTTCCAGGCTGAAGATGAAGAAGGTTATCGTAAACTTATCGACCAGAAGAAAGACAAGCGTCTGGCCTACCTGCTCCAGCAGACGGACGAATATGTGGCCAACCTCACAGAGTTGGTGCGTGCCCACAAAGCTGCTCAAGCTCTCAAAGAGAAGAAGAAGAAGAAGAAAAAGAAGGTAAATAGATTTTATTTGCTGCTATATAACGTTTTTTTTTAATTTGTCAGTATTTTTAAGTCTAACTATCAATATATTCTTACTTTTAGAAGCCAGAGACTGTAGAGGGTAATGCTCCTGCTATGGGACCTGATGGAGAGGTGAGTTTCAAAGAAGGAAATCATTATCTTTAATCCTGTAAAGCAGCTATTTCCTTTAACAGACAGTGATTCTTGTTTGGTTTCCTCTGACAGCCTTTAGATGAGACCAGCCAAATGAGTGACCTTCCTGTCAAAGTCATCCACGTGGACAGTGGAAAGATCCTGACGGGCGTCGAAGCACCTAAAGCCGGCCAGCTGGAGGCGTGGCTTGAAATGAACCCAGGGTGAGTGTCACGGCTTCTCAGCTTCCGGGCAAAACAGCTAACTTTAATCAAAATTTAAGTTTGTGTAGATCATATACGGTTATAATTCTGATAGTAATTTAGGGAACAGTCATATGGTGTTAAAGCCGGATACATGGTTGTTGGGAGAACAAAATGTTTTTATCTTTGTCATAAATTGCTTCTATTTGTGTGTTGTTGTCTTTTTAGGTACGAGGTAGCACCACGTT
Source organism: Kryptolebias marmoratus (assembly GCF_001649575.2). Taxonomy (NCBI): domain Eukaryota; kingdom Metazoa; phylum Chordata; class Actinopteri; order Cyprinodontiformes; family Rivulidae; genus Kryptolebias; species Kryptolebias marmoratus. The sequence goes on along the minus strand of NC_051441.1, from coordinate 17,918,576 downwards.
CAGACAGTGAAGACAGCGGTTCAGATGAAGAAGAGGAGGAGGAGGAGGTATGTATTGCATCTCAATAGGTTAATTTCTACTACAGAATTTTTTTTCAGGAACCAGGGTTTTGTTTTTGTTTTCTTTTTTTACCGCCTTCTGTTTTGACTACATGAACCGGAGCTGAAACATTACTTAGGTAGAAAATTAAGGCTCCGGCGTTCTCCATTAGACGTCAAGAAGTCGGTTGCAAAACGTTTGTTTTCATCATCTTTCATCGTCCACGAGACACTCGGATCAGAACTCCCTGGAAGCTCCTCCTGCAGCATTAAAACAAATTTCTTCCCTCTGGCTTCTTAGCTCTCCTGTCCTTGTACAGACTTTTGCTTCCCTTACTGCGACCAGATGTGTTTATCAAACAGAATGGGACAGTACACGCTGTTTGACGATGCACAATAATAAGTGGACAAAGGGGGCGTGTCGCGGGGCTGCCTGGCCGAGGCTCGCTTCCTCCTGGCAACCACAGCCAGGAAGAGCCGCCTGGGTCTCCGTGGTCTTTTTAAGTTCGTAGGTTTATAAGTTTTGCTAACGGCTCGACCAGCTGCTTCTCAGCGGAGCAGTAGAAGCAAAATGACTCCATTAAAGCTCACCGGCTTTTCCACATAAACACGCCCACAACGACTTCTGACCAATCACACAACACTTGGTGCAAACCCCTGTGAGAAGCGGCAAACGAAGCTGCTACGAGAACAAAATGATGTAATTTTCGTCACGCAACCACATGACTGAGAGCCGACTTCGTGACTTCTCATGGAGGATGGCAACAGCTTTACCCCAGAAAATGGGGAGGTAGTATTCCTGGAAGTACGTTGAACCTTCGGGTTGGTGTGTGGATGAGGCAGTGATTGTATTTGATTGGTTGAGTATTCCCAGCATTCCCAACAAGTCCATTAGGAATGTGCATAATAAAGAACATTCCTAATGGATGTATGTGTGATTGAGGTTCCATTACAGCGGCTTTATTTGCTTATTTTTTAAAGATCTTTTCATGCTAGATGTGTTTTAAAAGCTTGCAGTGATTTTATTTATGATTTAGAGAGTAACCACTGTGAAAGAATCAGAAGTCGGTTAACTGCTGTTTTCCTGACTGGAGTCCCCTCTTTTCTCGCTTCCCTGCATCAACCTAAAACATTACCACAGAGTTTGAAGCAATTCTTACATTTAAAAAAAAAAAAAATTTTTGTTGATTTTTACAATTTTCCTGTCACATTTCGGAAGCTGCCATCTTACCAGCCGTGACACACATCAGCAGAGTTAATCGGCCTGAAATATATATGTATGTATATAACCAGAAACAGAACAGACCACTTCAGTTTTGATTTGTGTTGTCAGGAGGACGGGGAGGAGCAGCCTCAGCCCACTTCAGCTCCATCTGAGGAGAAGAAGAAGATCCCAGACCCTGACAGCGAAGACGTCTCAGAAGTGGATGTCCAACACATTATCGAGTAAACTAACCATTTGATGTCCAGCTTCTGCTTCATAACTATCCACGGTTCAGTCACTGAGCTCCTATGAATGTTTTCTCACCGTTTTGTTTCGTCCACCAGACACGCCAAGCAGGATGTAGATGATGAGTACGGCAGTGCAAGTTTCAACCGAGGCCTGCAGTCCTACTACGCTGTAGCTCACGCTGTCACTGAGAAAGTGGATAAACAGTCCTCACTGATGGTCAACGGGCAGCTCAAGCAATACCAGGTAACCACTCGCGACAGAGAAGCATTCAGAATAAAACTAAAGGTTTGATTTGTGCGAACCGGAGCTAACTTTACCCGTTTGCCGCTCAGATTAAAGGCCTGGAGTGGCTGGTGTCACTTTACAACAACAACTTGAATGGGATCCTGGCTGATGAGATGGGTCTGGGAAAAACCATCCAAACCATCGGCCTCATCACTTACCTCATGGAGTTAAAGCGCATCAACGGGCCCTTCCTCATCATCGTACCGCTCTCGTAAGTCTCGAGCGTGACCTCCTCTGTCCGTGCTCTGTGTTCAGAGAACTCACAGGGTAGAAAAACTTTCAGCCAAACCCGTCTTTTGTTTTCAGGACTTTATCAAACTGGGTGTATGAGTTTGATAAATGGGCTCCGTCTGTTGTGAAGGTCTCCTACAAGGTAAGAGTGACTTTCTCATACAGTCATGAGAAAACGAAAGTCTACCCTCCGTGTGTTCTATGGGTTCATGAAATGACACCAAAATATCAAAGTAGTTTTCTCTCATGTGGTTGTGGAGGAATTTGATGCACTTTTCTTTACAATGTTGCTTCAGTTCAATGAGGTTTGCAGATATTTTGCTCTGATCTTTTAAGATTCCACATCTGGATCCGTCATTGCAACACCTTTAATATTTAGTTTTTATTTTCAGTCATTCTGTCGTAGGTTTGCTGCTGTCTTCTGGTTCATTGTTCCGCTTCACGACCCACTTTGGTCCAAGCTACAGCTGTTAGACAGATGGTCTCACGTTTGACTCTAGAGTCCTTTGGTCTACAGAGGAGTTCAGGGTCGACTCAAAGACTGCAAGAAGCCCAGGTCCTGTGGCTGCAGAACGAGCCTCATCATTCCTCCACCACCATACTGACATGAGTTACCTCTTACCTCCTTTGGAGGCAGCAAGAGTGAGCTTAGTTTTTCACACAGCTCTTTCCACTTTTTTGTCTAATAATGACATGGTGGAACGGGTTGTTTGTTGATTTTGTTCCGTTTTCTTTTTACATTTGAGTTTAGATTTGAATCGTTTAGATTCCAACAAAGACCAGATCATTTTTATTACGTCCTGATCTGTAAACTAAAATCAAGAGAGGGCAGACTTTCTTTTTCCCGTGATATAAACTACGAGTGTTTCGCTCATATTGTGTCGTCGTCACAGCAAATTAAGTTTGAAGTGTCTATTATTATTATTATTATTATTTATTTACTTAGTGAGAATAAATCGTTTTGGTTCTCAGCGTATTCTAAAATGTAATTCTGTTGGATTTCAGGGATCTCCAGCTGCTCGTCGTGCATTTGTTCCAATTTTACGAAGCGGCAAGTTCAACGTTCTGCTCACCACATACGAGTACATTATTAAAGATAAACAAGTGTTGGCGAAGGTAACAAGAGTCTCATCTGTTTGACTTCGAACACAGAGTGTGTTGTTGATTTCAAGTCATCATGAACACTCTCTTAATTTACATCATCTTCTTCCCAAAGATCCGTTGGAAGTACATGATAGTGGACGAGGGGCACCGTATGAAGAACCACCACTGTAAGCTGACTCAGGTCTTGAACACGCACTACTTGGCCCCGCGGCGCTTGCTGCTCACAGGAACGCCGCTGCAGAACAAGCTGCCCGAGCTCTGGGCGCTGCTCAACTTCCTGCTGCCCACCATCTTCAAGAGCTGCAGCACCTTCGAGCAGTGGTTCAACGCTCCCTTCGCCATGACCGGAGAAAAGGTGAGCTGGAGTCACGGAGACAACACCGACTCACTAATTAGACCTTTCAACCGTTCGGATATTCTAACTTTTTTTTTTTGTTTTGTTTTGAACTCAAGGTCGACCTGAATGAAGAAGAAACCATCCTGATCATTCGCCGTTTACACAAAGTGCTTCGACCATTCTTGCTGCGCAGACTCAAGAAGGAGGTGGAGGCCCAGCTGCCAGAGAAGGTTAAACTGGTTTTAAATATTTGTAAAATGTTTCCTGAAGATTACAGTACTTCCTGGTGTTATGACATAAATGTTGAAGGTATAAGTCAGTGTTTCCAAACTAGTTTTTTAAATGTAAAAACTTGACCTGTGATTACATTTTAAAAGAGAAGTAATTTTTTTCTGACATTTTTACATCATTATGAAAACTTTCCTTTTAAAGCTTTAATCATTTTGGTTGAAATGCACAGATTGCATCATATGTTAGCAGCTGACCCATTTGGATCAGTGCATACATTTCCTATCAAATAATAACAGCGTTTGTGGCACTGCTGACCCTTTTGTTGTCTTTAGGTGGAGTACGTGATCAAGTGCGACATGTCGGCCCTGCAGAGGGTGCTGTACAGGCACATGCAGGCTAAAGGAGTCCTGCTAACAGATGGATCAGAAAAAGACAAAAAGGTATCAATATGATGTTGTTTTCAACTAAATCATTAGGGGGGGAAATGGATGATATTTGTTATTTCAATTTCTTTTTTCACTTTTACGTTTTTCAGGGTAAAGGAGGCACCAAGACTTTGATGAACACCATCATGCAGCTGAGGAAGATCTGCAACCACCCCTACATGTTCCAGCACATCGAAGTATGAATAATGACGTCAATAAATATTTTCCTACATAAAATAGAAGTATTTACTATTACCGTACTTCAAAGAAATTTAAAATAATGCCAATTTTCTGTCATTAATTTTGTTGCCAGGAGTCCTTTTCTGAGCATCTTGGTTATTCTGGTGGAATTGTGACAGGGTGCGTACATCTTAAAATGACTTCTCTTGTATATAAATCTACAATCCGAATATTTGTAGTGGTCTTCTTGATGTTCTCCCTTTTCTCTCCTCAGCCCAGACCTGTTTCGCGCTTCCGGAAAGTTTGAGCTGCTGGATCGTATCCTGCCCAAGCTGAGAGCCACCAAACACAAAGTGCTGCTTTTCTGTCAGATGACTTCCCTCATGACCATCATGGAGGACTACTTTGCTTACCGCAATTTCAAGTACCTACGTCTGGACGGTGAGACAATTTGAATAATGCGCAATAAATAATTGGTCTTTTGTAAAAACTTTACACACTTATCTTTTTTTTTTCCTCCTCCCATAGGAACCACCAAAGCAGAGGACCGTGGCATGCTGCTGAAGACATTCAATGACCCGGCCTCTGAGTACTTCGTGTTCCTGCTCAGCACCAGGGCAGGAGGTCTCGGCCTGAATCTGCAGTCTGCTGATACTGTCGTCATCTTTGACAGCGACTGGAACCCTCATCAGGTGCTGTACAAGTTCAGAAAAATACAGAGTTAGAGCTGGATGATTTGGTTTGTGATGCCTAAAGCACGAGTTAAGATGAGTGTTTCTTCTGCTGTCAGGTTTGATAAATCCCACCTTGTACATGCTCATATTTTACATCAGACCGTAGCTCTGCTCGAGGCTCGTTTGGCTGCTGAACACAAACATGAACCACCAAGCTACAGATACTGTGTTGACTGCGATACCAACCCCCTTTGCTCATTCGTACAGGACCTGCAGGCTCAGGACAGAGCCCATCGGATTGGTCAGCAGAACGAGGTGCGCGTGCTCCGCCTCTGCACCGTCAACAGCGTGGAGGAGAAGATCCTGGCTGCAGCCAAGTACAAGCTGAACGTGGACCAGAAGGTCATCCAGGCGGGCATGTTCGACCAGAAGTCTTCGGGCTGCGAGCGCCGGGCCTTCTTACAGGCCATTCTGGAGCACGAGGAGCAGGATGAGGTGGGGGGCTGGAGGCAGCATCTAACTTATTCTTTGTGCAAGTGAATGCCAATAATTCTGAAACTTTGCTCATGAATCTGTGATCATCCTATTCTGTTGGCAGGAGGAAGACGAGGTGCCTGACGATGAGACCGTCAATCAGATGATTGCCAGAAGTGAAGAAGAGTTTGAACTGTTCATGGTTGGTCTCATTTTTAAAATGGATGATACTGATACTTATCATTGATAACTTGAGAATCTGACTCTCATCTCCGTTCTTTTTTGTACCAGCGTATGGACCTCGACAGACGCCGCGAAGAAGCCCGCAACCCTAAGAGGAAACCTCGCCTGATGGAGGAAGACGATATGCCTAGCTGGATTTTGAAAGATGACGCTGAGGTTGAGAGGCTCACTTGCGAAGAGGAGGAGGAGAAAATGTTCGGCAGGGGGTCCCGTCAGAGGAAGGAGGTGGACTACAGCGACTCGCTGACTGAGAAGCAGTGGCTCAAGGTGAGATGAGGACTGAACTATCATTAGAGTACAACTTTAACTCTAAGATGAGTGTTTGACTGATTTTTTTTTTTTTTTTTTTTCTCTTCACCACAGGCCATAGAAGAAGGTAATCTGGAGGACATAGAGGAGGAAGTTCGTCACAAAAAGACAACCAGAAAACGAAAGCGAGACCGAGACCATGATGGCCCTTCCACGCCCGGCTCCAGCAGCGGCCGCGGACGAGACAAGGACGACGACAGGAAGAAAGCAAAGAAACGCGGCCGTCCACCTGCCGAGAAGCTCTCTCCCAACCCCCCATCCCTCACTAAGAAGATGAAGAAGATTGTAGATGCTGTTGTAAAATATAAGGATGGGTAAGATTACCAAAACGATCATAAACAGAATGAACAAAACAACTGTACTGCTCAGCTGTAACATTATGATTACAAGGACAATGTGGAGGTTTCACTATGTTTGCCAAAACAACCCTGATGTGTTGAGATCAGTCGTTATCTGAAGGTTGTACTGTCTGGCACCAAGCCATTTGTAGCCTGTAAGTGTTTTATGTCACAAAGTGGAGTTTCTGTGCAGTGTACTTGTTTGTGTAGCACCTCCTTGAGATGATCTGTTTCACTGAGATTTGAGAGGCCAAGTCAGCAACGCAGACTTATGCTTCTCAACATGACAGGGTGTGTTATAAAAGAGACCACTGTCCATTAGGGGTGGTGGGGTAAAATCTGGTTTTAGATGCATTAGATGATTCTGAATCAGTTTACAAATGTCCAAAATCAATTTTGTTAAGTGATCTTTGCTGCCATTTTAGGAGAGTCTGTTTGTCCTAGTAGAGTTACTGTAGTTTCCTGTTGCACTAAAGCTGTGTTTCACATCTTTCATCTTTTCCTCACTGAGCCCTTAAGAATATGTCTGTAAATAATGGTTATAGTTATCATGATTTTTTTTTAGTAATGACTTGGAAACTTTGATTTGTGTCATTTCCAATGACAACACAATGCCCAGTGTCATGGTGTTTTTAAAGTTGTTAACGTCTATGCTAGTTGTTGATCATCAGCCTGCGATTTATATATAAATCAGTGTGTATTTATCTAAAATAAGACAGTCATTTAAGTTTCAAGTTAACTGAAATACATTGATCATCATTTTATAATCCCATCGCAGCCTTCTGCATCATAATCGAATCATGAGGCGCCTAAAGATCCACCCCCTGCTGCTCATACGGACCATGAATGAGTTAACTTTGTCGGCAGCAGTGTTTATGGAGCTGGGACGTGTCACAGTGACACTTTGAAGGGCAGAATGATCCAGAGATTTCCAACAGGACATTTCTGTTTTTATATTGCATCCTGGTACCATGTCCATGCCATGATGAATTAAAAAAAAAGGTTATTAAAGCAGACGTTATTCTGATCCAGTTCTGCTCACATAACTAACATATGATCACCATGACTGATCTGAAAATACACATCTTTGTGCAAAACAAACAATGTTCTGACAACTTTCTATCAGAACCAGCTTTAACTTTTTTTTTTTAGCTAAATGAGCTACATTAAATCTTCTGTTTCATCAGCCGGTATGGGCCAGCCTTCACTCCCCATGTGCATCAGCTATTCTTGGTCAACCCTGAGCTTATTCCTTTTTGTATGTTCTGACCATAAATGCTGGAGGTGTGGAAATGATCCAATCCACCTGTCCAGCCTGCGCAGTTTATACTTTGTCAAAGTTGCTTAAATCCTTCAATTTGTCTTTCTAACACACCAACTTCAAAGACAGACGAGTCACTTCCTGTCTGATTTTTATCCTTCTTATCACCAGGAGCTGTCGTATCGAACTAAATAATGTTTTTATTTCACCTGTCGGTCTTGTTTCTGCAGTAACGGTCGGCAGCTGAGCGAGGTCTTCATCCAGCTGCCCTCTCGCAAGGAGCTGCCCGAGTACTACGAGCTCATCCGCAAGCCAGTGGACTTCAGGAAGATCAAGGTAGAGAGAAAAACTGATCTCCTGTCTTTACATCTTATTATTTTTGTTCTACGTCTTAACTGGTGACTTTTTTCAGGAGAGGATCCGCAGCCACAAATACCGCAGCCTGAACGACCTGGAGAAGGATGTGATGTTGCTCTGTCAGAATGCCCAGACTTTTAATTTGGAGGGCTCTCTGGTGAGTGGATCCTTTTCGACAAAGTTTGGAATAACTTAAACAGGAGAGGGGGGGGTGTTGTCTTTATAAAATCCTACTTCATGTAAAAACTTTCAGATCTACGAGGACTCCATCGTGCTCCAGTCCGTCTTCACCAGTGTGCGGCAGAAGATCGAGAAGGACGACGAAAGCGAGGGAGAGGAGAGTGAGGAAGAGGAGGAGGAGGTCGACGAAGGCTCGGAGTCTGAATGTGAGTGTCAGAAATCGGCAGGAGCTCACTTGTATCAGCAGAAGTTCTGACATCGCAGCGTTTTTTTAAATGCCTGGCTTCCCGACAGCTCGTTCGGTGAAGGTGAAGATCAAACTGAGCCGGAAAGAGAAGGGGGAGCGAGGGGGCAAAGGTCAGAGACGGCGGGGCCGCGGCTCCCGGGCTAAACCTGTGGTCAGTGACGACGACAGCGAGGATGAACAGGAGGAGGTGAGACAGTGGATTCTTATACTAAAAAAAACACCTTTGTAGTTGGTGGAAGGTTTTCTAATGTTGGAAAATACAAAGCTTACATTGAATATAATTAATAATGGAGTTTCTTTTTGTTTGACGCAGGAGCGTTCAGCCAGTGGCAGCGAGGACGATTGAAGGGATCCGTCTGTCATCGGACCAACAGCCTCAGAGCTCCTGACTTCATGTAACTAGATACAGCAGGGAGACAGACAGTGGGAAGGACTAGTTTTAGCTAGATGAGCTGATTTTTAGTGAGACGGTTGTCTTATCATTAAAGTATACCATTTAATTAAAAAAAAAAAAAAAAAAGAAAGCAGTGATCCATCTTTTTCATATTTAAATCATTTCTCATTTTAAATAGTGTGTCTCTGCTTATTTTGCTTTCTCTTCTAAGTGGAACTTTGACAGAGTCTAAATTCTTCTGGACTGATCGTGGACCATCAAAACAGCTGGGGGTTTTTTTGTTTTATTTTTAAAGCGGTATGGATTTATACCTTGAGACGAGCGTTTCTGGAAATCCCTTCTGAATGCATGTCGTTGTGTCTTCATTGTTATCTCTGTTTAATTTAATGACTAAAAACGGGACCACGGTACATCCCGCCCTGCAGCCCCTCCCCCTCAGGTCACATATGTAAAAGGGGAGGGAGGGTTAGGACCTTTTTCTCGTGTCAGTCACTGGATTCCATACAGTACAATAAAATCATCTCACGATTCATTTTTGTCGTCTTGAATGTTTTTGCTCCAAAGTGGAATTTAATGAGGTTAACTTACATCTGCAGCAAAGTTAAAATTATTTTTCACACATTTTACTGCTGTTATCAACAAATCCTAGCAGTGGCTAAAAAGGGCTGGACTGGAGGACAGGACGGGAGCAACGGAGGCTGGGGTCTGGACCCCAGATGAAGGCTGTAAAATGCCCCTGAGACAGTCCAGCTCATAAAAGCAGGATGAAAGATTCAGGCAGGCAAAGCATACATGGAATGCCATAAAAAAGTAGCTGGAATAGTGTACAGGAACATTACCAAGTATGGACTGGAAGTCCCACAGTCAAAGTGGGAGACTCCATCGAAGGTGGTGGAGAATGGCACGGCTAAGATGCTGTGGGACTTCCAGATCCAGACTGACAAACACGTGATGACAAACCAACCGGACATTGTGGTGATAGATAAGATACAGAAGAAAGCAGGGGTGATAGATGTAGCAGTCCCAGGTGACTGTAACATCAGGAAGAAGCATGAGAAGCTGAAGAAATCCCAAGGGCTGAAAGAGGAAATAGAGAAGTTGTGAAGACTCGAGGCCTCATTGGTGCCAGTGGTCATCGGAGCACTCGGTGCTGTGACCCCCCAAAACTGGAAGAGTGGCTCCAACAGATCCCAGGAACCACCTCAGAGATCTCTGTCCAGAAGAGCGCAGTCCTAGGAACAGATAAGATACTGAAGAGAACCGTAAAGCTCCCAGGCCTCTGGTAGAGGACCCGAGCTCGAAGTGAAAGTGGAACCGCCCGTGGGGAACAAAGAGGGCGAGATGGGAGTTTTTATTGCTCTCAACAGATTCCAGACCGTATAATTAGGAAATAATGAATTAGAATGCATTTAAGTCCAGAATACAGAGTGATGAGGTCGATCCTTCCCTCTCCACCTGTACCTGCTCCATCTGTACACTAGATGGTGCTCTGAGAACAGACAGTGCATAAATAAACAACAGCAGCAGACGTATTAATCATGAGTCAGTCATGATTTTTTATTATTGCTGGTCTGATTTTATTTAATTCAACTTGAAGTGGACCAACATTGTTTTTATCTGAAAAAAAAATTAATAATTTCTTTAAATTAGCACCATATCTGTCAAAGAGCAATCATTTTATTTCCGTTTGGTTGCCCTCCGTTGTTGTTCTGTCTGCTACTTTTCAAGCAAATCCAGCTTCTTTTTACAACTCTGATTTCAGAGACAGTTGCTGGGAAAGCTGAATATATCATTCTGACGACCAAAGCTAATGATTTCAAGCCTTTTTAGACTCAGCAAACGTTTCAGTTCCCCCCTCATGCATTTTAGATGAAAGTAATGTCTTGATGGAAGAGAACCCACCCCCCACCAGCCCACCACCATCTGGAGGATCAGCAAAGAATGGAGACGATCGCTCAGAGCTCATTCTTTTAGATCCAAAGCCCTTTAGATCCAAAACCAGGCCTAAAGCAAATCTTATGTATTCCTCTTTTGATTACATGTAAACATAAAACCATGCAAACCTGTGTGACTACTTTCTATATTTGAGAACATTTAAAAATTTTATAATAATAAAACATACAGTTAAATTTTGACAAATTATTAGGATGAAATTTTGGTCAGTTTGTTGAATATCAAATTGTGGCTTAATAATTTTCCTCCAATATGGCAAAAACCTTCATTTACTTCGACTTTCACTGAGCGTTTTTATTCAAATCAAACCTTTAAGTTCCAAAGTTATTCAGATGGCATATTCTTGCAGAACATCTTACTTGTAATATTGTGAGTTGTTTTTGCTCTCCTTCAGCCGCTTTCCTTAAATGTGCCACAAAATGTCCATTGTCCAGGTTGATTTCAGAGAAAGAGCACACTGTGTGGCTGGGAACGATTCAGACTCAACTCCGTGTTCTGGCTGCAACTCAGACAACCAGCAGGATTTGGACATTTGTTGTCCTTGGTGACCAGGCTAACTAGTGTTACCAACACAAGTTGTTAGCAATGGATTTATCTGCCTTCTGTGCATACATACTGTAGCAACATGTTGTACACGTACATGTTGTATTGACAAAAGTTAAACAAACAAAAAAAAGGTTATTATTGAATCTTTCACAACTTTTCATGTGCAAGTCAGCCATGTTGAATGCTTACTCAAATTGCATCAGTCAGCCACAACACTAATAGCTTTACCTGACCGGTAAATTAAAAATCACCGCTCAAAGGGGTCTCAGTTACCCCGCATGACTCGGAGGACCTCACCTCATTTTGTATCGCAGGGATTTTGAACATAATTTAAAGATTTGTGCAGCAAAAATGTCCCTCAAACAGTTAGAGTCTTAACAGATATCTGAAGCCCGTCTCAATTTAGTTTTTACCATTTTAGAGCACCACAGCTGTGTATTTTTGTCAATATGTATGCTAACTCCAAGAGAATTTGGGCAAATGTGTTGTTCACCGTGATTCTAAGTGAAAATCTGTGTATTTTCCAGCATTTTGTGTCTCTTGTGCAGGGGTCATATCACAGCTCTTGGAAAACATGTTCAGCTACGATTGGGAGGAACATGAAATGAAAAAAAAAAAAAAAATCAGTTTGAGCCATCAGGGCCTGCTTTGTGAGAAGTGACTGTCGTAACGGCTGTGGGAACACGAATACTGGAAGAACCAGAAACTGTTGACAGTCTGTGACGAGGAGATTAAAGCTGTGCGCTCCGTAAAAGGGCCTATTAGTTGTAGTAATGGGGTTTGGCCAAGTCTGACAAGTTAATGACACTAAGTGGAACTCACTTGCATCATGTTCTTGTCAAAGGGGCATTAGAAATAACTGCCTTCCAACGTTTTGTCTAATCTGTTCAATTGGCGTCTATTAAAGGATGACAGAGAGCAAAGAGATAAAAAAGTACAGTGCGGGTTTTAGGACAGAAAACAGATGTCTCCGCTGGACATTAAAGATTAACTTGTCCAAAAAATCAAGTTTATCTGAGGCTGAAAAGTTCCTTGTTAGCGTTTCCTAAATGCAGCCCAGTGTACAGTGAGGGGGTCAGCTGGGGTACAAAGAAGGAAGTAGTGTCATTCTCAAGCAATGGAGCAGGTGCAACAGGACATAAAAGACTCTATTCAATCAACCGTCCATCCATTTTCTTCCAATCATCCATGGTTGGGTTACAGAGGCAACAGGTCCAGGAGGGAAACCCCGGCACTCCTCTCCCCAGCGACACTGTCCTGCTCCTCCTGGGGGATCCCAAGGTGTTCCCAGGCCAGAAAGGATACAGAATCCCTCCGCAAGTCCTGGGTCTGCCCTTGAATCTACTTCCAATGGGCTCAGAAAACCTTCAGCAAGAGGCTCCCAGGTGGCATCCTAATCAGATGCCCGAACCACCTCAGCTGACTCGTTTCGACGTGGAGGAGTAGTGGCCCTGGATGACGAAGCTCCTGACTTTATTTCTAAGGCTAAATCCAGACACCTTACAGAAAAAGCTAATTTCAAATGCTTGTATTTTGTTCTTTAATTTGTGATCCAAATTCCATGATCCTACAGGAGAGCTGGAGCAATGGACCAGGAAATTGAGAACTTCACCTTTTGGCTCAGCTCCTTCTTCACTACGGCAGTACTGAAGCAGCGCCTTCAGTACTGCAGGCAGACCAGTCCTGCCCTGAGCCTTTATTTTAAAACAAAACCAGTCTGCATGACCAGAGTACTCCTGAGTACTGCAATTTGTATGCTGGTTACTTTGTATTTCTGCATTTTTTGTCACTTTGTATTCAGACCTTTCAGGGTTAGGGTTGACATCCAATGATTTAAAGTAATAAAAAAAATCAATTTGTCTGGTTAGAATTTTGTTAAGACAAGGGTTAAAATCACTGGACAATGCCAATAAATAAATAATTAACTATTAATAATTAAGAACAAAGCTAACAATCCAAAAATGGAGATTATTTTAAGGTTAGATAAGAATTTAAATTTAGATAGGACTAGTGGTAGGATGGAATAAATAAACATATGCATTGGGAAGTGTGTGTTTCCAAATGGTGATGTGTGTGTACAACATGGAGGTACTAGGAGACACTAAGGCGTGTTGCAAAGCTGATTTGTTCACATCATAATAAAACATGAGCTATAGCGGTTCTCTAATGTTATCTATTGTACATAGATTAACGAAAAAAGGCTGTTTTTGTGGTTACAGCTAGAAAAGAGGAGTGACTGTTAATGATTGATGAGGGAAATGACAGATAATTGTTTGAGATATCTTCAGAACCCAGTGTTTGTCACATCCATAAAGAGCAGATAACACTGTTTTTTTACACTACATAATGAATAATTGTCTAAACCCAGGTCATTTGAAAATACTTACATTACTATTTTGATTTTCTGTGTCCCCTCTCAAATGGATGCACCCCATTTCCAGTTTTAGCTCCTGTGAGACTGAGCTACAGCTCTGAAACGCAAGCCGTGGTAAACAGAGGCCGGCGATGACTGTGAGAATACCTCACGGCGTCAGATTGGTCCATAATTTGTGTCCTTCGTACAGTTTTCTTTTTTGAGTTGCTTTTAGACTGAATGTCACACGTGTTAAAATGGGGACTGTGTGGGAAGGCTCAGGTTATCTGTCTGTACAACATGATTTGTGACAGGAACTAAGTCAGCGTATATATATATATATATATATATATATATATAAAAGCTGAGGATCACAAAACATCTCTAATGTTTGCTCCTCAATTAAAGCACACTTAGCCCAGAGTTGCTCCTAGTTTTATCTTTATTTGTGTTTTATCTGTGCTCATCCACTCATTCTAAACTACCTCGTGGGTCCAAACAAGCTTTTAGCTTAAAAAAAAAAGGGCAATAACGTAGTTTTTATGAGAGGCGGCAAATCTCATTTCAGGCAGTGGTGAGATGCAGATAAAAGCCAATTAAGATAAAGGCTGCAATAATTACTCTGCAGCCTGTTTTCAGTGATGAGAACGTTTCATCACCTGTTTGGCTGGATGCCAATATTTTAAATGAAAAATAAAATGCTGTGAAAAAAAAACGTTTGTGGCATTACATGGCACGCAGCTTGCAATCTTGGCACTTATACTCAAGCACAAATCACTTGTACTCCTAATACCAATAGCAGGATTATATTACTCAGTTGATGAACATGAATGACAGCGAAATGGCAGCACTATCAGTAGCACCAAAATGGAAACTACTTAACACTAGTTATGAGCCTAAATGATTGTAACATGACACAAATGGATAAACAAATCATAAACAATGCTACAGCTTTACTTTTGAACCAGTAGTTTTGTGGTCACTGTAACAAAACCAGTCTGATTTGTTCATTTTGTTGATGTCCTGCACAACGCTACAGCTGACAGTCTCTTTTGTTGCTGCTTAAATATAAAACTACTGTTGCTTTAAGTCGCAGTGTTATCTGAAACCCCTCTTCCTGCACTATTGTTGGTGAAATGATTAATTTTTCAACGCTGTTTCCCCCCAAAATGGAAACCATTTTGCCTAGCTCGTCAACATTAGCTTAAAAGCAGGACCGTGACCACAGACCACAGGGGGATTTATGTCTATTTATGCCAAGGCCAATCCAATGAAAAAAAAGAAGAAAATTTCCTCTTTTTTATACAAAAAAACAGCTAATGCTAATAATTCAATTAAATTATCTTAATAAATTATTTCAATAATGCTTGACTGTGTTTGAGTTTGAATCTTACATTTTATGTGAACTACAACTGTATATTATAGAATAAATACATTGAATATTGTTTGGCTTTTATAAATCTTTTTCAGATCTTTCAATGAGAGTTGTTTATGTAAATATAGACATTAACTATTTATGTAATACAACAGAAGACTGGTTTTATTATAGGGAACTGTCAAGGTAAATGACAACAAACAAATGAACATGTTTCCATGTCTTTCACAAGGTATGTTAAATCAGGTTACCTGTTTGTACTTTTGTACAACAAACCTGCATTAATTTGATTTGTAAATGTTAATATATTTATGTTACACTGCATATTAACTCTGACAGTTCACAGTTTTACAGGTTTCCAAGTGTTTTTTAAATTGCAGCAAACCTACAGACTGTTCAAGCCTCCCTTATTATAGATAAATCTGTTTTCTATAAGCTTTTCCGACATGTTTTATGGTTGCTGACAGGAATATCAGTGACCACTCAGCCCAGGCTGCTGGTCTGTTCGTGTGTTTTGGATTTATTTGGACCTCACCTCCAAGAACCGGAGCTCATGCGGGCTCGTGGAGTTTTTTTCCCCTCCCCTGAAAGGGTTAAACTCGTAGTAAAATTGGCCCCGCCCCTCGGTCGTCGAGGGTGTGCGCCTCAGAAATCACACCATCCTCAGACCCCGCCCACGCCGGAGCCCGGGCCCCCCCGCCGGCCCCTCCCACCCCCCCTCCTGGACCACATTGAAATGGGGCTGATGTTGTCAAACTCCTAATTGTGCGGAGCTTCCCTCATCAGATCCCCCCCAGGCAAGGATCAGGATCATCTACTGAGCAACAGGACGCTGGGTTTATTTATAATAACATTAATAACAACAATAGGAAGAAGCCTAATAACAGCTACAGCTGCTGGAGAGCCATCCCTGAGACCCTCTGCTGAAACTGATCCCAGACCAGTGCGGCTCAGAAACATGAGACTGCCGAGGTTCTCCTCCCTGCTCCTGCTGCTCCTCATCTGCAGCCTGGCCCACACAAGTAAGTCCTAAACTTTTTATTAGGAGCTGATGAACTGTCTGTATGTTAGCCTATAAAAAAATAAACTGCTCTCCTCCAGCTGGATGATGTTTAATAAACCTGATCAAAGTAATAATATTTTAGAGAAATGTGCTTTTTAATTGCACACTCCTCTGACTGAACTATTTAAGGGGGGGGGCTTCTGTAAAGAATGTGGGTCATATCTATTTTCTCTGCCTGATTCCTGCTTTCTTTACAAGGAAATTAAAAAACAGAAGCAAAACTACACTTCCTGTAGCACAGCTTCAAAGATAATTTTTACATGGTTACTGTTTTTACAAATCCTAAACCTACATTTACTGTTGATGGTTTACAGTAATCATAAATATTAACCATCAACCTGTGAGGTACAGTTCATTGTTTGCAGTTTAGTGGTTTTAACAGTGTTAATAATAAACTTTAGTGTGAAACTTTTAAAACTTTCAACCTTTTCTTCTTGTTTTGGGGGGTTCGCATGTACCGGCTCAGCTCACCTGAGGTCCTACAGCCAATGAGCTGTAAGCACTCCAAAAAAAAGGGTGTGTGTGAGTGTGTGTTGAAGGGGGGTGGTGGGCTTATTTAATTAGTTTGTGTGGCTTCGGTACATCTAACGTCAAACCAACTGGAACGATTTTTAATTATTGACTTACTTCTTTTTTCACAAATGATTTACCAGAGGCTGAAATGAGTAGTATTGTCAGTTTTGTGGAAACACATGTTAAGCATTCCTTTTTGAAACACACACACACACAGAGACACTCACTCACACACACATTGTGTTGAAACAACCTTCCTCCAGTTTTGGTTGTAAACTCAGACACTCCTAACGTTAGACCGGTTCCCGGTATTCTTGTTTTGGGAAATATTAGTGTGTGGCGAAACATGTGTCGACTAGTCGTCAGTCATTCACATTTTCACACCAGTTAGACCCAAACATTACACAAAGTTTTTGCGTCGCTAATTATTATGGTATTAGTCATAATTTACACAAAAAAATCCAAATTTTTGGAGAAATTCTGTAATTTCATGTAATATTTAAATGTGTGTGTCGACCCATCTCTAACCAACAAGTGACAGCCATAAAGGTTTTTAAATAGAAATATCTAAATTGTATGATAACTGGTGACAGACACGACCATGTGCACATTTCTACCTTTCCCAGAAATGATTTGTACTCGGTCAATAACGCAACCATTTGGTTCAGTTTGTCTTTCTGGGACTGAACTTTAGGCCCGTTAAGTAAACAATCGGCAGGCAAGTGGGGTTTTAGTAATGCGTCACCACTTTTAGGAAAAAGAACAGTTTGAAATTAAACTTGAAACCCAAAGTTTTGACCCCCCCCCTCCTGCATTGTTACTTTGTCCTAAAGAAATAAAATATCTTTTTCCATTTGTAATCTCATCAAATACTGTAAAACGGTTTTCTCAACCTTCAGGAGTCAAAAGAAAACTAACACTAACCATGACTGATGGCAGCAGATGTAAAACCTAGTTTTCATTCAGGTCTGAAATTTGAAAGCATAATTTATGATTTATCTTTTATTAATTTTTCTGATGGCGCACATCCAGGAAAATGTAAATATCTGAACATGAATATTTAATACCTATGTAATTAATTTATTTATTGAGTTCCTAGTATAAAGCAGAAATGTTCCTATTCTATACAAAGATGTTTTATGCCTTGCAGCTTGTGACATTACAGTTAAATAGACCCTGTCTTTCTTCCAGTTTGGTGCCTTCATTAGTTTCATTAAAAATGGAGACTGAACTTTGTTTTCTTTCAAACTTTTCTTTTTTGTTTTTTGCTTACAGAGACAAAATGTACTAAAAATGTGGGTACTTAGGGTTATGAACTTTCTTGTGTAATTAGCTAACTGCACACAACTACATATTTCCATTTGAGTTGTAGTTTAAGTAGTTTATCTTCCATATTTTAACCTCTCCTTGTTTGTGTAATGAGGCCATATATCTCATTAAAATTCATCTGTCTGGAAACAAATTGTATATTTCATTAAGATTACCTTTACTGAAGCCTCTTTCAAAGTTTGTTGATAACCAAGCAGGGATACCATTTCTTTTTTTTTTAAAGTGGTACAAAGCACAGATAGAAACAGTTTTCTTTAGACCTGTGGTGTTGTTTGCTTTCCTAATGGCAGGAGATGGTCTTTAGTTGAAATGTTTTGGCCCTTAAAGCGACAGTTCGATCTTTCTGAGGAGAACGTTACGAACCGTCTTACTCGACGCTCATAGCTCTTTGAACGGCTTCAGTTTGAGGGAACAGAGTTCATTTCTGACCATACTGACGAGCTGTCGTTTAGTCCAATCACAGGCCAAGGGCAAAACAGGTCGCTGCCGTCTTAAAACAGCTTAAATCTCAAAAATGTAATTTCAGGACATGGTGACGCTATTTCGTAAACCTTTACATCAGTTACACAGCAATTTAGAAATAAACTATTAGACCAATCTTGCAAGAATTGTCTCTTAATCATAGAATTGTACTTTAATAAGCATGTAATGTGAAACTAAAAGCAATGTAAAGTGTTATAACATCGTGTTTGCATTAACCGCTGAAAGTTTTAAGATTGAAGTTTGGTCTTGTCCCCACTTGGACTAGCCGTCAGCTCATCATTCTGGTCAGAATGAAACTCTGTTTCTCCAAAATTAGTTTGTTTAAAGAGCTATCTACAACAGGAAGGACACTAGTTGTTCATATATATATATATATATATATATATATATATATATATATATATATATATATATTTTACTGAATCCCCCTACTTTACAAAACATCTGAACTTTCCTTAGATTGCAGCTAAATCAGCTGCTTGTTTACATCTGTCTGTCACAGATGCATTCACTACCTGCGGATCCAGCAATTTCCAGTGTGGGAACGGTAACTGCATCACAGTGAGGTGGGTGTGTGACGGCACGGACGACTGCGGAGACGGTACTGACGAACTCCCAGCTACCTGCTGTGAGTAACGTGCGACGTCCAGCTGGATTCGTTGTGGCTGTAATCTGTGCAAATCTCATACCCTGTCAGAGAATGAAAGACGAAATGAGTCATTTTTTCTCTCTCGATATTTTCTATGTAATTTCAACTATAGTGGTCAAAACATGTAAACCAACAGAGTTCAGCTGCGCAGACCGCCTCAACCACTGCGTACCGAGCACCTGGCGTTGTGATGGGAAAGCTGACTGCGAGAATGAAGCTGATGAGAAGAACTGTGGTAAGCATGTCTTGTGAGGTTTCTTTCGGCATCCAGCTCTTTTTTGTCCAGCTTCTGTTTGCTGGGACTGGCCCGTCACGTGTCTTCTCTTGTAGCTCCCAAGCAGTGCACGAGCTCGGAGTTCCGCTGCAAGAACGGCCAGTGTATCTCCTCTTCCTTCGTGTGCGACAGCGACGTTGACTGTTACGATGGCAGCGACGAGGTCTCCTGCCCGGCCGTCACCTGCAGCTCTGCGTCATTCCAGTGCAACAACACTGTTTGCATTCCCCGCCTGTGGGGCTGCGATGGCGACACCGACTGCCTCGACGGCTCGGACGAGTGGACCGAGAACTGCGGCGTGAAGACCCCTACCCCTCCTACCGCTCACCACTGCTCCTCCATGGAGTTCCACTGTGCTAGCGGCGAGTGCATCCATGGCAGCTGGAAGTGCGATGGAGAGTCTGACTGCCTCGATCGATCAGATGAAGCTGGCTGTGGTAAGTGTGTCTGATACCTGATACCTGGACTACGCTTAATTTTAGGTTGCCTTACATTCTCTCCTCGCCGTTTCCCTCCAGCTCATTCCACCTGTCGCCCAGATGAGTTTCAATGCAACGATGGCACTTGCATCCATGGCAGCCGCCAGTGCAACAGTTACTATGACTGCAGAGACATGAGTGATGAATTTGGCTGTGTCAATGGTACAAAACCCCCTGTCCCATTCTTCCTGTCCTCCAAATAATCTGCAGAATCCCTAATTTGTATTTGTGCTTTATTTCATCGTCTCACCCACAGTTAGTCGCTGTGAGGGTCCGACCAGATTTAAATGCCGCAGTGGGGAGTGTATCAGCATGGAGAGAGTGTGTGACAATAAGCGGGACTGCAGGGATTGGTCAGATGAACCTCTCAGGGAGTGTGGTGAGCACAGAGGCTCTTCATTCACAGCTGTCTGTTTAATTACAAGCTTATGGGTCTAATTAGGGTCTCAGCATCTTCAAAGCTGTAATTTTATCCTCGTCAAGCTGCTTTCTTCTTCTCTTTGCAGGCTCCAACGAGTGCCTGTACAACAATGGCGGCTGCTCTCATATCTGCAAAGACCTGAAGATCGGCTATGAGTGCTTATGTCCAACTGGATATAGCCTAGCTGATAAAAAACGTTGTGAAGGTAAAGCTACACAGCCACAGTGTAAGAAACATTCATCCAATTTCATTTAGGTTTTATGACTTTAACGCCGGTTAACAAATGATGCCAATCATTTGTGACACAAACTCCTCTCTGTCCCTGACTGTGCTTTCAGATAAAAAGGGAAATTGCAAATCTTATGAGCTTATTCTGTTTAATTACTGAGCTTTTTTAAACAGACATTGATGAGTGTACCAACCCGGAAACCTGCAGTCAGATCTGCATCAACCAGATGGGCAGCTACAAATGTGAATGTGAAGAGGGTTACCAAATTGATCCAGCAACCAAAGCTTGCAAGGCCATTGGTAAGTGTGATTCTCCCAGGTTATACTAGCACTTTGACATATTCTGAATAGATGTAAAATAAAATCCCAAATAGTCTTATAAAATAGTTGTTGTTCTCTCAGAGGACAAAAAACTCTCTTACCTTATAAACATGTTGAAGTATTTTACTGTATGTAAATTACATTGTTATTTAAATTATTTACAAATTTTTAGCAAGGAAAAGGTAACCTATGATATAAACAATACTTAACATTTATTACACAAAATGAGATATGAGTGGGAATACTCTAACTAATAGCTGCACTACCAGGTGTGCGACACAACCACTTTCCCATGGAGGGCAAATTTACCACCTGTAATCTAAATATTTCTACTGCTTGGTCCTTATTTAACTTTCCTTTTTTACAACCACTGGCAGAAGAACTTTCATCTTGATGGCAAGTAATTGCCACTATTAAAGAAACACTAATAAACAAACTACAGAACACACTGAGCAATAATTATCTGCCTGAGTAGGTGCCATATGGCAAAAGCCAATAAACAGGTCATAAACCCTCCTGCAAATCACTGGTTTACGCAATGATGTATTTTCTATAAACGCGCTGTCACGTGACCTTCGATGCATCGAAAACGCCGCCATCTTAAGGAAGTAATTCATTTCACCCACTCCGTTTAGCATTACTGTAATGCCTTGATTTTGCACAGCGTTTTTTTTTTTGCACAAATCGTCGCGGAAAATGCCCAGACAGCATAACCTTTCATCGATAAGCGGGTTTTGTTTATAATAACAAGGCTGTCTAACAAGGAGGAGAACTGAAGGACAAGAATCTCATCTCTGAGGAGCTCAGAGCTGGAATCACTTGCAGGTAGGTCATTAAATGTGACATCTTGATGCTTATTACATGAAAATTAAGATGTTTATGTCATTATATTATATATCTACTCAGTTTACAAAACACATTCATGTGACCCTGTAGCCGATGTTACTCAACTCTCTTTGTTATGGCATTATAAACTTTTGTAAATTAAATGAATTTTTTAATGTTTTTTGGATTATTGTATTTAAAGTTTTGTATAAATCCCTTATTAAATATGCAGATGATAGAACTTAGAACATATTAGAAAATCAACAGTGACTATAATCCCATCTAAAATGTGTTTATTTTCATTTCACATGTGGTTAGAATCTGATGACGGCTCACCAGGCTGAACGCTCTGAAAGTGAAGACTCAACAATCACCAGATGTTTCCAGCTGTGCACCCTGACCACCGATGATAGGCAGCAAATTGAATTTGATCAACATGAAGGAAAGATGGTGACTCAGCAGAGGAAGCAAAATAATCTCTTTTTAAATGTTAAAAACATGCTTTAAAGTTACTGCTGTTTAGTTCACTATGAATATAATAATCAATTATACTGCCAATATGATAACTAATTCCTGATTAATGAGTTTAGTTCTTCAATAATGTACTCAGAGGTTGGATCTTGTGTTGCAGCAGGTTTTTACTGATTTTATTAATTTATTTCTGTATTTATTAAGCTGTGCAGTGTAACCCTCTGTCCAAGGCTAATTTCTCCCAAGGGAGACAAATAAAGAGATTTTAACTTTGACTTTTTTTTAAATCCTCAAACTCTTAGTTGACAGTTCCTCCAACATCAGGCTGAAACATGTAATCAGATTACACTCATCATCTTAAAAAAGAGTCTGTTTATTATTATTATTATTATTATTATTATTATTATTATTATTATTATTATTATTATTATTATTATTATTATTATTATTATTATTATTATTATTATTATCTGTTAAATTAATGTTTTTTAATTATTGTGGTTATTATTACAATAACAGTGTATATCTGTGAACTTGTATAATAGAGTTCATGTAAAATTGTGCTTATATTACTCACAAAAAATCCTAATTTCTGAAATCTTCAGCATTGCTTACATTGCGATTACTTTAGCACACTTTAGAGCGGCGTGTCATGTCTATAGTATATATGTCATTGGATTTACGTGTAAAGCAATGACTTATGGGAGTTTCAAACTGCTACTAACTTCCTGTAGTGGCTAGCTGTGGTGCAATGCTAATGCTAATGTTAGCTTGTACATAAAGAGGAACAAGTTGAGATTTGGTCTGTCCTCTGTAACGGTGCCACAGCTAACAGTGTTTGTAACATCATTTATAAATAAATATGATATTCTTTGATACCATCTGTCACTGAGATCTGTAGTGAGAGTAGAGAGCAGGTGGAGGAGAGTCTGGAGAGGTGGATGAATGCTTTTGAGAGAATAGGAATGAAAGTCAGCCGAAGAAAGACAGAATCCATGTGTGTAAACGAGAGGGAGACAGGTGTAAAGGTGAAGCTGTAAAGGGTAGAGTTACTAAAGGTGGATGGGTTTAGGTACCCGGGGTCAACCATCCAAACCAGTGGGCAGAACACATGAAAGGTGAAGAACAGAGGGCAGGCATCAACATCGTCTTTTTATACACCTTTCTTTATTTTGGTCAATATAAGAAGCAATGAAGGGACACAGGTCGTGCTAGCTATCTGTTTTAAGGGTTTGGTTTTGATGTACATACTAAGAGAGTCATAAAATTACAATACATACTGATTTTTGGTGAAATTGTTGTTGCATCACCAAGTTCAAATATTTCACCTAACACCTATTTAAATCAGACTTTAAACATTTGTGAGACTATCAATAAAAATATCTAACTTTTCCACTGTTGTTTTGCAGGAACGATAGCGTACCTTTTCTTCACAAACCGCCATGAAGTCAGAAAGATGACTTTGGACAAAAGTGAATACACAAGAGTAATTCCTCGTCTGAAAAACGTGGTGGCTCTCGACATGAACATGGCCACCAAAGAGATCTACTGGTCAGACATTTCCCAGAAGAAAATCTATAGGTAAACAAAACTGGAATTAGAATTAGGGTCTAATAAATGTTTCTTGTTGATCGTCTTGTTTGATTACCGTTTTACCTTTGATCCAGAACTCCAATGGACTTGGCTGAGGACTCCTCTCATCACCATGTAGTCATAGGTAATGACATTGATGCTCCTGAAGGAATCGCCTTCGACTGGATTCACGGCAACCTGTACTGGACTGACAGCATTCGTAGGACGATCTCTGTGGTAACGGCTGATGGTAGACACCGCAAAACGCTCTTCCACCAAAACTTATCAAAACCCCGTGCTGTTGTGGTCGACCCTCACAGCAAGTAAGCTCGTGGCAAAGGTTTTCTTCATGTTTGTACAATCCACAGAGGTCAGTGTGTTTAGGTGATTTAATTGACAATATTTGAACCCAACAGCTTCATTTATTGGACTGACTGGGGAAATCCAGCAAAGATTGAGAAGGGAGGCCTTAATGGAGTGGATCGTGCCGCTCTGGTCACTGACAACATTGTGTGGCCTAATGGCATCACATTAGGTAAGCACAAGCATTTAAGACCCTCTGCTTTTAGCTTGTTTATTTATTTATGTGTGGACACTTAGCAATGGTGACTCTGGTCTAATCCATTGTCCCCCCCACCCCCCACCCCCACCTCCCTACTCTTCCAACCTCCATTACCTCCCACTTACTTCCTCTCCAGACTTACTAAACCAGCGGCTCTACTGGGTGGACTCTAAGCTGCACACGCTCTCCAGCATTGATGTTCAGGGCGATGGTCGCCGTACCCTCATCATTGACGAGCACCAGTTGGCTCACCCGCTGGCACTCACAGTATTTGAGGTAGATGAACCCAAAACTTGTCAAATAATCAGAACGCTACTATTCTTTCCCCAATATTTAAAATGCTCAAGCTTTGTTGGGGTTTTTTTGTGTGTGTTCTCTCAGGAAAGGGTGTTCTGGACAGATGTCAGTAACAACGCCATCCTCAGCGCCAACAGGCTGACCGGTGATGATGTCGCACCAGTGGCAGAGCACCTGTCATCACCAGAGGACATCATTCTTTACCATAACCTCAAACAACCTGCTGGTAAGAGAGTTATACCACTAAAATCTATATTAAGGTTCTTTAAAGTACTCATTAAATTAAGAATTATATAAGTACTTACAAGTATTTACCAACAATGACAGCAAGGTAATGGGGGTTATCTTTGACACTAAGGCTTTGGAAGAGTATCAAATATACAGAAAGAACTAGACTTTTTTGTTTTTCATTATTATTGACTTCACTGTTTAAGATAGTTTCTGTCTAACAGCTTCTTAATTTAAAAACCTTAAAATTAAAACTCTTTCTACCATCATGCTTAGAGTCATGAAACAGGCGTGAAAACTGTTTGCCTATTTGTACTTTTTCTGTTTTGGTCACTATACACAAACTTTTGTGGGTACAAAAAGGACCCACCTGCCACGGATCCTTTGCTATCTGACATAGGGTCTCTATGTACCCGATATTGCTATATATATACTGGTTAGAATTCGGTTAAGATTAGGACTAGGATCACTCATTAAGGGAGAGACAAAGATCCAAAGTTGTAGCAAGCAACATTTAATTTAAGGTCAAAAAAGGAATGTAATTTGATTAAAATTAGGGTTAGGTTTAGGATTACTGGGAAAGGCACAAAGGTACAAATGTGGATTCAAATTAGCATATTTTTTTAATCTTTATCTGCGTAGTTCATCAAAATATTCAGCTACTAAGAGAAGCAAATGGACATAAAGTTATGTACATGGGTACAAAATGGTAACACCTGGCTTTGACTTGAGGGTCCAACACAGGGGTTGCAAAGTGGCAAAGGAATAAAGTAACCCAAACTGTTGGTTCAAGAGAAATTGTGAGCCTATATGCTAAACCTTTAAAATGTTTTTAGTTAAAAATATGGTGGTAGTGGAGGCTCGTAATGATTTAGTGTTTCAGAGATAATATACTATTAGCTGTATCTATAACTTCAAAGATAAAATTACATTAGTTCTGAGTGAAAAGTTGTGAAAACACTTACCATGAGGGTTTTACACAATGCACATCATTAGCTAATACAGTAAAGTTCTCACAAAAACATAGGATAGTGTTAAAATTTAGAAAAACTCTTTTGTTTCCATATTTACAGGTGAAAGCCTTACAGCAGCTAATAGATAAAGTTTCATATAGCCAAGCTTAGTTTCCCCATTTTTTTGTGCTAAGGTAGGTTAATTAGCTCTGAGTTTTGGCTTGATAGTCTTTATTTTGCACACAGATAGATCACACTTGCACGTATCTATTATAAAATCATGTATATTTGTACGAAACTTTGATAATGTTTATTACAGCTTCACATCACAGCTTTAAAAGGCCTGAACTAAAACTGTATTTTCTTTCTTGTTGCAGGAAGCGATTGGTGTCAGATATCCAATAGCAGCTGTGAATTCATGTGCCTACCTGCCCCTCAAATAGGCAGTCATCCCCCAAAATATACCTGTGTCTGTCCCGATAACATGATGCTAGCCAGGGATATGAGGACTTGTGTGCCTGGTGGGTAAACGTCACAAGAAGAATGATTAATTTTACGTAGGAAATGACAAAATCATGTGTATTTATTATTATAATGAAGCAGATACATAAAATGGATTGATAGAAGGATGGTATACTGAGCTAATTTTGAAAGTGCTCACATCTCCTTTTCTGTTTTCTGTATTCCACCAGCCGTGCCAACCCCTGCAGTTCCTGTAGAGCCTCAAACCCCATCCACTCGTCCTCCTCATCGCACACCGGTACCACCCAGAACCACACCAAAGACCACGTTAAGGCCACAGGTCCACACCACTACTTCAGTGCCCCCTGTAATGACAAGCACCACCACAAAGCCACTACGGCGCACCTCGAGGCCTCCTGTTAGGACCACCACACCTTTACCAAAGAAGCCCTCACCTCAGCCAGAAAAGCCTAAAATCTTGCAGACCACCACAGTGGCTCCTGTCACCTTACCAAGCAAGTTGGCAAAGTGTTAATTCTGAATACTTTTGGTCATTTTGGTTTAGCCTACTGCATTGCTCTCAGTCTTTTGAACAGACGTTTAGGATAGTTGTATGCATCATAAACTTACATTGTTCTTATCCTTCCCTCCAGGTGTTCGACCGGTACTAGCTACAGTTATACCCACAACTGCCTCCACCACCCCAATAGCTCTTTACCTTGTCTTACCTCTAGGTATGTTGCTTTAGAATCCACTGTTGCTCAGATTTCTGTTTCTATTCATAACAACAGGTAGAAACCTTGACTCATCTTTTTTTGGACCTCTCTCTATCCAATAGCAATCGTTTGTCTGGCGGTCGTTGGTGGTGTGCTGCTATGGAGGAACTATAGGTTGCAGAATACCAACACAATTCACTTTCACAACCCTGTTTATCAGAAAACCACAGAAGACCAGGTGCACATTTGGAAGAGGCACAGCTTTGATGGTTATGAATACCCTAAAGTAAGTCTAAGAAGTTACTTCTAAGATGTCTGTATTATGTGCTAATTGTCTTAATGTACAGTATATCAAAGGAAAAATATGTCACTTCATCATCAGAATCTACAGTCAAAATGAAAGTTGGGTACCTAGAAGGACTAGTTTGGACATAATTTGGTCCATATGCATATCAGTGTTGAGAATGTAAAAATTTGATTTGCGAGGAGCTGGTACTTGATGGCGTTTGATAGGAGTCACGTTGTGGGTTTGCATGAGGTTGTATCATGCAGCTACCTGGCATGCAGGGCAAACTGATGTTCCAGTAACTCTATACTACAACTACAGTAATATGTATGAGGTCACCCACATACGCCATGAAAGTTCCAGTAATCCGAGACAGGCCACATTAAAGAGGGATGACAGAACCCCATGACATTTGTGCCTGCCACCAAACAGGCATTTTACTCTTTAAACTTTGTGTCATCCTTGAATGTGTCTCAATAACTGGCATCAGCCGAACTATGGGTTCACCGTCCCATACGAAGGCTGCCATTAACCCCACAGCAGAGATGTCTGTGTTTGGAGCAGCACTGTAACTGGGAGACATGGACTGATGATGAGTGGAGTTATAGCAGTGATGATTTTTGGTTCTGCATTGTTATGGATCGTGTGTATGGTGGTGATGAGGGGAGAGAACCAATCCTGCCAATGTTGTGGAGAAATAAACCAACATTACTCTTGTGTGGGGAGCCACAGGGTCTGACTTCAGGTCACCTTTGGTTGTGATTCAGGGGACCCTGAATCACACAACGCTACATCAGTGACATCCTGTGTCCGAATGTCTTACCCCTCCTGAAAAAGAACCCTGGTACAGTCTTTCAACAAGACACCACCCACCCATCTATGGACTGTCTGCATTGTGTTAAGGTCTTTGTGTTGTCTACCTCTCGATCTTTCTCCCATCGAACATGTGTAGGATCAACACAGATCTAAACTTGGATGCAGTGATAATCAGTTGAATCTCGAGGTCCAGTTCCAACAGCTGTTGGCTTGTTTGCTGCAGGAGAGGATACAACAGCTGTGCAACTTTGTTTCGCACTGAATCATTGCTTGTATCCAGGCCTGGAGGAGGTGTAATACCCTACTGATGTGGGACCAGCCATGAACCGAACTGCCAACTCTATTATCCATTTGATATTGTAACCATTGTAACACATAATCCTTCAGCACGTGCAGTTTCCTTTCATTTCCACCCCTCCATCTCGGTGCTTAACTTTATTTTGTAAGTGAATGTATTTTATGTCTAAAGCTGTTTTTTATTTTCTGTCTTATCAGAGACAAATTGTGAGTTTGGATGAAGAGGCAGACAATCCAACCTTCACTGAAAACTGAAAAATGCCAGGTGGAGTGGAAAATGAAAAGCAGCCTTCAAGGTCCTTCAGCATTTTGACCTCGCACAGCACAAAGATACGGCAGGTGAAGCTTCGATCTGCCAACTCTGAACCACTATATCCTCACTAACAAGTGCTCCACAGTGAAAACAGCTTGGGGAAAGACCAATTTCAGGGTTCTGATTGTATTTCTTAGTACTCAACAAAACATACCAAACCGCCACATGTTGGACACCTCAGTCTATTCTTCTTTTCATCATATTCAAAATGGGACTCTGATGGTAAAACAGAGGAAAAAGACCATTGTTTAAGCCATGTAATGTCTTTTTTTTGTGGATCATTATAACAATGCATTCAATGCAACTTCTAACTGGTCAATTCCTCAAAGTTGTGAAAAGCAGACTTCACAAACACAAGACCCATTATAATTGTGTTGCCATAATGGGAGTAATGACATCATCATCATGTGATGTCATCAGTGATGTCATCGCTGTATGTTGAGGAACTCTGACAGCACAAACCTCAGCCTAAGGTCGTTAAAAGAAATTGTAGGAGCCGGATCGTGATCCCGATCACCACCAAAATGTAATCATTTGTTCTTTGTGACAACCTTAACATTTCCTGAAAAATCTGTTCATTGCTTTATGAGTAATCTTGTGCACAGACAAACAAACAAACGCTATCGAAAACATATACCTCCTTGGCGTAGGTCAAATATCAGTCCAGCTGAAAGTGATTGATGGAGTCTTACTGAATCTTGCACTATTTGTAATTAAAAGCAGATAAGGATAAATGTGTAGCCATGCACCAGAGGAGGGACTTTAACCAACTAAACCGGCAACTGTTTGTTGTCTTTTTGTTAATCTGCTGACGGTAATGTTATCGCTAACATGCAAATTTTACCGACATGTCAAGCTTTTCCTCTTGCGCTCATATGGTAAGTTATGTACGTACAAGTTCAACCACTGTGACCTCAGTATGTCCCATGTCAATGTGTGTGATTTTGTTTTTTTACGAAAACAAAAACATCATTCAAAAGGACTCCAGTCGTAGTCAACCTCAAGGGAAACAGCACATTATGTGTTGGTGTCTTGATTATACGTTACTTAGAAACTTCTCATCCCAAATATTGCCACATGGTCTCTCAGAGCAACTTTCTGTACGATCATCTGCAGATGGCCTTAAAAGCCCAATATTTAAAAAGCACGTTTTTAAATCTCCTTCTTTTTTTTTTTCAAGAACAGAACATTCCTTTAAGGCTGAAAAGCTTTGATGCAGCCATGTGTGACCAGTAGGGTTGAGTCTATTGCTCCACATCCTGTATATATTTATGGGCTCTCTTAGGACCAGTTAGCCTTATACCAGCATTCCTTAAGATAGATGTGCCCAAGTGAGATTTAAAAACACAGATTTCAGTAGCTGTTAGTGATTATTTCTATAGGGACAGACGCGTGCCTTTAGATGTCGTCTGTATTTTCATGTTGGTGCTGTCGATCTCAGTGAATTTCTTTGTAATCATCATGTTCGCCTGTTTACGTTCGACTGATAAGGTTACGACTTAGAGAGATGCTTCAGCCATTTTGAAAAAGGGCTCTGTGTAAAAGCTATGAACAATTGATATCTCAACTGTTGTGGATGGCTCTTTGAATGACCTTAGTTTGGACAAATAGTTTAGTTCTGACTGTTAACTAGCTGAAGACTACTCCGACTGATGGATTTTCATAATATTTCTGCTGGACTAATTGTGTAATGTGAAATTGATGGCAATGGAAAGCTAAAAAAATATAGAATGAACTGCTGACTCAGTAATGTACAGCTAAGCCACTTTGCGGTCCAATCGTTCTGAAGGCCTGCCAGACTGAGGTCCAGTTTTATTTAAATAAAAGCGTAAATAACATTTTTTTTAAATTAATGCCAATGCTTTAGGGTTCCACGTCGTACTGCCATATTTATTATCCACTTCAAAAGTCTGAAGCATTCTGGCTATTTATAACATTCTCAATGGTGTCAGGGATGAGTCAAAATGTTGTTCTGCGTGAACTGAAGCGTGTGCATTAATTTTTCTATATCGACCAGTAGAAGTCTGTGAGTATGACCTCAGAGTGGTGCCTGCTACTTCTCTCCAGACTAGCCATTAGCTCATCAGTCCGGTTAAACGTAGGTAATAATTGGTTGTAACTTTTACACAGAGCACCACTTCAAAATGGTTGAAATATATATATATATATATATATATATATATATATATATATACATATTTTAACTTTGCTGCGTCTGTTATTGACAGCTACTAGGGAGATAAATACCTGCTGAAGTCTTTGTTGTTGGTTAATTGCAGTCTGTAAATATGATGTTGATAAATGTACATAGTGGTTCGCCTGTTTTTTATGTTCTTGCCTTTAAATAAGTCATGTAAATAAATAAATGCTTCTATTTATTTCAGAATGAGTTGGCTCTGGAGTCTTTTTTTTATTATTTTTCAGTGAGCTCTGAATAAACCCTCTTCTAACTCTGCTTTAAAGCGTCTTTCTCTGTTTATGTCTGGGTTTACTGGTTGGATGGATGGATGGGTTGGTTTGGGATTTCAAGTTAACTCAATCTGCAGTATTTGCTCAAAAGGCAACTTGAAACAAAACATGAGCAATTAGGATTAGATCCGTTGTTTAGACATTACTCTACAACAGGGGTGTCCAAAGTCGGTCCTCGAGGGCCGGCATCCTGCATGTTTTAGTTCTCTCCCTAGTGGTTGTAACAACCTCCTCAGCAAGTCAGTGTTCTGCTTAGGCCTTCTAATGAGCCATCATTTGATCCAGGTGTGTAAAACCAGGGAGAAAACTAAAACATGCAGGATGCCGGCCCTCGAGGACCGACTTTGGACACCCCTGCTCTACAACGTACTGTATTGTGTGTTTTCAGTGTTTTTCTGCTTTTAAACGCTTGGGTTAAATTTACTCTTTTATCTGAAGTTCTCAGACAGCTTGAACTGCTAATCCACTCGTTTAAAACCTCAACAATTTATTATTTTACTTCCTTATTTCTTTATTTATTTGACTAAGTTTTCATCCAGTGTTTGGAGGTTGGGGTTAGTTACTGGAACTCAGATGTTCCACTGAAATCCCGCAGAAGTCCGGTAAAGTTCAGCTACAGTACACGTATTGTTATTTCTGTGGATTTCTAAGAATTTTCTCCTCCTTGCTTCTCTCCCACATGGGGCAGAGCCATGTGGACATATGGTTTTTGTACGCTGTCAGATCTGGTAACATGAGACGGGGGGAGGCTTTTTTTTTTAGCCTCTGCTGCTCTTCTTTAGAAAGCAAGCTCTTTCCTAGAAAAGCTCCGGGTCGAAGTGAAAACACGACCATGTTTTTTTTTTGTTTTTTTTCTGTGTGAGATCCTAAATAGTAAAAATATCAAAACAGTGAATCTGGGTTAGTTATCTGTGAAAACAAGCATTTATACCAAATCTGAACTATCAGTTAATATCTTTAAAAAAAACATCAGCTAAATTTACAAATATGAGGCTAAAATTTGGTATGGTAGCAGTTTAGGGTCATTCACAACACATACTCCAAGTGCTGACACATCATATAACATCCTACTACATTGGGTAACATCTAACAAAACAACTCGATCATTTCTCAACATAAGCTGATCTTACTTGAAACTCTGCCATGAAAGGTAGCCATAGAAAACCAAAAACATGTAACAGAAACAGCTCTGTGAGGCTGGCCATGTGTCGTCAAACCCATCAATACGGCACACATCAGGTTCAAAGTTCAAGGCTGAGGGAGAGCGGAAGTGTTCAACAGATAAAATGAGTGAAAAGATGTGACAAATCTATACACTCTCCGTTTATATCTAAATAAACTATCTGAACATCTCTTGGTTTGAGCCTGATGGGAGACACCCATCATCCAAATCTCCAACTCTGAGGGGAAGAGTTCGATTTTGTTTGTACAGACGGCAGGAAATGTTCTTTGAAAAGAGACAGCTAAGGTTCAGACTAAACTGGAACAATCTGGTTCTAAAATTCTGCTGCCAGAGTATGTTTGCTGTCCATCACCGTTTTCTGATTTGAATGAGATCCAACCAAGTATTTATTTTGTGTTGTCACATTCTAGTTACAGACACAGACCATCCTTACAACATATATATATATATATATATATATATTTATAGAGAGAGAGAGATTCTGAGCAGGCCTCGGTGTATTTCACCTGACCTTCTGACACGTGTCGCCTCCCAACGGGTGAGGATGTGACATCACTGCTCACCTGATCGCTGGAGAACAACAGCTGTCAGCTGGGCGGCCAGTTCCTGGAGATTCACGGACCTTTGCTCAGACTCTGTTTTTCTGACAGACAGACCGACCACATTTAAAAAACACACTCTGCTCCCCTGACAGGAAACCTCACCAGTTAAAGGCCTAGCATTCCTTAAAAGCCACCTGTCATGACAGAGTGTTAAACTAAGATCATCTGATGCTGACAAATGAGTTGTAGCTGTTTCAGTCAAAAAAAAAAAAAGATTATAATGTACAATTTCATGCGACATCATAAGTTGTCGTTCTCAGACTACGTGCTGAGGCTGGTGCCTGATCAAACTGTAGCTCAGGATCAGTATCAGAGTTATAGTGAGATGGATTCAAGATGATTTTGAGACGCCTGCAACGACTGTTGCAAGACATTCTGGTGTCAACTAGTTGCCAGCAGTTGCAGCCCAGTGAGAAACTACCTTAAGAAGGCCAGAAGGGACATTCACTCGTCCCTCCTCCCAGCATCCTTCTCCGGCTTCCTGATATCTTCCAGCTTCCTTCAGATTCCAAGCCGTTCCCAGGACAGGAAATATATATATATTCACTCCAGTGAGTTCCTGGTTCGCCTTGGGGTCTCCTCCCTGTGGAACATGCCTGGAAAACCTCCAAAGGCATGCATTCAGGAGGAATTATTGAATAATTCGATTCCCAAACCACCTCTGCTGACTCCTTTTGTTGCGGAGAAGCAGCATCTCTACTTAAATGCATTCAGATTAGCTATAAATTCATCCTAACAGCTAATCTTTTTTTTTGAACTTAAGTTGTTCAAAGAGCTATCTGCAAAACATCCCTTTATATATATATATATATATATATATATATATATATATATATATATATTTTTTTAATATAGCACATCATTACAACTCTTTTACAGTACACCCACAAGAGATTTGCTCGTGTTCGATAAAGCTTTATTGTTGTGATAATTCAAATGTTCAATGAACACAACAATAACAAAGCACCTAAACTGAACATGAAGTCAGATGGTCCCATATGTCACATGGGCTCGCCCCCTCACCTCTTCCCACATGAGTAAACATCCTCTCCAACACACTGACATGTTGACATTTAACTCTCTGTACTCATCAGTGTTTGTATTTTGTCAGACCTGATTCACGCCTTTTAATCGTCAACATATAGTAAATTTATAATGATTTTAAGCAGATTTTAAGGTAATTGTATTTCATTGTGTAGAAGGCTAAAATCAGCTTCAGGACTATCTTTTTTAAAGAACTTCTGAGATGTTGACAACAGGTCAAGCTGGTGTTTGAGCGCCCCCTGTAGGATAACGCGGATATTTAATCTGAAGTCACCGGAAGTGACGTGATTCGGCACCCAAACGTGCGTCTGTCGCTGCTGCAGCGGCTCATTTATATTAATGTACACTTCCTGCCTTAAACTTATCCCAACACACTGTCATTACAAACATGTCAGACAAGTCAGAGCTAAAAATCAACTCCCGGTTCGCAGAAAGGTACGAGAAGTACCGACAGAAGGAAGAGCTGCAGAAGCGTAAGTGTGGCGCTGCTAGCTAACTAGCATGATGCTAACAAGCCAACGTGGGGACGCGTGTGTGGCTAGCTTCAATATTAAGTCGCGTTCAGTGTTGTGTTGTTTGGAAATGCGTTTGTTTCCGGTTTGTTTGTGCAGTGAAGGACCGGTTCGGAGACCGAGCCGATGACAGCGACTTCGAGTCGACTGAGTCCAGTTCTGATGACAGTGAAGTGGTTAGTATCTCCTCCTGGTTTATGTCCCTCTCAGTGATGTGTTAGTTAGACAGATGTTGTCCGAGTTGTTGTTTTTCCCTCCTGCAGGAGCTGGACCCTGAAGTGGAGAGAGATTTTTACAGAACATTGTCCCTGTTGAAGAAAAAAGACCCAAAGATCTACGAGAAAGATGCCAAGTTCTACTCAGAAGGTGATAAACAACGATTAGCTTGACTCTTAATGTCTAATAATCTCTTATGATACTGACTGCATTTTAATCTTTTTTTCTTTCAGAGACCTCTCACGATGACGCCAAGCCTTCAACATCGAAGAAAGACAAAGTCAAACCCATGTATCTGAAAGATTATGAGCGTAAAGTGATTCTGGAGAAGGAAGGGTGAGTGTGACTGCAAGGCATTTAAAGCTCTGTGCTTAGAAAAAGGTTAAATAAGTCATGTTGGCTTAAAAATTATAAAATAATGGCATTACCTTTGGTAAGCGTTATGCTGGACTTGGACTTTAATTCAGTAAATAACATTTCAGAAGTGTCAAAACTGTCAAAAGACTGCTTTCAGACATAAAAAAAAGGATCTATAAAGAGTTTGAGTTTATATCTAGATAACTGTGAGCTGCTTTGTTTACATGCTGGGTTTCTTTGGCTATATGGTTTTAAAATATCTGCTAATTCACAAGTTAAAACTTTCACTTATTGTCTTCATGTCCTCATTTCGTCGTCAGTTTTATCAGTCCACCTTTGACCTTATGCCCATTTTGCTTCTTTTGGTTTTGAAGCATTTCTGGTTGAGCCCTGGTGTCATTAACAGCAATATTGCAAAGAAAAATGAACCAAACTTTGGAACATTCAGCAGTCAGACTGCAGCAACCAGCTGGTATTAATATCCTGCATCCGTCAGTCATCACTTCCTGTGAGGATTACTAATGAAATCACCTACATTTCAAATACGCTGCTGCCTCAGAAGAGGAAAAACACAGCAAAAGTCTACTGAAATCCTAATTTTACTGTCTGTAATCAGCGATATTCTGAAAACAGACACTAATCCACACAACCGATCAGAGCTCTGACACAGAGATTAGTTTTATTTATTTATTTGTTGCGCAAATTGATCATTTCATGAGGTTTTTGTTTAAATTTCTGACATTGTTGCCCAAACACCACAGAATAAAGAACAACAGCTTCTTTCTCAGCCTTATGTTGACATCTCTGTTTGTAATGGCTAGTTTTTTTGTGTTTATTCTGAGCCACAAAGCAACATAACAATCAACATGTTAAAATGTCTGCTTTGTGGCTCATTAGTTTTCCCTCACTGCTTCAAAGGTCCAACAAATGCAGAAAGATTTGAAGTTTCTAATTTCTCAATCTGGTTCCATATTTATGGTATAATAAAACATGTACCAGCTGAAATGTAAGGTGTAAAAGAGGAGATGCTTTCCCTTTTTTGCTGGTAACACGATTTTCTTTTATATTGCAGCAAATATAAGGATGATGACTACGACAGCGATGATGAGGAAGCTGCCAAGAGAAGAGAGGTAGGCAAACTTTTCCATCTGAGCTGTAATAATGTTTCAAATTCCAGTAAAGGCTCAAATAACCCTCAGTTTCTCCTCTGAAGAGAGCCGCCTCTCCGAGCTACATCCAGGAGCAGAAGCAGCTGAAGGACAGGTAAGATAAGGCGTCCTGCACACGTCCTGCGGTCGTACCGGGACACCTAAATGAACCATAAAATGTTCCTGCAGCTTCCGCAAGTTTGTCCAGGACAGTGACGAAGACAGGGAGGACGATGAAGGGTCGAGTCTGCTGACCAGGAGAATCAAAACGCAAGAAGAGAAGGTGAGAAAACGGCACCGGACGCCACTGCTGCTCAGATTCAAGCGGTTGACGTTTAAAGCCTGCCTTGGTCAGGATAAAGTGGCCTGCTTGTGTTGCAGGATAAAGAAGAGGCTGATTATTTGGACTGGCTCAAAGGTCAGGCTGAGCTGGAGGGTCCAGAGGAGGTGGAGGACATGGTGAGTTAGTGTATGACGGGCTGGTTTTAACCGGGAAAACAAAATATTCTTACAAGAACGGTTCGTGTCGACGCAGAAATACTTACGAGACTACTGGAACGACCCGGAGCTGGAAGAGAAGGAGCGATTCCTCCGAGATTATGTGCTCAACAAGGGCTACCTGGATGAAGAGGAGGAGGAGGATGATGAACGGTTGGCTGCTGTTGAGTTTGCAAAGTTTAAAACCAACGAAATCTTTTACAGCCTGCTTTTACGATCGTTCCTCTGGATGCCTGCAGGATCCCGACTTACGATGAGGTGGTCCAGGATGACGTGGGGGATTCTGAGGAGGAGGGGGAGTCATTCCTGCAGCGCCAGGAGGACTTTGAGAGGAGCTACAATTTCCGTTTTGAGGAGCCCGATGCCCTCCAGATCAAGACTTACCCCCGAAACATCGCCACGTCCGTTCGCTCCAAGGATGACCGCAGGAAACGCAAACGGGAGGAAGTGAAGGAGAGGAAGGAAAAGGTGCGGCTGGCAGAAAATGTGTCGCTGAAATGGCTCTGCTTCATTAGAATTGACTGTTTTTGTTGTTGTTGTTTATTGATTAATACAACCCCTATTTCAGGAGAAAGCTCAGAAGCAGGAGCAGCTGAAGCAGCTGAAGAACCTGAAGAGGAACGAGATCATGGAGAAGCTGCGGGAGCTGAGGGGCATCGAGCAGCTGGCTTTCAGTCAGGCCGACCTCGAGGGAGACTTCGACCCGAAACACCACGACCAGCTCATGCAGGTCAGCGGAGAAACGTTCAGAACGAGCGCGCAAAAAACAACAAAGCAAACGCTTAGTGTCTGACCTGAGCAGCTTCCTGTTACTTTTCCACTCACCTGAACCACTTGTGTTTGCAGAAAATCTTTGGTGATGAATATTATGGAGAAGAGGAAGAGGAGAAGCCTCAGTTTGAGGATGATGATGAGCTGGAGGGTGAGCTGTCTGACTTTAGTTCTTTTAGCCATGTTTGCAGTGATATGAAGTTGTTGTCTCGTATCCATCAGAGCACTGGAACTGGGACACTTGGACCGGAGAGGGAAAGGAGGAAGACTACAGTGAAGAGGAGTATGATGGAGAAGGTTATGATCCCTCTGGACCCCACTGCGAGGATGAAGGCTTCATCGTAGGCTGACTCGTTGACTGCAGTGTTTGTCATCTGCTCACCTGTGTAGCACCGTGATGGACTGATCTGTGTTTGTGTTTCTGTAGATGGATGCGGACTACGATCCCAGCCAGCACACGGCCTCCAAGAAGAAGAAGAAAAAGGAGAAGAAGAAGATGAAGGAGAAGGATTTGCCTCAGATGGGCAAAAAGAGAAGGAAATCTGTGTTTGCGGAGGTCATCACCAAAAACAAGCCGGTGTTTGATCCCCGTAAGTCTCGGGAAACAAAGTGAATTATGTTTTTCTCCTTTTTTTTTGTTTGATTTGTCCTGACTGGAGGCTGCTCTTATTTCAGAGGAGAAAACCTTTGAGCAGTACTTGGATGAGTACTACAAGTTGGACTATGAGGACATCATCGACGACCTTCCATGCAGGTTTCGCTACAGGCAGGTCGTGCCCAACGACTTCAGCCTGACCACAGATGAGGTAACGAGTCCCGCACCCGTCAGAAAGCTGATGTCGGTGATGACATCATGATGATTTCACTAAAACGATCTGTAAGCACATGGCTACTGTGGACATGAGCTCGTTTCTGGTGTCAATGTATAACTTTTTTCACAGTTTCAAAAACACAGATTTTATTCTGTTCTTCTTGTAGTTTTCTCTGGTCCTGTGTAGTTCACAGTATCCCTCCCTCTCCCAGTTGTTGTTTCAAGCTGTCAGAGAGCTGCGTTTGGCTGAAAGAAGGAAATTTTCCTAAAAGAAAAGTGACGTTGGAGGCTTTGAGAACTTAATGAAAGCATAAAACAATCAATCACGGCTTATCTGCCAGAGCAGCGACGACCATGATTTGAAAACAAAAATTTGCAAAGATAGCGAACATGTTTATTGGTGAAAGAATCCAATTACCTCAGGGTCTGTAAAACCCGGCTAATTAACCATCTAACATCAGATTCCCAACAGTACTTTCCACAGAGCAAAACGACCAGAAAGAAATAATATTCTGTGCGACGTATACTTTCATTTTAATCCTCTAATTTCTTGTATTAATTCAATGTTTTTGCTGAAGTTGTTTACATCTGTTTATGAAAAATTAAGGCATCCTTTTAAAAAGGCCTGCTCTGGCTTTTTGGTGTTTTAGCAGCTCATCAAAATGTTGTTTTGTTTTTTTTAACTATTCATGAAAATATTATAAAACAAGGATAACTTGGATTTAACGGCACTGAGGAAGGATTTCAAACAGATCTGTCGTTTTTTTGAAATAGTGTGTATTTATTTCTTTTGACCTTTGAAATCATGTAATCTAATAATTTAATTTAAATTACAGGTTATAATATAAGTTTAGGTATGATGTATAAATGATATTATTTCAGCAGCAGTTGTAAGTTTAGTAGTTTTTTTAGGTAAAAGGTAAGTAGATCATGTGATATACTGAAACTGTGGTATTTTTGCTCATATCGTATCATACCATGCTTACAGTTCACAAAACCTTATAGGCCTGTTGTGCTAAGCTAATTATCTACTATACTTCCCATCCAGACAGAGTTTAACTTGAAGCAGGCAGATGAAATTAGTTAATATTGCTGCAGTGATGAGCCTCTGAAGGACTGATCTGGTATTGCTTCCCTCTGGGGACAGCTCTGACCAGGGAGTGATCTCACTTTAATCTTCTCTCTGAGCAGACCATACTGCAGCTGCGGATGTCAACAAAACAGATGTAGAACTATCAAACATGGCTGTATTTCTTCTTTTCCCCCCTTCAGATACTGAACGCTAACGACAAGGAGCTGAACCACTGGTGCTCCCTGAGGAAGACGTGCATGTTCAGGTACCGACTCTGACGTGGCCTGGCCGTTGTCTCCTCGGCCGAGATCACTGAACTCCGATTTGTTTGCTCCTTAGGTCTGAGAAGGAGGAGTTGGGCGATTTGAAGAACTACAAAATCAAGGCACAGAATATGAGGAAGAAGAAGGACGTCCTGAGCTCCATATATTCTGAGTGAGTATCACTCTGCGCACTAATTCCTTAAAATCCAGTCAGCAGGGGCGGGGTCCACCCTCTTTCACTTCAAGTGTTTTACGTATCGGGAGAGACTGGCAGCTGTCTTAAATGTTTTCCACTCAGGAATAATGTTTCTCTCTGTAGAAGGGTGGACTCCAAATTGTTTG
The DNA here is from genome assembly GCF_001649575.2 of Kryptolebias marmoratus. Lineage (NCBI taxonomy): Eukaryota > Metazoa > Chordata > Actinopteri > Cyprinodontiformes > Rivulidae > Kryptolebias > Kryptolebias marmoratus. Next base: position 17,878,742 of record NC_051441.1, on the reverse strand, counting down.
GAAGTGACCTTTAACCTTTCTCAGATTGATGCGCAGCAACAGCTGCCTCTCTGAGGTAATTGCTGATGTCTTTTCTCCTTCCACCTGTCTGCTCCAGAGCTGAAAACTGACAAAACTCCTGCTTTTATAGAGGCGATCAATCGATACATTTGATCAGGAGCTCCTGGATCTTAAATCCCCTAAAAACAGCACACAGCTTTTTCATTTTGTTTAATAAATACTGACATGGTGGAATCTGTTGTGTGTTATTGGATATTTGAAGTTATGACCAGATCATTTTTATTATGTCCTGATACGTAAAACCCTTGAACTGAACGTGGATGAATTTTTCTTTTTCCCCATCAGAGTAAATCTGCCACTGCTTTGGTAATTTGTTCCAATATTTACCTGAACCTAATCCACAGGGAGGATAAAGAAACTTCAGAGGCAAAAACCAAGCTGGGGAAGAAACGAAGAGATCGTCTGAAGAAGGCGGAGAAGCCCGGCCCGGCAGCAGAGGACGTCAGCGCAGCTTCCAATCAGGACTCTGCAGAGGAGACACTTTCCCAAGCCCTTCATGATGCAGTGAACAGCACAGAAGAAGAGGAGAAGATCCTAGTACCGAAAAAGAAGAAGAAGAAACTGGAAGAGCAAGCCCGTGACACTGCTGAGGAGGCAACAGTTAAACCTGCTGACACGATAAACAGGACTGATAAACCAAAGTGGTCCAAAAAGAAGCACAAGCTTTCAGGCGGCCGCCTCAAATCAGGAAGCAGGGGGGTGAAAATTGGCGGGCGGGAGTTCAGCAGGCAGAGACTGAAGGCCTACGGGCTGAACCCCAAGAGACTGTACTTCAGACAGCTGGGCAGGCAGAAACGGAAAGCAGAGGAGAAGAAACTCAAGCAGAAAAACAAAGAAAAATAAAAGCAACATCAGAAATTAGTCAATATTGATGGCAAATTGAAATTAAATTTTCAAGGTTCTCATTTACGTGGCTGTAGTTTCTTTGCAGTGACACACGTTGGTAAGACTAAATTACATTTGTATGGTAAAAATAAATCACCTTAAACCAATTGTGTTCATTTTCTCACATGTTTTTTAACCTGACCATCAGCTGAAGGATGAGGAGTTATTTTCTCTTTTAGCTGTTCAGGTTCATAAGGTTATATGCATTTAGATGAGCTCATAAACATCAAATGATGCATTTAGTGATGATCTTTTAATTTCTACATTTCTTATTAGCTGAGTTTTATTAACAATATGAACAAAGTTTGTGCCTGGGGAAAATTTTATACTTTTTATTTTTATAATTACTTAAATGTAATCAGGGTTTCTGGAGCTTGGGTTCATTTTTGACAACAGACAGAAAATTTGAATGAATGTTCTCTACTGTAGAAGATTGAAGCATCAGTTTTATAATTTACAACATTCTAAGACTTAAGGTGCTTTTCTAAAGTCTTGACTATTCTGAATATATTGAGAAACCCTCAGTGGGAAAAAAATGGTTATTTTTCAGTCTATAAAGAAAATATGTGAAATAAAAAGCCTTAATGTTTTTGACAATGGTGCTCTTTTTTTTTTTCTTCTTCATTTGAAACTGGAGGTACAACCTGTGATCTGTGCAGAAAAAAAGATGAGGTAAAATGACAATTTAATGTTTGAATTTAAGTCTTGAAAAATAATCAGAGCGTGTATTATACAGAAGTTTGAGTTGAGCCTTTTTAGGCTTTAAAATAAATATATACGTTCCCCGAGATGATTGAGCAACAACCAGAACAGGAATAATTCAAAAACAAAGCGCTACACTAATTAGTATCCACCAGCAGGGGGCAACAGAGGGATGGCGCCACTTTAGAGTCCGCCAACCACCAAAGAAGAAGAAAACACCAGGCGCGCGGAAGTTCGCTCCGAGTTTGAATCCCAGAAAAAAGCGAATAAGGTATGTTTTCTGTTTTAATTTTACCAAATGTTGGTTTCTTCTTGAAATATCACCAACAATATATACAGATATTTTATTTTAAATGCGGACCCTTTAGTTTTATGTTATTTTACAGTTTGTTCGCTAACGTTTACTCGTTATAAACAAGGTAAACAAACAGGAACAGGCTGTAATTCATTAACGTGGTGTCTAAAATAAATGGTCTGAAACATAATACTTGTAGTTTTGATCATCTTTTAGTGTTTCAGTGTTTTACTACACTAAAAATCTTTTCCTAGTAGATGTTAAAGTAGTTTGTTTGTTTTCTAGCTGCCCATAATGATTCAGTGCGACAAATTTCAAGACTTGGAGGAGACCGGGGAGGCTCTGGTGGGCTTCATCAACAGCAGTCAGCCTGAAAAACTCAAACAAGTCAAGATCAACCACCAGGTCTTCTCTGACAAACACATGGAAACCGTGAAGCTCGTGACACAAATTTTAAAAGGCAAGAAACCAAGCTGGTGATTGTCTCTCGTTTCTGTTTAGCTGCTTACATTAGGTCACATCTCAGCACTGTGTGCTTGGACTGTGTATATAAATTTGTGTTTCATTTTCAGACATGCAGTTGTAAGCAGATGTTTACATCCACTCATCATGGGCATGAATACCATAGTAGTTCGGGCCTTTTTAATGATTTTTTTGTAATAAATCATAAATTGTATATGTCTAAACAACATAAATCTTCAATAATTTTTAATAAAACAAGAATTGGGTACAAAAGTTTGAATGTATTGTGGATTTTCTCTAATCCAGAGAGAGTCAAAATTATAAATTATACATTCATTTATGTACATTCAACCCCACTGATATTTGGTTAAATGTCTCTTAGGATGTTGCACCTCAACTGCATGCTCATGTCTGATGTTTGACCGCTCTTCTTTGCTGAACCGGTAGAGTTCATTTACAGTGCTTCATTTTCTGGCACAGACCCGGCTTTTAAAGGGAGTTCCTGAAGTTTAATGTTAGCCTGATTTATCCAGTCAGAAACCAGTTCTCATGTGCCTCATTGTTCTGTTGGAACACAGAAATGTGTCTGAGTTTCAACCATCTAGCTGCTGATTTGAAGTACTTAGAGGTAGTTCTCTTTTCTTCTTTACTCCATCCACGTTGTGCGGTACACAAGTACCACAGCATGATGCTACCACCACCATGCTTGGCAGGTGGTACAGTGTTCTTTTGTTTGAAAGCCTCACTATCACTTCCCCTCTTGTCATTGTCACCAAACAGCTCAACTTCTTTTTCGTCTGACCATCAAACTTTTCTCCAGAATCCATTTCGCTTGTCCGTGTGGGCAGCTGCAAAGTTCAGTCGAATTTGGAGCTGCACGTTTTTGGAGCAGGGGCTTCTTTCTCGGTCAACACCCCTTCAGCCTAAGTCACTTTAAAACTGGCCTCACCGCAGACAGAGACGCTGGTGTTCCAGCAGTTTCCAGTTCGTGGCAGGTTTTAGCCTTGGAGGTTCCTGGGTTGTTCCTGAACGCCCTGATTAATTTTCTCTCCGTAGATCTTCACTGAGTTCCTTGGACTTTTTCCAGTTGTTTTTAGCTTTGGTCAATCCAAATCCTTTTTATTCTGGTAAATGGAAACTACCAGCTGCAGTCAACCATTATCACTAACCAGTAGTTACCATGCCATGGCCTCATTAAGTTTAAAGCCATCCTAAAAGCTTCAGCACCAATTATTAAAAGATTTATTTGAGCCTGTATGCATAATTTGTGCCTTTTATGTTCAGACACAGCACAGATTGAGGAGACTGCGGGCCAGAGGCTGCTGGACATGGAGAAGGAGAAGAAGCACAGGGAGGAGGAGCTGGAGAACCTGGAGGTGCAGCTGAGACAGTACACAGCCAAGAGTCAAATCACTGACTCAGAAATAGAGTATCCTTTTGACGTCCGTGCTCGCCACGGAAAACGATTGTAAATCCCTCCGGTGTCCACCCATCTTCCTCTTTATTATTGTCCCTAACAGTCCTCCAGGTTTCTGCAAAAACAGCTGGAGAGTCTGAGAAGCACCGAGCAAGAACTCGAGACTCTTCAGACTGAGGTGGATGAAGACACCACAGAGATCATCCCGTCAGCTGTGTGAGTAGCAGTCAGTCAGAAATAAAAGCACTCAGCTTCCTGAAAAATCCTCCTAAGTGATGTGGCTCTTTTTGTCTTAAGCATCAATCACTGGCACTTTGAACGACGCAGATTGGTTCTTTCTCACGTTTTGGTCTTCTGATGGCAGTAGTTGGATGTAGTTTGATTTTTTTTTCTCTCCTGTTCACAGATATGTGGCTCAGTTGTACTACCTGATAACCAAGATCAAGTGGGAGTACGACACACAGCCCAACATTTTAAAAGGAGGTAAGTCGTTTTCCTCTAAAGTTTTTCACCTCATGCAAACACTCAAATCAGGATGGCAGTTTTCCCCTCCGTACAAATAGCTCAGTCAAAAATGCACAGGGCTCCTGAGTATCTTTCTAACAACAGTTTTACTCTTCCTACTTTATCAAAACATTGTCTTGCATTGACGCAGATAAATCAGAAACTTGATAATAAACAGTAAACTTATCCCTTGCTTGGGGGAAAAAGTGACATGCAATGCTTTTAATTAAAAACAAACTTAACCTTCAATCAAACGCTGTTCAAAATATTTGCTGCCATGTTTTCACCAGTCAGGGTAGAAAACCCATCAATACAAAGTGTACTTAGTACCTTTTTTTTCCCTTAAATGACAAATAAAAATCTCCAAAAATTGCATAATTTCCCCTAATTCTAAAATGTTGTTGCACTGTTCCTTAAAAAAAATACTTACAAAGGAAGACAAATGATTTGTCTGCAGGCTTGCTGTGGGTGGAGGTAGAGCCAGAGGTCTGCTGTGACTCGTGGATTAAAAGAACACATCACGAGTCTGTTTTTCAGGCAGATATTCAGGGTAAAAAAAATTGTCCCAAAATAACTGACATAATTTTAAATGCGAATACTTGAATAACTACACATCCCGGGCAAGTGAAATTCAATCAGCTTTGTGTCGAGCAATAAAACTTCGAATAGGAGATTCTGAGGAAATGTTCAATATGTCCACCGCTTGTGACCCGATACACATCAAGTCAGCAGTCCAGTCCGCGTCTTCATTTTGACCTCTTTTGTCCCGGGTCCAAATCTGCTTCTATGTTGGTGCATTTGTCTTGAATTTACTTGAAAATGCACGCTGCACTCTCTTGTTTGATGACACAAAGTGCCCTTTTCATTTCTATAGAACATCATTCTTCACCCTGTGGGAGAAAAGAGGAAATATTGAAAGAAACTTTTTACACATTTAGCTAAAAGTTGACATCATTTAAGCGAGAATTGGACTACGAAATAATGACAGGTTTTTTTTTGTTGTTGTTGTTTTGGACACCCTGTATATTAAAAGTTGTTCTTTTTTTGTTTTTATTTATTTTTAGGGTGACTAATAACATGAAACCATGTGCCGGTTTCAGTCATCTCAAAAATCACATAACCTGCACAAATGACCAAGTCTCGTTAGTTGAAACGTACTGGTTGTATTTATATGGTGCATTATTTTTAAATACAGCCACTGACAAAAAAACAAACGTTAAACACCAAGAGGGAATGGTCTGATTTGGATGTAATTTGGTCCACATGCAGACCAGCGATGGGGCTGTGAATGATTAGATTTTTTTAAGGAGCGGACTGATCTAAAACAGGTGACATGAGGTGTGAGTTCAGGTCACCTCTGGTAGTGATTCAGGGGACCCTGACAGCACATCGCTACATCTGTAATATCCTGCGTCTGCATGTCTTACTCCTCCTGAAACAGCACCGTTGATAGTTTTTTTACAGGACACCTGTCCACTCATATCACATCATGTGTGTCTATGGACTGCCTGAGTCATGTTGAGGTTCTGCTGTGGTCAGTCAGGCCCTCAGTCAAACATGTCTCTGATCAGCTCAGACCTCATCTCTGATCTAGTGTCCAATCTGCCTGATCTCAAAGACCATCTTCAATAGTTCTGGGACAATTCAATACAACGGCTGAACGACTCCATCCAGCTCTGATTTGCTGCTTGTCTCCGGGCCTGACATGAGACCAGCTGTGTGTCCGTGCTGCTCTGGTATCCATTTGAACTAACACTGTAATACACTCACAGGCGACACGTGCCGTTTCATTACCTCCACTCCTTCTGGGTGCTAAACCTTTTTTTTGTCAATGAGTGTATTGATTTATCTTTTAGTGATTTCTGTAAAGGACATTGTGGATTTTCTGTAGTTTCGGTACAGACAAGATAACGAGCTGAATCTAAATCCCTTCGTCTCTGTGTACCGCCTTCTCATCTGTCTGTGTCCAATAATGTACAGCCGTTCCATGCGCTCTCTTTTTCCTTTATTTCCTCGTGCAGTGCATTATGGCGCCGATCTGGCGACTCCCATCAACATCGACACGTCTGCTCGCTCTCAGAGTGAAGTAAGCGACCAGCTGTGGGACTTTGTCAGCACAGAATGGTAGATGGAAAGATGCTGGAGATGTTTTGTTTGTTTTACTTTATTTGTTTGTTTGTGGATATACTTGTCTTTATGTCATATTGCATCATTTACAATGTATTGAATTAAATATCTCAAACTTTTGGTTTAGTGTTTTTTTTGTTTTGTTTTTTTTTTGTTTATTAAGGAACATCATCATGGAGTCATCAGAAAAACTTGTAATACAGCGAGTTGGTCACTAGGTGTCACTATGGAGGCATTTAATGCTGAAGGCCTGTTTCTTTGCTTTCTTAGAGCTGCAAAACTTAAACAATACATTTATTTTTATAGATAAACAGCAGAGTTTTCTCCAAACAACATAGTGATGTGAATTAGAGTAGAAACTAGGGTTACAGCTTTAGAAGATTTATTTATTCAAGATATTTATATTTGGTCTGCTGTGACGATTTAGTTCAGACCTACTTTCATTAACTAGTTGTGTTTTAGGCTTTTATATGCAGTGGCTGTTTTACTTGTATTACTCTGGTTAGAGTATGTCACTTGTTGAATATTGCACTTCGTAGGACCCCCATACACACACTCAGAATTTACCGTTTTTATTACTTTTATCTTGCCACGATTGCTCTAGTATTAGGTGCGATAGTATTGAATCATCAGAATATTGTCTCTATATGATTTATCCTCCCACATTTGGGACTGTGGCTTCTATTGTTCACATGCAGACCTGCCTCTATGAGAACTCACCCCCCCTTACTTGAAAAGGAGTCGTCTTTTTTTTGTGTACAGCAGCGGTGACGCGTGGTTTGGAGTAGGCAGGATGTCATGCAGAATCGGGGAGCCTTTTCACACGTGGTTTCTTACGGTAAACTCAGCATCAGGCACAGTTATGCCACTTCACCCGTGCCTCGGCTTCAAGTGGCTTTAGCAAGTGGTTTCTCAGTGAAGTTTCAGCTTTTCTTTGGTTTTCTCTGTAAGTTTCAGTTTTAAAGGCCTAAATGTTTTTTGAGGTGTTGCTTCACTTTTCACTGGATTATTCCAAAGTCACTCAAAACGAATACGCCTAATAAGAAATGTTAGGCTTTTCAGGATGCTTTGTCGTGGATCTTATTGATGTATTTAAATCTAAATTCTGTCTTCTCAGAACTTTGCAGTATTTAAAAAAAAAACGCACACGTTTAATATTGCATCAAATAATAATAGTTTTAATAAACGAACAGAGAGCATGTTCGACCAAGTGAGCAGTTTGTGTTTATACTGTATGCCCTAATTTGGTTTTCTAGAAAGAGACAAGATCGATGGCGGGAGAGATGTCAAGTAAGACTTTCCGATTGCCTAACACGGAAATGTTTCAAGTCATTCGATAACTCAGAGACATTAAGACACGCACAGACCTGCATTTACAAATCATTCACGTTTATTCAGTGCAGATATAAAACCAGCATCATAATTTAAGGGTTTCACAAAACAAGACAGCTTCGTTATGGATATTTACAAAGTATGCTAAATATAGCTAAATAGAAATCTGTATCTTTACATATTTTACTATGTTGCAAAGCTTTTATTTTACAATGACGAACTGCTCAGTCCTTTCACTCCTCTCTGGAGTTTAGTTATTTATACTGACACCTCTTTACAAAAAAAAAAAAAAAGAGTGTAGGTTGACTGGATTGTCTCCAAAGAGAAGGTGTAGTTCACAGCTATAACTTTTCACTGCCATATTCCAGCCTGTTAAAACCAAAGAGAAAGGCGTCAAGCCTCCGCTGTCAGGTTTTATTGCTTTTAGGGCACTCATCATGTGTTGCTACATATGTTGAAAGGACCTCCAAAGCTGAAAGCCACCCAGCTCAGCTCGCCGGCTGACGTCTTTCATGCGTCTCTGGGCCGCCGAGCCTCCTCTGTTCTAGCATCAGTGCTGACCAAAACTCACATGGCAGAAATTACATGGTTAGGTTTTTTTTTTTTGGCAGCCAAGTTTTTCTGGGTGTGGATGCTCCGGGTTCCTAACAACATGTCATTATATGCTACAAAGGCAGCAGGAGATAAGGATAAATCTTCCAATTGGGCTTTCCCCCACTCAATCTGGCTGCATTTATGTAAAACATCTTGGTTTTCTCAGTTGTTTTTTGTTTTTTTAATTTTTTTACTACAAACACTGATATGGTTGGTTTTTTTTTTTTTTTTTTTTAACTTTTATTTTAGAGGAAATAACTTCTGACTAATACTGACCTTGTTCAAGATTCTAATGCCCCATCTACATTACTCCAAATATATGTATACACTTTTTTTTTTTGCTTCATTGACACCTCCTGTCCACATAAATTTAGTTTTTGGTAAGAAAAACAGAGATTCTTAAAAAAAAAAAATCATTTTTCAAAGTGCAGATTTTTTATGTTTGTTTGCTTTTTAAATGTCTGTTTTTGGAGTGTGGCCTCAAAATATTTAGTTTCTAAGAAATTATGACAAATAAGCCTATGCCCACAATCACTTGACCTAGAAATAAAAACCATTGGTTGTTTTTTTTCTCTTGGTCTGTCTCGCTTTATACGCACCTTGTACTGTAACTAGAAATAACGAGAAATTTGTAAACAAAGAAAAAGAAAAAGATCTAGCTAAAATCGTTTTCTGTAGCCAACAGCTATATAGACTAGACCCCATAGCCCACAGTCTTTCCACTGTGGAGAACTGAAGCTACGAGTGTGAGCTGCCATGGTGTATTTTTGTAACCAGAGTCTGCTCATTAGAGACACGAGTCTTTGAGTCGTGCGTACTCTCCCACACACAGTCATGGTGTCACATGACTGTTCTTTTAAGCATGAAATGACTAATTACAGCTAAATATCAGGAGTGAGGAATTTTTTTATTTTTTTATTTTACCAAGGGGGGGATGTCCTGTTTGTTTATGTGGACAAGGCGGGAGTTAAAACTTGAACTGGAACCAGCCTACGGGGAAGCTGGTCCCGTTCTGACGCCAACTTGAGAGTTCTTTTTGAGGTCAAGATTTCATTTTACAGTCAATTGTAGCCGAGGTAAAAATGTTCCCTCTCTGTAATTTGATATGTTGTTATTGTGGACGTTCTTGCCACCTAGTGGTGCAGCGTGGACATTTCAGCGTTTTTTGTTAGAACAGTGCAGACAGAGAAAAAAAAAAATATGGAGCAGATGGAGCCTCAAAGACAACAGTAATGCTAGTTTCTCTCAACCTTCAGCTACTAATAAAGCATAAAAAAAGGTAAATGCTTAGCCAAAAAGTTCTTTCATCACAAACACTGAGCAGTTCATGAAAATAAAAACCTGAAGAGATTTCAAAGTGCAACAGAAACCTTTTGCTTCTCCCCATGTTTGATCACTGTCTTAACGCGGTTCGAAGCACCTGTAGGCTAAGGCTAGGTGTCATATCCTGGAAATCCTGGGATAAATGGCTTTAATGGTTGACGGTGTGAAGTTACCGGAGGACACCGTCGTCTCCAGTCCCTCCAGTCTGCGGGAGGTTGCGTCCGTTTTAGTGGTGCTGAAATCTAGGAAGGCTATTCCGAATTTCTTCATCTTTCCGTCTTTGGTTAGGAGGCAGTGGTGGCAGAGCAGCCTGAGGATGGCCTTCCTCATGTCCTTGCTGGTCAGCGTGTAGATGATGGGGTTGAGGAAGGAGTTGACCAGCGCTGTGGCCAGGAAGTATTCAGCCTTGAAGAGCACTTTGCAACTTCCAATTGGACAGAAGAAGTCCAGCAGGAAGAGGATGAAAAGAGGCAGCCAGCACGCGATGAAGACTCCCAGGACGATGGTGACAGTCTTCAGCAGGGCTATGTACTTCTGGGACTTGCGGTAGAGGCCTTTCCTTTGTGGCACCGAGGCGAGGCGCTGTGTGTTGGACTTGACAATGCGGAAGATGCGGATGTACAGCACCACGATGGACAACAGGATGGCGCTGAAGACGGTTATGCAGAAGAGGAGGTAACTTTTGGCGTAGAGCGGCAGGACGGTGGAGCACTTCTCCAGCTGTCCGACGCAGTTCCACCCAAGGACAGGCAGGACGCCCAGGAACACGGACAGCACCCAGCTGGTTCCGATCAGAGTGAACATCCGACCCTGTTTGTCGCCTTGGTACGGCTTCATCCTCACCATGGTGACATGGCGCTCGATGGCGATGGCCAGCAGACTGATGACTGAAGCAGCCAGCATGATGAACACACAGCCCTCCCTCAGGAAATACATCACAGGAGTCATGCATAATGTGTGGGAACCAGATGTCATGATGTTTATCATGTAGGTCACACCTGCAAGCAGGTCAGAGAGAGTTAAATTGCCCAGTAAATAGTACATGGGTATATGGAACTTCTTGTTCTTCCAGATGGCCACGAGCACCACCGTGTTTTCTGCGATGATAAGCAGGCAGACCAGCAGGACAACTATGGCCTCAGCCGTGAGTCCAGCCTTGTACTTGTTCTCGTTCAGCTTGCCTGTGTAGTTGTAGTGCTCGATGATGATTTTGTTGCTGGTGTAGTCGTTGTACATCCCCTTCCCTTCTCCTGAGGAAGCCATGGGGTTGGGAGATGGAGCTACAGCAACACCGGTGCAATGGAAAGAGTCATTGGTCATTGTTGAGAATCCCCAGGAGCAGAAGACTCGTTGCTTGTCTGTTTTTTTTTTTTTTTTTTTTAAGTTTCCTAGTTTTAAAATTAGATCCACAAACGAGACGTCAGATAGTCCTGCGGTTGTGCATTTTCCGTCTCTCTCGGCAGGTATGTGAGCCGGGGAAAAAGTGCTCCTTTTGATGAAGTCAGACGGGCTTTCTTGTGGTTTCAGAAGTTTCCTTTAAAAGGTTCTTTTTTTTTTTTTTTCAACACCTGGGAGGCTCACTAGTAGGCAATGAGAGCCAGCCTGCATGACACAAGAGAGAAAAACGGTTAATATTGGGGACTAGAAAGAAGAAGGAAATGTAGCTATTAAAAACACCTCAAATGTCAAATAGAAAAAAGAAATCTGATCTTAAATATAAACTATTGTAACATGCAAAATCACCATTTGCTGTAATAACTGAAACAACTTCACAACTACTCTGGATGAATAAAAAGATTGAACCTTGAATGGAAGCAAAAAGTAACTAAATACAAACATTGTTTTAGTTAATTTAACCTCAGTGGGAGTTTTTCATTTCTGCTGCTAGTTAATGTTTATAGTCACAAGTTATATAATAATGTAACAATAAAAAATATATGAAACAATCAGTTCTATATAGTTTATACTTTTTCAACGAGCAGCTGTTTGTGCGCAATTACGCATCAAAAATCCAAACGTGCCACATTATTTCTGCCACCTATTTTACGTTTATCAGTTCTGTTTCAATTAGCAAACGTACGGTAGAACTCGCCGACCCATTTGGGCTTTAGTGGGATGTCAGAAAGAGCTTATTAGTAGAGGAAAAACGCGACAAGAGTTCCTCTTTGTCGATTTAATTTGTCGAGCAGATCAGGCGCGTAATGGCTCCGGATTAAAACAAAACAAAAAACGCAAAGCTTTTTTCACTCACCTGAGCAAACTTTCACTGCGAAATATCCACAGAAAGCTTCAGACAGAAGTGATCCCAGGGTTAGAGGAGAGAAGAGGAGAGGAGAGGAGGCTGGTTTGTGTCGCTTAGCGCGCAGCCACGGTGTGATGTGGGAACAGAGGAGGGCAGGACTCAACATGCAGTGGGTTGGTTCACAACCGTTTGTGTCCTTAAACGATTTCTTTCTCTCCCCCTCCTTCTCTTGAAACCCCTGTAGTTTTCCTTTGTGTTGTTTCTTCAAGGATAAGTTAGAGCTCGATGGCAGATGAAGGAAGGATTTGATCATTTTTCCCCTCTAGAGAAGCTGCAGGTTGCCGTTCAAGGCCAAGTCCCGTTTCTCCTCCGGTTTCTTTTGTGTGTTTTGTTTTGCTATTATTCAACCTGCTGAGGAGGTGCAGTTATGAATGTATGCTGCCCTACAGGTTTGACAGATTACATGAAAATCCCTACCATGGAGGGACAACAATAATCACACAGAGTATCTCAGAACTAAAAAAAATAACAAAAACAAAAACCCCAAGTTTATTTGTCAAAGAGAGAGAGAAAAAAATCCCTCATTTGTAAGAAGTGGTGCATCTGGGTCTGTTTTGCAGTTCAAAAACCCCACATTTCAGAAAATAACTTGCTCAGATGGGCTTCATCTGTAATTATGCTTTTGCTCACACATCAAAACTTACTTTTTTTTTTACATACCATTTATAGGGGTTGTTTTTAAAACTCTCCCCAAAGCATATTTCAAGACATAACCGCAATTCTGCTGTAAGTAATAATGTGTATGGTATGGGTAAGTTTAGCGTGACATATTGCCCAACCACGTTGGTGAAAAATCCAGATTTTAACACAGTGTTCTGTATTTTTGTATTGTGTGGGGCTTTTTTGTGTTGGCCATATGATTCGCAACAAAACTGAACACTTTATATCAGCCCCAAAAAATGACTTTAAAGCCCCAGAATGATCTCTTCCTTTAAATCTGTCTTACAGTCGCAGAGTGACACACTTATAGGATTATTTACCTTCTCATTAAATGTGCTGTCAACAATGCAAACACAACTTTACAGATATTTTAAATTTGGTTCTGTGGAAAGATTATGAACAAGTGTAGCCTCTATGTTGTAGATAACCTTTAGGTAACCTCGATTTGGAGAAAATAGTTTATTTTGGCCAAACTGATGAGCTAAAGGCTAGTCCAAGTAAGGCCAAGTCTTAAATATGTCATTATAGCTCTTGCAAATGCTGTTTTATAAACTTCTCATTGCTGGTAAACTCACACTACATGGTGACTTACAAAGTGAAAAGTGGAAAAAGAAGTATTTTTGTTTGTTTGTTTGTTTGTTTTCAGACTGCAGCAGTCCACTTTGGTTAGCTTTCTAGAGCATTTCATCAGAAGTTATTTGTCAGTGACAGGAAGCATTTTGGACAGCATGATTTCAAAGCAAAATTCAGCTTTTTCTTTATGTGGCTTTTTGGGTTTTGTTCCATCTATGTTGAATAAACTGAATATGATCTTCAGTAGATTTAAATACTTTTGCTTTAAAAGGGGAACTGAAATAAGCAATACTTGGTCAAAAGAAAGAATCAAAAAGTAAATAATGTGTTGTTTTTTTTTACTTTACTGAGATCCTATGGTGTCTGTCTCAGTACTCCTGAAAGTGAAAGTTCCTCACTTTCCTTCTGTAACTCACCCCCTGACAATTGGTAACTTTCTGATGAGTCAACAAATGTTTCTTTTTCAGCAGAGAAATGACACTGCTATCATTAGTCGGGTTCATTCTTTCATGTTTTTTTTTCCCTACAGTTGAATCATTTCTAGGCTTTTTTGTGTCAGTAAGCATTCGCTCTTTCCTCCACAGAGAGCATCGAGCAGTTTTTGCAGGAGCGCCGGCCCCCCCGACGGTGGGGAAATTACGTAAGTGGAAGGTGGATGAGCAGTTGTACTGAACTGGGCCTTCTTTAAACAGGAAGCGGGCTCATTGTGCCTAGAAAAGAGAGGGATATCCTTGAGAAAAAACACAGATGAAGTCACTCTTTAAATCTGACACGGGGGACAGCCACAACCTGTGACTACAGAGTGACGTGCTCGGACAACAATTAGTGCACGTTTGGCGGCTTGCTCACTTCCGCGCCCTGAGAATTAATGAGGAATTTCAGGAGCTCTGTTTTCTCAAGACGCTGCTTGTGGATATGAGCTCAACTTCTGTGACTTGTAGATTAGTCTCTGTAGAAGTGCTCGCTTTCTAAGGAATTGTTCTTTGTTTGGCAGGTTTTCTTCTGGGTTCAGTGTTTTGACCACTTGTCGCTGTTTGGTTATTCATGAATGCATTTGATAACCTGTCTGCAACACTTTTCTTTTCACAGGGCCTATCAGCCGAGTGGCGTTTAACCCCCCGCGGTGTCTCTGTGAAAAAGCTCTCTGTGTGCCGCCTCTGATAAGTTAACACACAAAGCCACGGCAGCAGGACTCTCGGCTCTGCGCTCCTTTTTATTCCCACAGTAAGGAGCTTTTCCATCGCTGCTCCTTCCCTCATGCCACAGGCTTTTAGCTCAGGATGGCCGGCCCGGACCCACCCAGTGGTCTCTCTGCCAGAGCCGTCTGTTTTCTGTATGTTTTGTCCAGCAGACGGGGTTCTGGCAGATTTTTTTCCTGTGACGTTAGTGTGCTTGCAGAAAGGAAGTCAGTCAGTCCTGCTTTTGTTGTGATGGCAGACTTTAGATTTACAGCTGTATGTAAGAAAAACAACAACCCACAAGGGTTTTGCTGCTTTTTTTCACAAGTCATATACACTTTTTTTTTTCTTGGTTCTCATGTTACACTTTTTTGGGAGACATATTAATGCCTTTTTACTCACACCGAAACTTGTTGCACTCCTCTGCTCTGACGGGTTATTGGCGGACCCGAGCAGTGTGGCGCAGAATCACACCTCAAGTGAAACAACACTCATAGCAGTCCTGTGTAATGCTATTAACACAGCGCAGAAAATTCACACCACTCGACTTCAGAGGACCAAGACTTAAAAGTACATCAGAATTTATTTTTTTTTAAGTTTGTTCGATAGATATGGTTAGTTTGCAACACCTCCAGCTCAGATTAAAAGCTAAACTGGCCCTGCTGTTAAAGGTTACAGAATACAGGCTGTTCCAGTTAAAGAAATACCTGAAATCCTTTTAAGTGGGGTACTTTGCAGATGTTATTGAAATGATCATCTTATTTGTGGTTGATACAACTATGGAGTCAAAAAATAAGAAAGCCAACTCCCTTATAATTCTAGGATTTTTCACATCAAGGCATAATAAAAATGATCTGGTTTTAAATTTAACTTCAAGTGTACAGAAAACACACAACAGATTAATTATTTATTAAGCAAAAACGAAATGGAAAAGCAGCCCCTCGTCCAGCTGCTTGTCGAACCTCCTTCAGCAGCACTAGTGGTTTTCTGTCTGACTTTTGGCCCACTCTTCTTTGCGACCTTGCTTGAGCTCATTGAGGTTCGCAGACGATTGTTTCTGCTCCGCTCTCCTCAGGTCCCACCACAGCATTTCAGTCAGGTTGAGGTCTGGACTTTGGACCGTTGCAGCATCTCGATTCTTTTCTTTTTGAGCCGTTCTGTTGTAGATCAGCTGCTGTGTTTGGGATCATTGTTCTGTTTTTATGACCCAGTTTGGTCCGAGCTTCTGCTGTCAGACTGATGGTCTCACACGTGACTCTAAACATCTTCGGTCAACAGAAGAGTTCGTGGTCAGTTGTGGTCACGGCCTCAGTCCTGAGAAACAGTTTAATTCTAACCAGACTGACAAGCTATAAACCTTTACACCTCCATCAATTTCACTTTACAAGATTATTCTGGCAGAAATATTATGAGAGTCTTGCAGAAAGTGCCCCAGGCTGCATTGCGCTTGCAAATAAACACATATATATATACGTATTGCGAAACTGGTGCAATATTTAACAGCTTAAAAACTAGTGGTTGCATGAACTACAAACCTTTTTTGAGTTTGTGTTTTAACACGGCAGACATCCACTTTGGTCTTGGTCCTGCTCGGACTAGCCATTAGCTCGCCCATCTGGAGAGTTAAACCCAGGTAAGAACCTAATTGTTCATAACTGTTCCACAAAACCTCACTTCAAGAGATCAGAGCTATCACTTTAAGCGGCAGACTACAGGCTAACATTTGCTACGCTGAAGCCATTTTTTTTATTCTTGTCTGTGTTTGTGTGTAAGTGAAACAGCGATCAACAGGGATTGAAGCACTGGAGCTACAGAAAGGTAAACACAGTATCCTGTACTGACTGTACCTTGCTGCCAGAGATTTACGGGAATCCCAGAAATAGCCTGCATTTGTTAAAGTCCAGCTTCGGTGTCGTAGCCTAACGTGCAGCTGTGCTGGGCAGCGAACTCCCTTTGAGCTCCTAATGAGGGGAAATGGGAAGAACACATGTAAATGTTGGACATGTTTCTTTTCCACCGCTTCCATGTTTCAGGAAAACTCCCTCCCAGTTGGCAGTCTGTTACTGTTGTGTCTGGCCGCTCTTCATCTCTATCTGCTTCAAGCCTCAGCAAAAAACATTTGAACTCGGAGCAGATTGGATCCAAAAAACCTAAAACCCGACATACTTTTCCTGACCATTTAACCGGCTTTATAATTTCATTTTATTTGCTACATCGTGCAAACAGATGCAAATCCTAAAATCTGGCCTCGGATTGCTGCACAAACTGTAATTTACACAGTCTGTTTTGTGGAATGTGTAAATTCGTTCACCAGAGCAGACCATCTAATTAGGTTTCTGATCTCGGCCCCGAAGGAACGCATTAAGTTTTTCCTTTTGTGTTGCAACCAGACAGACCTTTGTGAAAAGTGTCTGCACAGTGAAATGCACTTTTTTTTTTAAATGTATCCCCAAGATGAGATTTTTCGTGGAAGTCAGGAAGTAAAAAAGCTTTGTTGGCAAAAGTCGCTACGGTTCGTGGTTCTTTTTTTTTTGCATAAATAAACACAGGAAGAGACCATTTGGGGCCAGTTTGATTAGACAGAAATGGTGCACATTTGAATTGAAGTTATGTCTAAATGGAAACATAAACATCCTCGTTCCCTATTTAAAGCTTCACCATTTCTCACCCTCGAACTGGTTCTTTGGTGAATCTCAGGCTGAAGTGGACACCATTCTGCTGATAAATGATTGTTTAATTATTTTGTGCTTAATAATGATTCTGTCCTGGCTCTCTCACAGCTGTGTTTATCAAAATGCACAACTGTGTCAGGGAAATTTCTCAAAGGCTTTGTAGAGCGAGGTTTCAGGCTGATCGAAACCTTTTACTTATTTGTTCAGCTTTATGTTTATTCCATTATTTGTTGTTCGAAGATGATGGCTCTCATGGCTATGAAGACGGCAAACATGACTTTTTCACACAAGCAGCCCGGATAATAAAGATCAGTCTCCCACACTGTCCGAGGCTGCTCTTTCACACACACTCTTGATAACTGAGGTTTATCCATGTGTGGCCTGTTCCACACTTTAAAAAAAATCCAGTTGTGAGTAGTTATTGTCCTACCTGCAGTCGAAACCAGCTGGTCCACCTTGAGAATAGAGAAACGGGTGATTTCAAACAGGTGACTTTAGCTATGCTCAGATGTATACGACTAGAAAAGCAAATTATGGCTGCTTTAATAACCCAAACTTCAAAAATATCATAGTGTTTAAAGCATCCACATAAATGAAGATGGACAAAGTGACTCCTTTAACTTCTATGTTAAAGAAATTAAGCTAAATGTTGTATTTTTGGAGCCAGAGTCAGTGAAGTGGGGTTATGGGTCTGTACTGTCAATACACTTATGATCCCAACTCACTAACTGTCAATCTCAGTGTAACACAACACTTTTTAACCCTCAGATAACTAATATAAACTAAACATATTTTAAAAATGCATCTGTGAACATACAGCGGCACAATAAGAACAACATAAATCAACAAATATCAACACCTGAAAAGAAGATTTCTGGCGTGAATTTCTATTTTCTAGTCAGGAAAGTGTCCCGTTTGTTTACACAAAGGGGCGGGGCTTTAATATTGTACTGCAGCCAGCCACCAGGAGGCTTCAGCTTCAGGCTTCGGGTCGTGCCTCCAGTTAAATGTTGATGGTTTCAGGTTTTCTGTTGGCTCACATTTATAGTAGAAAAGCTTTGCTCACTGCTGACCTCTGCAAGTAAGACATTAATAATAACTTTATACAACCCAACTTAAAACTTTATTGTTTGTTTGGCCAAGTTTGCTTTGGACCCAAAGTGCTGCACTTCTGTTCATTAAACAGGGAAAAGTACGTATTTCCATAAACCGAACCAGTCGTCACAATTCCACATATGTGTACTAATTCAAATAAATCTGCGCTTAGGTTGATCCTGTGGGGAATTATTAGAACAACTTAGAGCTCTGTGCATGTGTGAAAAACTATAGTGTCATAGCATTGCACATGTTGTCCAAGCTGACTTCACTATGTCACTTTAAGACCGAACCTTTTCTCTACGGTCTAACCGCACCCTAACACTGCCACCAGCAGCCGTTAGCCCGTTAGAAAACACTGGAAACATGGTGAAACCCTCTGCCTAAAGGTAATAACGCCACGCTCCATTTAAACTTGGCGAAAAAACATTGAAGACTTTTCTTTCTTTTGATACGTACAGAAAACAAAGGGGATTCCAGGTGGGGTTAAACACAGGGCTAATATTTGGCTACTTAACGAGGTAATATTTGGGGGTAATACCCACAAATCGAGACATTGTGATGTTACCGTTTCTGATGAAAAATAGCTTACAATACAACCCTTTGTGGATCATGTTTAGCTGTAGCATAACAACCTTTATTTCCTGCTTTTTAGCTACCCTAACCCAGTCTTCTGCTGGCTAGCTTCCCACTTCTAATACAAGTTCTGTGAGAGTAGCATCAGTTGTATGGAAACACACTCAAAGAATGTCTTCCTCAGACATGCTTTCAAAGAAGAAATCAAAGTTACCCATTGCTAGCTTTTGTCTTCAGCTCTTCCACAAACCAAAGTGGCTTTGTCTCGCTTCACGTTCCACTTTTCAGACATTTCTTTCTTTCCGCCTCCACATTCCCACCTTTTAACATTTCACCTCTCACCCTTTAAACATTTGGAGTCCTGCATTGTCCGATGAGCTACAGAAAGTCACGGGGGTCATCCTCTGATAAAGAGGCTTTCTTTTCTAATTAACTTTTTTTTATTTTACTACCATAATTGTAGCTCGAGCTTCAGAGTCAGAACCTGCATCAAAGGGTGACATGATTCGAAACAACTTCTCCCTTTTCCCCTAGAGGTTAAATTTTAACTTTTTCCACAGTGACATAATCCTCTTCTGACATCGTCATTAGCAGTTCACTGACTGTCATCGTCGGGTCGCTTACAAGCTCACATCGTGATGCTTTTAACAACATGTCATGTTTCCACATTAGGGGGCAAGACGGGAACGGGGCAGTTTCATGAAAGCTTGTTTTGTTCATACAGCAGCCGTTTAGGATGAGTTCATCTTGGAGGGCAGAATGGAAGAAAGAGCAGAAGAGTGTTCCCACATGGGGGGAAAAGGGGAGAAAAGGGTGGGCGGACGTGGGATGAATGACCGGCTGCATATTCGGCGTTAGTCATGAGAATTTGTAATTTGTTCATTTGCAGGAATGCCAGTGCTCGCTGCCGACCCCAAATCGCGTGGAAATAAGGGGAGCGTGGGCACGAAGCAGAGAATAAAGTGATCAAGGGTCCTTTTTGTATCTTGAGGATAATTGGGGGATTTTTTACATTCATCATTGGTACTTTGGCTTTGTCTGCGTTTCAGGGACCTCCTTCTTTTAAGTGAGAAAAGTCCAAACATGTGCTCAGCACTGTTTATTATAGCTAATTTGAACGACCAAACCACATCTGCTATATCTTTACTGCTTTTCCCAGCACAAAGCATTTAATTAGTTCCACCGGGTGTTAGTTTGTAAAAAAAAAAAAAAAAAAAAGCCTGCATTGCTGAACATAAATGAAGCCAGACAAGGAAAAGTCAGGGACAGTTTACTAACGCTAAAGTTAATCTAAGGTTTTCAAGGCGTTTTAGACATAAATCAGATGGAATGAAAACTGACAAGAATCACTAAATTACCAAATGTTATACAAGTGACTTCTTGGTATTCAGCTTACAGAGCATTTTGCTGCCACCCAAGTAAAACATAAAACCAAAAGGCTGAATCGCCACCAAGGCCATAGCATCAAAAAAAATAGTGTGATAAGTATCCTGATCTGGACCACCACCAAATTGTAATCCATTGTTTTTTGTGACAACCTCAACAATTCCTTAAAGTTTCATCTAAATCTGTTCATTAGTTTTTTATGTGATTTTGCTAACAGACAGACAGACAAACAGAATTGAAAACATAACTTCCTTGGCAGAGACAACCAAGGGGTCACCTACTGGAACAGACATGTGACCTTGACCTTTGACCTTCATTTCACATATTATATAAAATAGTTATATGTAAATAACCTTGTAAAGCAAAATGAAAGATTATGTAAAAGTTTATAAGATAGCTTTCACATAGACTATTATGAAGTTTTTAAAATTGGAATTTTATGATCTATTTTGGCCAGGGTAGCCTTTATCTGATTTATCTGATTAATCTGATCCAAATTAAACTGTACTTCTCCAAACTGAGATCGCTGAAAGAGCTGTCTACAACAGGTAAGATACTACTTGTTTATAACCTTTCCACAGAACGTCACTTTGAAGGATCTGAACACTCGTTTGAAGCCTCCGTGTCAATGAAAATACAGCCTTTAGACTTCACAACAAGCATATTTCCTCTGAGGAACCAGTAACTTTGACACATGCAACAAAATACAAGGCGGCTGATAAAGTGAGAGGTATCACCACATTAGCGCTCTCTGACTCAGACTCATTATAACTCATTATAATTTACTGCACTGCATTTAGTCTATTTGGTACCTGTTAACTGATGCTGCAGGGAAAGTTAAATAAAGTCTTCTTTATCACTGCATGTGTGAGAGAATTATTACAGCCTATGCTGGTGGATTTCGGTAAGCAGTTTTTACTGCAGTTCTTTGATAAATATCTGACTCACTAAAAATAACACAAGGTGTCCAAACACCATAAAGTCCAACTTCCTCTCCCTGGCTGTGAGTCCAAAGTAATACTTTTATTTCACATTTTCCTTTGTAAGTGCAATCAGAGTGCGGCGGTTCCAAAAAAAGCTGAGCAGAAACCCGTCATTATGAGCGAGCGAGCTCTGTGAATGTGGTGTGGGCCCGCGGAGGGGGAACCAGGAGGCCGTTTGGCTCACCCAGACCATCACAGAGGCCGAGCTGCGTTTGCCTCACTGATCCTGTATTTAACTAAAACCAAAAGTATTGTTATTCCATCTCTGGTTTCATGATGTAAAAATAAAAGCAGAACAAAGGGAACCCATCAGAAGGAACTTTGGACGGAGGGAGAATGTCTTTGTGCTTCGGTGCTGAGAACTTTTGGTCAAAGGTCTTTTAGAAATTCTAGTAAATCTGAGAAATATGTGTCAAAGTATTACCACAATACAATGACCCTGTAAAAGAAAATCTAATAAAATCAACGCAACTGCTCTAGTCCTCTCATCGTTGATATTCTCATTAATACAGGAACTGAATTGCCCAACATTTTGCAGGCTCTTGTGTTTTTATTGGCTGACAAATTTCCAACCTCTGGAAGCTAATAAAACCAGCTCACACACAGCTCACACACCCACATAATCATAAAAGTGTGCGTGCTCACACGCTCACACGTACTTCACACACATAACTAAACACCTCATCTATCACAACGTGAGAGCTGAGTTTCTGAAGTCGTATTTAGGCTGCACGCTAGGTTTTTTACATCGAAGTGTTTGTTTTGTGGCCGCACTTTATCTGCGCACAGCACTAAACCTAAATCACACCTACACGCTTAACGTCCCTGCACAGAAACAATCATTCTGCCTACTCAGGCATGTGCTCTGAGCTTCGGCACTTATGACACAAGTTCATGCACTTTCTTACTTTTCAAAATAAAACAAATCTGCCTGATATACAGTATTTTTTGATACGTTTGCACCTCCATCCATCCATCCATTTTCTTTACCCACTTCTCCTTTCCGGGTCACGGGGAGCTGGTGTCTGTCTCCAGCAGTCCCTGTGAGAGAGGCAGGAGACACCCTGGACAGGTCGCAAGTCCATCACCGGGACACAGGAACATTTACACTCTCACCTAGGGACAATTTTAGAGTCACCAGTTGACCTAATTAACCTGTTTTTGGTCTGGGAGAGGAAACAGGAGTAAACCCACATGTGCAAAGGGAGAACGTGTAACCTCCACCCAGAAAGGCTCCAGGGGTGTTCCTCTTCGTTTGATTTACTCACTTGTGTTTTTTCTCATGTTTCTGCTTCTCTGTGTTCCTTGTACCATCATTCACTCTCCTTCTCCTTCTCAGTCAGCCTGCCACACCCACTCTCACCTGTTCTCCATCTCCATTCAGCTCAGGTGTTTCCTATTTCCTCATCTCCCCGGTCCTATAAATTTCTTTTCTGGTTTTCGTGACACACTTTTCTTTGTAAGTTTATGCCGCCTCGTCAGCCTTTTGTTTTTGCCTGTTTATATGAATGAGTTATATTTTCCTTAGTCTGTCTGTATTCTGGGTTCCTACAAACTGTGACAGTGGCAGCTTATTTTTGCACATGACCACTAATAATTAGTGATGGCAGAAATTAAATATTCAAGCGATTAAATTGTTTGGGAACAATTGTTCTCGAAAGAACACCGCTCAGAACACCTCACCACAGCAACGTCAAATGAATTCGAGACTCAGTAAGTTTGTCACTGTGGTGGTTCCACTGAGCAATTCAGTTCTTTTTGATCTCGCATCTTAAAACTAAAATAAATGAAGAATTAAAAACTTAACTCTAAGCATAGAAAATAATGGAATGGAAGGATATTTTATTAGAATCAGTCTGTATTTTCAGGAGCTGCTTCTGTATTCAACGAAGTTAAGACCGAGACACTTTTTACCACCTTCCACATCAATATCAATCCAAAACCACACTTGGGTTAATGAGGTGAGACTTTGCAAACGCACTGCAGGTTAGAAGAGATTTGTTAGGTTTTTTTTTTTAATGTCAGAGAGGTGAATCAGGTGAGGGCATCAGAAATAATCCTTCACATATGAATCATATAAGTATTTTCTTTTTGTGGAGCTGCAGTAGTTTATTTAATTTCTTTATAAAAAAAAGGTGTTTTTTTTGTTTGAGTTTCCCTGAATTTCAGTTCCATGTTTCGTGGCGTCTTGGAACAGTTGTAATGGAACGCAGACCGGAACAGTCACATGACGCGCTGCGCTCAGAGCAGATTGTGGAACAAATGTTCCACAAGGTTTCGGTACTCACCGAAACACTTTCGATTTTGTCATCGCTACTATTAATTTGTGCCCTAAAAACCCGAAAAACACAGATGTTTTTTTTTTCTGTGCCCTTTTCACTTTATCTTGATCTTGTTACCATTGAACTTTGAGTCTATAATACCAGAGAAACTCACATCCTCAGAAACTAAAAGTTGCATATTTGCAAGATGGTAATCAGGCAGGGCAGCCTGGAAGCAAATATGACTTCAATGCCTCAGACTGAAGGACAATCACCAGTATTGCAGTTTTTCTTTTCTTTTGTAACATAAAACTCAACATATTTCTAGCTTCCTTGGTTGCCATTTTGGTAACACCCTGCATATCCTGTCTTTCTACAGTACACAGCCTGAATGGTCTGACGTTCCTCTGAGCAGAAACGTCTGGACACACTTGCAAAAGCAAGTAGTTCTTCTGTATGAACACTTAATTAAATAGCATTTACATTTAGCCAGCATAATCTGTAAGGTTTTAAATGGGTCCTAAGTCATAGTTAAGAAAGTTGGAAGTTTGCTGCTCTTTCTACCGTATTCAGTCCAGTTCACTGCAGAGTTTAAATGCTTAGGTTTCCCCCTCATTTGTCTTTGAGGTGTTTAAACAGCATATATCTGTGCTTCTGTATCACATCAGTCTCAAAACCACAGGTGCAGTCCACCATAAGGGATGCTTTTACTGGTATGGGTCATGAGCCTCAGATCCTGCACCCTGTCAGACGTCTGACCTGCAGCTCCTGATGTATGGTTTCAAGCAGCAGGTTTGGTTTGTAACAGGAACATGAACCAGATGAGACTTCATCTTCAGTCTCTGTGAGTCTGGACAGTATAACGGTGACAGGGCCCGCCTGGCGTATGGCAGACAGGAGACCCCAACAAGCCATCAGGGAAGTTATCTGAGGTATTCCACTGCGAAGCCAAACCAGGACACAAGGTGTGTATTCTCTCCAGCCTGAAAGTGTGACCCTTGGGCCTGAGGCATGAGAACATGTACAGCTTTGTGCACCTTAACCTTCGCTTCCCAGAGTTGCGAAACTGTCCAAAACTGACTACATCTGGACACTTTGGCAGAGAGGAGCCATAGCTACAAACTTTCTTTCTTTTTTTTTTAATTGGAAAACTGATGTCGGTCTGGTTAGTCTGAATCCATTGTTTGTTATGATGAGCTGTCAAATGTGAACAGACAGCTGTGTCAGTGCTG
Organism: Kryptolebias marmoratus; assembly: GCF_001649575.2. Taxonomy (NCBI): domain Eukaryota; kingdom Metazoa; phylum Chordata; class Actinopteri; order Cyprinodontiformes; family Rivulidae; genus Kryptolebias; species Kryptolebias marmoratus. Next base: position 17,854,123 of record NC_051441.1, on the reverse strand, counting down.
GAAAAGGTGCTTTCATCAAACACATGGCATCTGTTATCATTATTATGATTTAGATTATGAGTTGATGTATTTCGATTGGATCATTGGAAGATGCTCCAGAGTCGTCGTCTTGTATCGATTCAAGCCCATTACCACTTATCCCACGGCTTTCGCTTTGAGGCACATTTACACACAATTTTCTCACCAGTTTGAAGCAGACTGTTCCCTTTGTTGCTACAAACAGACCATTGAGGCGTCTCAATGGTAGAATGACGATCAGATAGGATGAGTTAGTTGATATGCAAGTTTTTACAGCGGGGGGAGCTGACCGAGTACAGCAGGAAGGACAGGGAGCTGGTTTGGATATCAGAGTGTGTGTGTGTGTGTTCAACAGCACAGAAAGCAGCAACGTCTGGACTGCACATGTAATTTGTACTGGAGAATGCTGAAGCGTAACAGGAAGTCTGAGTAAGCTGGTCATTTGTCAGGATTCTCCAAAGACTCTATCCCACACACATTTTGTATTCCAGCCAGCTATTAAAATTTTTATCCACTGACTTTACTTGCTCCAAGGACTGTATATCTTTATCTCATGCTTGGTGTGTGTGTGGTAGGAAATGAGCGGCTGCGTAATTAATGTTGCGCTCTGTGGCCTGTCAAAGGAGTCATTAAATCCATAAATCAGCGTGACTGAATGCCAGAGGATAATGTAGGTGATACAGTGTTTCAAAAGTTTTACCATTTCTTCTCGGCATTTTAGGTCAGTTTCAGTGTATTTAGGTCAAATACACCTACTTGATAGAATACAATGTTTGGTTAATGCATGTTGTAATGTTACACATCATAGTTTGTTTCTGAAATGAGATTAAATAAATAGTTCAACAGACTTTAATTAAAGGAACAACTGTTGTAAATCACTTTATGAAAGGCCTCAGTTTGGAGAAATAGTTCCAGTTCGACAGGACTGACAAATTGCTCGTCAGAACAAGGCCAAGGCCAAAGTTGATTACTGTTGTCTCCAAAGTTTCATTGTCATTCATGTGAATTCTGCTTTATAAATCTTTACACTGCAGTCAATTTCTCATTACATAGTTATTTACATCGAATTTTATCGTTATTTACAGATTGAAATACTGATAGTAGCATCTAGCTGGAGGACATCTAGTGCAGCTGGCACTTTCAGCAACAATGTCATAGGAAGTCTGCCAGAATAACCAAATTTGCCAGAGATGTAAAGGTTTACAAAAAAATAGCTTTTGCATGAACTTCTGTTAAATTTTGGAGATTGCAGTTTTAGGACCTTGTCAAAAGAGTTTCCTCTTGGACCATACTGACAAGCTTAAAACGCGAGTCCAAGTGGGACCTCCGCTAAAACCTTAAATTAACTCCCATTTTCAAAATTTCAAAAGGTTTATACAAGTGCTATTTAATAAAACTTTACATATCAGTTGGTTTTGCGTAACATAGTTATTGTGGCAGAAATATTATGACAGAAATGCCCCAGGCTCCACTGGAAGTGCTACAGCTAACTGCTGCTTGTGCTTCTTGAGCTTGCAAATAGTCAGATTTATAAAACAACTGTGCATTTTTTGCATATTCTGCTTTAAAATATCCAAACTGTCTTTAAAGTCTTAAAGAGGGCTCCCGTCTTTTAAAGAAAAAGCAGCCAGTTAGCTTAACTTGACAAAAACACTGAAAACTGGGGGACTGGAAATTTTATGTTTAGATGTAGGAAATTTGTTGCCATTGTTTCAAAAACTCAGTGAATAGCACGTAGTATATTACTTCCTCAGTACATACGTACACACACTCACACCCCAGTCCATAAAATTACTACGTTGTGGTTTCATGTTTGGTTATCTGCCAGCCAACTTGCTGAAGTCTTTTGTCACAGAAAGGTTACTTACTGGCTGAACCTGATCAAACCATCCATCTGTACAGTTCTCCCTCGCTTGATTATTTTACCAAATGTCTTTTGCTTTTTCCTGTTTTATTTATTGAACTTTATTTTATTCTTTGCCACGCTGCTCCTCATATACTTCCAGCGAATTAACACTTTGGTCTCAGACATGCAAATATTTTGGGAGGTTTGCAAGCAGCGGCTTGGGTTTTTCCTCAGGAAGCTGCGGCAGCGAGCGTGTGCGAGGGTGGCGAGTTATTGATATTTGTGGTTCAACATAATACGCATCTATAAAGTGTGAACATGTAAATGAAAAGGAATACAGTAAACCCAAACATTCACAACATGAATTTGTAAGAACTTTTAAACTTAACCTAAAAAAGTATTTCCTTTTTGTATTATTCATGTCACCATCACTATTCTTATTTGAATCATTGGTCAAATCTTACCTCTCAAGGGGGAAAAAGTATTTAAAAACTTTCACACGTCCTAGACATACAGTACATATATATATTAATTTCAGTTCCCTCCTCTAAAGTCCTGCAGAGTGAAGCGAGTAGTTCATGTGTCACCGTCTTTCACGTGAGATCTGAATCTTAAGCGAGACAGGGGCTCTGAGAGAGAGACAGGAAAAGAAACAAAGTGTCTGACTCACTCGTTGGAAGCCTTATGAACACCCACTCAGAAACACTGCACATACATGAGAACAGAGGTGCGCGCAAACATAAAGAAAACATTTGTGCACTTCTAAGCATACTCTTCAAAAGCAGACAGACCTTACATCGAGTCTGTGGTGGAAAAAAATAATCCAGACTCAGACGGAAAATCTTCTTAAGAGTAAAAGTTTGTGTAAGTTTATTTCCTTGTGCACAAGGGAGAGCAAACACAGATTGTCAGAATGTTATAACTAACAGAATGGTTGTCTGTCTATTTATTGCATGCTGAGACTTCTCCTTTGCATCCGAGCAGCTGGTTGATTCAAAAGCTGACATCACTAAACACAACACCTGAGGCAGAACCAGTTTCAATTAGCTCTATGGTGTCTAAAGGCTCCAGCATACACCATAAGAAGTCAAGAAGGCAGTTCTCGGTCACGTAGTTGCAAGATGTTCATTTTCATCGTCCACAAGACACTCGAATCAGAGCTCCCAGGAAGCTCCTCCCTCCTCCTACAGCATTAAAAGGGGCTTCTTCCCACTGGCTTCTCAGCTCTCCTGTCCTTGTACAGATTTTTGCTTCCCTTACTGTGACAAGACATGTTTTATTAAACAGACTGAGACAGTACATGACGTTTGGCATTTGCAAATTTGACGGTGCCCAGTAACGAGCGAATGAAGGGAACGTGTCCCTACACTGCCCGGCCGAGGCTTACTCCCGGCCACCGCAGCCACGAAGAGCCGCCTGGGTCTCCTCTGTCTTTTTAAATTCAGAGGTTTCTAAGTTTTGCTGGAACAGTTGTAAAGACGGCTGTATTTTCTAACAGCCTCCAGCTGCTTCTCAGTGGAGCAGAAGAAGCTAAATGACTCCATTAAAGCTCACCGGCTTTTCCACATAAACACGCCGACAACTTCTGATCAATCCCATAGTACTTGGCTCAAACCCCCGTGAGAAAAAATTCGGCCAGGACATTGTGTCGAGAAGCAGCGGACGAAACTGCTACGCTAACAAAATGACACATTTTTCGTCACGCGACCACTTGAATGAGAGCAGACTTCATGACTTCTCATGGAGAATGACACCAGTTTAAGACCTTGACCAACAGCCCTGTGCTGAGAAACAGACTCTCTAAGTCTATGCAAGCACTTAAAAACAGATAAACACATTCTTAAAGGTTACTTGGGTGCATCAAACGTCATTAAACATAAAGACTATAACAGAAACTGGCTTTCCAGTAAGTGCAGACAAAGCAAAAGGACAATATATTGTGTGTAAATGTGCAGTCACTGGCACACCTGTATGAAAGGACACTTATAGAAAACAAAAGGAGCATTCTTCTTTTATTCTTCCTGCTAATCCATGTGCCAGTCAAAGGTGAAATATTTAGAGCACCATAAAAACCAGGCCATATTTTAGAAAATATCTGATTTCCCCTCTAAAAGTAAACTTAAATGGTTTTATTTTTGTATTATAAGGCACAGAGCCCCTGCAGCTGTGGTTAGTTAGTTATAGGTGAAGCTTTCACTTTTAGGTTACTGGACCAGAAAGAATAAATAAAGATAGCAGAGAGACAGGTTTGACAAGGTCTGTGTGGATGTGTCAGTCAATCGAACAGATGCAGAAGTAAAATTAGCGAGATGGGTGTTGCAAGGGTAATGGAGGCCAGCGGCTCAGTGAAAAGTGACGTAATCTGACTGAGTTCTTGTCAGGGTTTCTGGGTGGAGCAGGTGTTTTCACGAAACATCACACTTAAAGCTCGGAACGTGTTATCGCTTATGATTAGAAAAAAAAAGTGTTAAAACTTTTTAGCTGCAGCTACTAAGTTCCTCTACTTTAGAGAACTGAAAAGCAGAATACTTCTAACGTCCATGCATCCATTTTCTTTACCCGCTTTTCCATGCAGGGTCATGGGGAAGTTGGACCTGTCTCTGAGATACAATTTTATCCAAATAGAATAATCTATGTATTATATTTTCTTTAAGCAAGAAAATTGCATATTGGTAAAGCCTGAATTTACCCTCTGACTGGTGAAGTACAGTGCTGTGCAAAAGTCTTCGGCCATCCCTCATTTGTCCAAATTCAGAGGAATATTTCTTGTCTTTTTAAGACCTCTTCACACTAGACAATGACCTTCTGCGCTCTCCACAGCCTACACCACCTAAGAAAGTGTAAGGGTGTAAGAAGGTTGTGCCCAGCCCTGTCAGGATGCAGCCATATATTGATGCATAGTTATCATGTCTACATTAGGCATGAGGCTGTTGTGGCCAGTCCTGCTTCAGATTCTCAATGACCAAGCCACACCAGTGTGCACGGGTCTCACATCATGGATATGCTGCCACTATGATGACAAACCATCACAGTTTTGCCATGGAAGTTTTGTGCATGTTCACGACCATCCTGGATCTATCACACTCTATCACTGCCTGATTTTTTTTTTACGTCGTAGCAGGGTTGTGATCCAGGGTGAAGCTGGCCTAAGCCAGTTTGCTCTGATCTATCTGTCATTCATCAGGAAAAAAAGGATGAACCAGTGTTCAGCTGGAGGTGGAAGAGTTTTGTAGAGAACTGCAGAGGATCACCTAACCCCTCAGAATCTCAGTATATCTTGTGTTTGATAAGCCGTTATCAGCACGCCCAGATTCTGAGGACACATTTCTTTGCTGACCTGTGAATCTTCATGTCCGGGGGTCAACACACACGCAGGCAGCGTTATCAGTCAGGTTTCCTGTTGTTTTCTTCTTTTTATTGTGTTTCCTTTATGCCCTTCATGTTCGGGCTTCTACCCATGAAAATGCATTTCCTACAGACAACAGTAAGTGTGCTGCTTTTCCTAATTGGTCTATTGGTTTTATCTCAGAATATTAAGTCTGTTCTTGATATTGTTCTGCAGGAAATCTTCTCAGTTATCTGAAGCAAATATTGCATTTGTGTTATCACAGTTGAGTGATGGAGTACACCAGTCCATCACAGGGTCATCACAAAGAGACAAACAATCAGTCACACATACACTCACTCTTAAGGTCAATTTAAACTCTCTATTTAACCTGTAACTGTAATTGTGTACAAAAGAGCGAAAGCAGAATCGTGAAATTCCTCTTAAACTGTAGTAAGGCCTAAATTTGTGCATAAATAAAGAAGTGGCTGCTAATAGTGGTGATTGTTGTTTGGCTAGCTTTGATGGTGTTTATTCCTTGGGTAACATTTTATATTTTATAAGTAGACAAACCAGTGACGGTCTTCAAGGTAGCTGCTTCCGTCTTTGTTTCAGTTTCTTGTTTACCGTGTTCATGAGAACGGACCATCTGAACGGCCCACTCTTGTGGTATTCTTAATCCCAGGGATGGAAATTCCCCCCAAAACTCAGAGTTTATGACTCCTCTGATTACTCATGTCGCAATCACCATCTGGTCATGCCTATTCAACAGGAATAAAACAAGCTACCAAACAACAGTTTGTTCTTTGTAACATGTAAACTGTTGATTATTTTCATTTGGCAGGGTGAATCCTGAAACAGCTCAGTTATTGTACACATCGTTGTTAAATGGTGTTCAATGCATGTTTTTTCAGGCCGTCACTAAAACTATTTAAAGGCTCCCACACAGTGTGCAGTCCAGGCTGACTATGGCAATCTCAAACACACACATTCCTTTCTTTTCTTTTCTTTCTTTCAGCTGTTGACAGAGAAAGGTCATGGCCTTTTGGGTCCCACATTTTGACTGAGGGAAAGAAGGGTATATGAAAGGATCTCTCCAAGTTGCAGTTGCCCAAATGGACTTTTTACTAAAAAGAAAGTTGCTAAATCCAATTTTTATATATGCACATAAATATATATCAACTGCTGTAATAATTAAAACACCAGTAAACACATTAGGCTGTTGAAACAGTCTCCGTCGTTGTCACAGGAGGACCCTCGATGACTGTTTTTAATGCCGGGGGTGGGGGGGAGGGGGGAGAGCTTAGGCTACGTGGGAGCTTTTCCTGGCTCTGCATGCCTTTCTCCTGAAGAGCTGAAAACGTTGCCAGCATCGTACACATCACACAGCTAGGTTTTGTGGTGGGCGTTGCTGTTGTATTTTCCCATTACATCACTTTTTTTCACATTGTTGTACTGAAAGCTGGACCACAAGTAACAGTCCTGTAGGAAATCTTGGCTATAAATAACTTTCATATGATCAACTCCAATCTAAGTTCATTTATAAAAAAATACAAAAGTCTAAAACTGTTAAAAAAAAAAAAGAAAATTTCTGAGGGTTTTAAAAGATGCAGCTACTGCCTGATATTACAACATGCATCAATTTTCTTTTAAAAAGCCCTAAAGTAATTTCAGACTTACTTTTGTAGTAATTTAAGTCAAAGTCCTCAAACTGCAGTACAAATACAACTGGTTGAACTCAGTATCAGTAAAAGCTAATTAAAAGTCAAAAGCTGAGCTGTTATGTAAAACCAAATTTAGGAAATTAGGATCTTGGCTCCAAATGGAAACTATTTAAAGCAATGCAACAGATAATATTTTAAGAACCCTATGTGGAAACTAGAGGGGACATGAGTTAATTGGTTTGCTAGCAGCTGTGTAAAAAATATTAGAGTTGCCACATAACAATAAAACCTTTTTTTCCTGTTGATTCACAGGTTGAAGCACACTTTCATGAGTGTTTGTTGCTGTTTAAGCCGGTGCTGCCGCAGTTCTTCCCCTGAAGGTGCTGCTAATAAGAAAACAACAGAAAGTGCATCCAGAAGAACGGTTGTATATTAAAGCAAAATAAAGAGAGATTACTTCATAATGTCACAGAAACGTAAGTACAATTTCTTTTTACCTTTTCTTATTTTTATAGTGGTTGCCTGCAGAAACGAACTTACTTGCAGCCTTTTATTTATTCATTTCAGACTTTTTAGATTGACTTTTCTAGATTTAATCCCAAAGCTGCATCAGTGCTCCTCTGCTCTACTAACACATCATGCACATCTATCTGTAAATTGGTATAAATCGGTTCTTTTTCATATTTCTAGGCAGAAGCTTCTGCACGTCACATGGCAATGTTTATGTTTCTTGATGTATAAGATATATAACACCTGTGAAGTTTGTGGGAATAAGAAAAATTTGTTTGCAATAATGTTGGAAAGTAGACCATTTAAAAGTTGGTGCTTGACTTCATCACTCTAAGTTGAAGATTCAGTGGAAAATCTCCAAAAATCATAAAACTTAATGGTGATTGTGTAAAAATGGGTAAAGAAATCAAAAGTCCATTTTACTGCCTAATCTTGAAATGATGTTTGTTCTGTGAAGTATAAACTGTAGAGCGCAACAGTAATCTGCGGTTGCTCACTTATTTTACCAAAAATCCTATTTCAGTTGTGCTGGCTAAATGTTTTTTCCATACTTTAGTTTTGACTTTTTTGCAACTTTTGTTTGTTGTATGATCTTATAATCTAGTGCTACCACAAGTCATAGCACACCATTCCTGATTGAGTTGCACAATTTGATATAATTTTTGCACAATTTTCTGTAAAGCTGCAGGAGGCGTAGCAAATCAGAAATCATGACAGAAATCGAAAAAATAATGAGTAAATTGTAATAAAGGGTTTTGATGCTTACTGTATGTACTGGCACCTTTAAAAAGCTGTTTCTAAAGAACTGTTAAGTCATGTTGTGTGATTACTGGAGCTGGTTGGTGTATGCAGTCTTTTTATTTTTTTACTGTAAAGTTGTTCCTGCCTCCCCAGCATAAACATTGGTATGATTTTCACACCATTCTGAGAAGCCACTTAAGCCTTCTTTGTATCACTTTCATATGAATGTGTTTGCACCCCCACCCCCACAATCATTTAAAATAAATTCCCTATTCGTTCCCCATTTTTAAACCACATTCCTTAAAGAAAATAAGCCAAACATTACTTAAAGTCAGCAGCAAGTAGTAGTAGGTGGTCGGCCTCATAAGCATCATTTAGTCTAATGTTGCAGTAAAGTTATTAAACTAAAAATTGTACACCCTGCACAGCATGACTGATTTTACCCTCTCCGCCCAGCTCGCCTCCTTTTCTTCAGCCTCCATGTTATTTCGAGCCAGCCTAATGTTCCAAAAAGCTGTCTGCCTTGGGATTTTGAACACCATCTGCTGGGACTTTACCGGACCCAGATGAAAGATGGGAGGGCAAATGGCAGGAAGTGACACATCTTGCGGTGTTTTTTCTTTTTTTTTTTTTTTTACAGGAAGTCATTATTTACTAGTTTTATTCAGTCTGAAAGAGCTGGAAAGGCGGGGGTGTCTCATGACATAGTAGATTTTTGTGCTGATGCATTTGATCCCAAAAAATCCCCTCATGGTGGATTGGCTCTTTTGGTTTTTCTTTCGGTGGCACTTTTTTTTTTTTAATCCGAAGGTATTAAACGTGCTCCTTTACAACATGAAATTACCTTCTGCTGTTTCAAAGCTCAGACGTAACGGAGAACAAACAAATTCCCTTGAACAATGTTAAAAGTCACTCAGTGTTTGCTGTTTTGCCCAGTAACACTTGAATAGCAATTGACACTGCATTGTTTCAGGTGATACGATTGAGGTGCCTTGTGTGTCTAGACGTAGAGATAGAGCTATCTAAATGAGGGCCTGATTTCTTGTTGAGGAGACAGGATTCCTGAACCTATTGTTCGCGGGACAGTCCAAGGTCTTGATGTGGGCTTTGGGAGCAGATAAAATGCCAGCAGAAGGATGTGTGTTTGCTCATATTGAAACCAGTTCAGGAAACACATGGATTCTCTGACCATTGATGAGACCTCTTCGTTTCCTCTGATCACACAGGAAAGTGGGCAGGTACATACCGTAAGACCAGCTAGTTCAAAAGTCATTAGAGCATTACCTTCCAGGGTTTGTGTGACGAAGACTGTTTGAAAGAAATATGTGGTCTCTTCAAAGGACAAAAAAGACACCATGATGCAAAGGTGTCAAGCCACAAAATAACAGGAAGGACTAGTGCTTGTAGCTATATTTGAGATAAGTAAATAATAAGATTGTAGCATCTTTTGGAAGATGGTCTGAGTCAAACCATCAATTTTCATGCCAGAGTTTTAAATTAAGGTCATCTTGTGATGAGAAATGACAGAGTTATAGTCAATTTGGTCAAACCTTGAAAATATGCGCAGTATGTTAGCGCACAGAGTACTCCTAGCTACCACCACATCAAACCATAGCGCCATATTTGTAAAACTGACTGACTTATAGCCATTTAGAGTTAAGATACACCAGCTCTGGTGTCCATCTTGAATCTGATTGAGTCCAAACGTTAATCAGATGCAGATGTCCATCCAATAATTACTTTCTGGGAGTTTCATTGAAATCCAATCACTGGTTCATGAGATATTTTGCTAACAGACAGAGTTGACTTCAGTAGCTAATGGAAAGGTTTTATACAAAGATCCTGCCTGATCAGTTAGTACTTGGAGTATGTTTTGTGGATCACTCTCAGCTACTACCATACAAAATTTTACCTCAAGATGTGCAAAACTGACTGAGTTCTAACCATTTTTGTGTTTTCTAAAATCAGTTAGCTGAGGCAGCCATCTTGAATCAAAAATTAATCAGTTTTGGATGCACATCAAATGATTACTTTCTAAATTACTAAATTCATTATGTGGTTCATGAGATATTTTCCGAATACAGTAGACAAACAAGCACACACACACATAGACACAGTCAAAAACATTATCACCCCCTTTTCAGCAGCGCCCAATGATCCCCTACACACTCCTCAGAGAAAATGAGGAGGAAAATACAAAAACGATTTGCTGCCCTTGTAGCCGTTACCCTTCACTTCCCACACGCACAAACACACATTTAGCCCCTTATCATTGCTTGTCATCAAACACTCATATCCTCACATTGTCCCAGAGGAAAGCTGACCGCATAGATGCAGATGTAAACTCAAAACACCCTTGTGGTCCTCCTCCTCCTCCGTCTAATAAAGCTGGGCCACGGGGTGACAGGCCACAAAAACGGCTCTCTGAGGCTAAAAGTCATGTCTTGGCCAAGAACAACTGGGCTTTCCAAGCATCTGAAAAGGGGAGTCATCTTTTCTTCCTCAGAGCTCTGTTTTTTCTTCATGGGAGGCAGCTGTGGCCTTCAGTGACATATGGGAGGTCAGTGGAGGGGTTATAGGGTCAGGGATGAGCATAGATTGGGAGTGTTTGAATAGATACAGGCCTAAGTTAAGGGTAAACACGCACCAGAAACAAGGAAACAGAGCAGCAGTCTTAGTTAGGCCTATTCTTTCTCTCCACCTTCTGTTTGACACCACTGCTCTTACTTTTACTAAAAACATTATAACTCTCTAAGTGTATCCCATCCCACGTCTTGCACATTGACACCAGTGGCTACAGCAATAAAAATTATTTTTATGATTCTTGGGAAGGGTCAATGTTGTAGGACTATCTGGTCCTACAAATGTCATGGTTAGAAGTCATGTTACATCTGTCCTCTGAAGTCCAGATTTACCTGAATAAAGTTATTCCAAGTAAGATTGTTGATATTTTAATCTTATCCTAAGCTATATTTCACCTTGTCTTTTTTTGTCCAGCAATGCAGAGATGAAATCAACAGAGTCAAAAACTCACAGGAGTCCGGGACACGTTAAAGCAATTTGTATTTTTTGCTTGCCAGCCATCAACAAAGACAAGATTACTGAGTCAGTTATCTGGCAGTACAGAGACAATGACTGAAGTTTTACAGAGTTACAAGCAGTTTATATCATATTTAAACCCCTACTCCTTGCAAGTGGATGTGTTAAATTTCAGGCACCTCCTTTTATTTCTCGCCAACTATCTTGACAGATTTATAATCGTGTGCAGTGCAGGTGGTTCTACGATGCCATCCGTCTCCGACCCAAAACCTGGATGTGACACGCTTGAGTTTGGTCGAACTGAACCCCTGGGGTTTTTCCACCAATGCATGTCAGACGTTCACGCAACACACAATTAAAATTCAACTCTCTTTAAGTCTGTTTTAAAGGTGATTACATGATACGTTTTCATAAAGCAACTTAAACAAGTTCAACCAGTTCTCTTTGTCTCCCCTTTTGGGTGATTTATCTGCTTCCCCCCTTGTGGTGGGCTGAAACACCGCACACACATTGACCCAACTCTGTATGCGCTAGATCAATTCATAATGTGCACACACGGCCCGTACACACCAATTCACATGCACATCTTACTGAGTAGTTGGGCTCACAACCACAGCCTAGACTCAGACTGAACCTTATGTGTGCACGCACTGGTGGGCAACCTTCTAACTCCTGAAGTTTAGATGAATTCACTGAACTTTAAATTAACTTCCCTAAACTCTAAGTGAAATTAAAAAATGACACTTTGATAAACTTCTAAATAATTCTAAACCATTCCATTTTTTATCTAACATATTTCTATAGTACCATGCATTTAGTCTATATCTATCTTACTTTGGGTGGCTGTGGCTCAGTGTTTAGAGCAGTCAACCCCCAAAGAGACAGTTGGAGGTTCAATTCCATCAGTACACCACATGTTGACGTGTCCTTGAGCAAGACACTGAACCCCTCACTGCCTCCGATGTGCCCCATCAGTGCATGAATGTGATCTAAAGCACTGATTAGACTCTATAGAATGATTTAACCGCAGTGTGAAATGGAATAATCTATATTTACTGCTCTTATTGACTGCGTAGATTGGTCGGTCACAACTTTGTCTGTAGCTGTCTCTTCTGCAGATATAGAAGAACACAGACACGCTTACGGATCATGCCTTGCAAACTCTGTTCAGACCTGTGGTGAGCTGCTGAGGTCACATCAGCTGTAAGTGGTAAGCATTTCCACAGAACCCTGCCACAGCAACTATTCGGCATTTCTTGTAAACAGCTGATATGTCTACCACAGATTGACCACATAAACTTGTCATTAAGGTGTAGCATTTCTCATTAATCCTACATTTTTATGATCTATAATGTAAATGCTCACCTTGTACAGGGAAGTGATTATTTTTGAAGAGGTATGGTACATTATCAGTGTCATGTAGGAAGTTGTTTTCTAATCAAATGTGATCTAAAATGTATTTTTTTTATTATTATTAAGGCAAAATTAGACTAAACTACAATCCCCCTTTTTTATTTGTGTTCCTACAAAAGAAGACCATTTTACTTGTAATAAATGCTTATTGATTGAATAAACAAATAAACAAAGGGAGTCTGAAGTGAAACTAAAGAACAAGACTCAAAACTTGTTAACCAGAGATGCAACACTTCAGAAACGAGAACTCAGATTGTCAAATGCTTTGACAAAAATATCTGTTCAATGATAAACACAGTGCTAGCTCACTTGGGGTTTGACAAAGGTTTCTTACTATTGAAAGTAAGAGCGTGAGAAAAAAACATTTGGTGTTTAATTTGCATTCATGGTGGAGTCTCCAAAAATGTCTCAAAACGTACACGGGGTTTCTCACGTTCCTCGCATGAGTCACCGACGCTCACTTGAGTTTTGAACATATCTTCTCTCAAAACTGTCACAGAATCGTCATCTCGAACTTTTCTCAAGGTTGTTTTCATAATTTTAGAGCTGTATTTTGACACTTTCTCCAGAGCTTGTTGAGCCTACAGCCCCGAATGTCCAGGTCTAAAAAAACAAGCTGATAAGGTAACAATTGTAAAACTGGTCCAAGTTGTCCTACCTTTCTTTCTAAAGTGTACTCCAGATGATTAAATCACAAACGTAGGGGCGGCTACCAAGGTGGGTACAAAGCGGGCCGAGGCGTGCACGATGTGGCCACCGGGCGAGCAATGAAAGAATGTGCACAACCTGCAGTAGAGTTTTGCAAGCCGTGCACCCAAAAAAACTGGCTGCACAAAATGCGCTCCTGATCACACTCAATATTTGGTGGGACTGCAACTGAAAATTTGCCTGTTTTTTTTACAATTTTGAGGATTCAGCTGTTGCAGCCCAGTGAGATACTTTTTCAGCTTGACTTGATTAAGCTCCTCAAAGGGGAAGGAAAATGTTTTCAGAAATCTCACAGAAGTCTAGTTGCCTTTGTTTGAATGTACTAGGAAAAGCAATTAAATGTTATAAGGAACAACAACAAGAAAGAAAATTTAAAAATAACTTTTTTAACGAACTTTACTTTAGACATGCAGCATGAGCTTGCTTAAAGCGACATGTATTTACACTAAGATTTAAAGTGAACACGAATGCAGCTCTTTTATTGTCTCCCTGGGTCTACTGCTCACCAGTTTTCTCCCTTCCCACCTGGAGGTGCTTCACAGAGCTCAGGATTCCTGATAAGATAAGCCTCGACTGCAAACAAGCCCTCTGCCTCGTCACCGTCGCTTCTCCTGTCTGATGGTAAACTTAACCACAGGCCGTATAACAGGCCGCTTGCTAAATCTAATGATTATACCATTGAATATAAACTGCACTCGATAATGTCTCTGTCAAAACTCAGGCGAATATTGAGGCCTCCATCTACAGGGATAAAATAATAAAAACAGAACATTGGTCCAAATAAGGTCTCTGTGCTGCACTGTTTTTCTTTGGCTTATTTTTCAAAAATCATGTTGCTCTGTTTGGACTCCCATTATCTTCAGCACTGCCTGACAGGCCTCATGTTTCTTTGTCAAACACTTTCTACAACATGTTCATTTCAGTCTGACAATCTGAACCAGGAGTCGAAGCCCAGGAGATGTTTATAGCAGCAGACTGTGGTGGGAACTACGTACGGAAAGACATGATGACATTATAGATGCCCAGGGTTTACTAATATCTAGCAATAATGAGATGATAGGAAGGGCTAAAGAAATATTTTAACTGTGTGAGAACTGCTCAAATGTCAGTCTGCTTCGTGAAACTGAGAGTAAAAAACATCTGCATTGTTTTCGGTGCTGGTTTGCAGAAACTGTGGGGGCACAAACAGCGTAGGGTGGGTTTGACCCAGATTTATGTTTCTGCTTCAGTCAGACTTTCAGCCACAATTCTCACTGCCAGAATACAGACGGCGTGTCGCTGCGCTGTGTGGTTTGCATTTGAAGGTGGCAAGACTATTGCCCAACTTTGTTTTTTTTTCTTTCTTTCTTTTTCCTCTCGAGCGCCTTTGTGTTACCAGTTTTTTTTTTGTTGTTTTTTTTTGTTCGCTCCTTTTTTTTTTGGTTGGTAGTTGGTGAGGTAAAAACAGGTCTCTGTCTTCATCTGGGCTCATGAGGGATTTTCTTTTTCTTTTGGCTGTTCCCTTTTCAGGAGTCGCCACAGCGAGTCGTCTTCCTCCATCTAACTCTGTCTTCTGTGTCCTCTGTCCTCACTCCAACTACCTCCATGTCCTCTCTAACTGCATCCATATATGTCCTCTTTGTCATTTTCCTGGCAGCTGCGTCTCCAATATCCTTCTACCAATATACCCACTGTCCCTCCTCTGCACATGTCCAAACCATCGCAGTCTGGCCTCTCTAACTTTGTCTCCCAATCCTTTAACCTGTGCTGTACCTCTGATGACCTCTCCCAAGGAGAACCAGCAGTAAAAAAAAATCACACTGCTGCTAAAGAATAGTCACCTCCTGTATAAGTCTACCTTCTACAGACTCTCCCAGATCTTCATCGTGTGGCTCATCAACTTAATTCCCCTGTAGTTGCTACAACTGTTAAAGATTGGCACCAACACAGTCATCTGGAGGCTCTTTCTTACCACCCAGAGCCCTCCTTTCAAAACTCCTCACAACATTCTTCCTTCCTCAACTTCTACCATTTGCTCTTCTTCTCTGCCTTTACTCTTTTCCTCTTCATCACCACAACACTCATCCTACACACCACCATTTGATGCTGTCTGGCCACCCTCTCCCCTGCCACAACCTTACAGTCCACCGCCTCCCTCAGGTTACCTCTTCTACACAGACTGTAGTCTACCTGCGTCCTCCTGCCTCCACTCTTATAGGTCACCCTGTGTTCCTCCCTCTGTTGGAAATAGGTGCTGACTACAGCCGTTTCCATCCTCTTGGTAAAATCCACCCCCATCTGTCCTTCCTGGTTCCTTTCCTTGACACCAAACCTGCCCCTCACCTCCTTGTCTCCTCTGTTTCCTTCACCAACATGTCCATTCAGATCTGCTCCGACCACCAGTCTCTTTCTCTTCTACATCACATCCAACCTGTGGAGCAGAACCACCGACAACATTCAGCCTCAGACCTTCTCCCTTCAGACACATCATCCTGTCTGACACTCTCTTCCTTGCCAACTCCTTCTTCAGAACCACCTCTACTCCATTTCTCTTCCTATCCACACCATGGTAAAACAGATTAAACTCTGCTCCAATGCTGCAAGCTTTGCTGCCCTTCCACTTGGTCACTTGCAGACATAATACATTTACCTTCTTTCTCTGCATCATGTCAGCCAGCTCTCTACCTTTGCCTGTCATTGTCCCTACACTGAGAGTTGCTACCCTCAGTCCTACACTCTTGACTTTCCTCTTCTCCCTCTGTCTCCTTTCCCTCCTCGTGGTCTTCGACTAGCAGCAGCACAGTTTCCATTGGCACCCTGTTTGTCAACAGCACCACTGGTAGTTGTTATTCATCCGGTATGGCGTCGCTTGGATGAACTTGCATGTTTGTTTTGTCAAAAGTGTTTTGTGCTGAATGCCCTTCCTGACACAACCCTCGTCATTTACCTGGGCTTGGGACCAGCTCGAGAGATAGACTGGCTTGTGCTCCCTAGTGGCTGGTTTACAGGGCTCATGAATGATAATTCCCCTTAAAAAACAACATTATCCTACATCAGCATGTATCATCCTCATTTCCTTCACCAGCTTGTTTAATGACTTTCCCAGGCAGTCCAGTGTAATGAGTGTTTTTAAAGGCTTTACTTGTTGCTTTTTATAGGTATTTTTTTATTGTTTCCTATCCTGTTTAACAGTTCAGAGTCTAGAGTGTGCTGTGACAGGAATGTCTAAAATAAACATTCTGTTGTTTGTCTGAATGTTAAATGTAACCAGAGCTGACTTTTTTCCTGAGTTTCAAAATTCAAAAGAATAAAGCATCAAAAGTCATTCGCCACAAACAAAACCAATATTATTTAATTTACAATGAGTTTAAAAAGTTAGGGAGTCTAGTAAAGGACTTGCATTATTTCACTACACTTTGTTTTATTTTAGGTCAGTGAGGCTTCATGATTTCTTTGCTGCCGTTTCTGCTCTGATTTGAATTTGTGATTGTTTTATTTTCCACTGACAGTTTTGCTCTGTGCTTTGTAGTCATGGCTAAAGTCTGCTCAGTGTGTGTGAGTAGATATGACTGAAGAAAGTAATAGATCTCCATAAATGTGTTTGTTATCTGCATAACACACAATTCTAAAAAAAAAATTGACTTGAAAATAACCTTGGGGGGGAAATTGTGCTTTTACTCACAGACTAATGTAGAGCGCCAAAGGAGAGGAGGATGAAGGGATATCTGAGGCCCCCTTCAAACTGGATCACGACTCTGCTAAGAAGTAGAAAAATGGATGGTCTTTGCAAGGTCCTGGCAGTGTCTGATAATGCAGTGGGCTCCTTGTTGTATGAGATGCAGTGTGACGGTTCCACTGAAGCACAAAGCTTCTGCAGGATTGTTGTGGTGGCGTGATCTTCTATAGTCCGAGAGAGTTGTGCCCAGCTGAGCGTTTTGGGTAATGTGAGGGTGACGGAGTGTCTCGGGGATTCAAAAAATAGCAGGAAAAATTCATTTGATGAATACTGAGAGCGTAGCTGAGCTTCACATTGAAGGAGGTTTTCCCAACTTGCTGCAATCCAGCCACAGTCTGGCAGGTCAAGATGGTCATGGAGAGCAGAACGATGGTCAACCAGTTATTTCAACGGATGAACTGTCATGAAAGTGGATGTCTCTAAAAGCTTCAAACCCAGCAGTAACAAGCTGAAACAGAAATTTGTGTGTTTGGACCTCATATTTGACTATTTCTCTTCTACTCTTCACTGGCACTGTCTCCATTGTTGTAACAGGACAATTGGAAAAATACTTCAGCAAGGCTTTCATGAATCAGCACCAGGACCATTATGGTGACTTTGAGGCAACAGGTAAATAGAATAAAGACCATATTTAAGGACACGGACATGTCTTGCACACTAAAGAAGGCAGCGTTAAGATACACCTTACGCATTTTTAGGCAAGTGGGTGGTCTTTCCTCAGAAATAATCTAATTGTGTCATTTTGCAGAACACTTTAAAATACAATGTCATTACAGTAGAATTATAATGAAGAGTTTGTGTTGATGAATTCGGCTTGCTGGTTAGTCTTCTATGAGGAATGCAAGCCTCATATTCACTCTTCTTTTACCTCTGACCTGTTTTACACCCACTCTTGAGGTAAAGGTGTTATACAGTAGCAGCTAAATCCACAACCAACAGCTTCCTATTTCCTTTCCTCTTACTGTATGTAGAGTTGATGAAACCCATACGTCTTGATAAAATGAGCGAGTTTGTAAAGTGTAAAACTAAAACTATGAAATTTAATAAAAAGTTAAACAGTCTACAAAGTTGGATGTACCTGCAGAAAAGGATATTGTGGGTAGTTTTTTTGTTTGTTTGTTCATCACTGTATGTTATCATTTAGCAAGCTTACACAACCTTTCAAAAACAATGATGTCATAGCCCCACCTCCTGCCTAAACTATTACCCAAAGAATGACAGATTACATGGTTGCATTTGTGTTACAGACTGCAGTTTCTCAGCTGCAGGCAAATGTATACTGCATTAATTCAAAATACAGACAAGGCTGATGAACAATAATATTGTCTTGTATAGAACAGCTCAAGAACCCCTTATTATTACACCAAAAGGTCTAAAGCCAAAAAGGTATATGATTACTTTACTGAACTGTCAATAAGACTAAAGCAAATGTTGCAGAAAAAGACAAACAATATACATCCAGCATACAAAAGGTTCTGCCTGGACCTAGTGTCGAGAAGGGGATGTCGAAACTCCCGTGAGAACAAAATTACTTGATTTTCGTCACTCAACTACATCAGTTAGAGCAGATTCTCGTGAAGTATAAATCAGTCTTCAGTGTGATGTGTTACCTGGGGGCCTCAGTTGACATTTTAGTTGTTGTTGTCCTGCAGGGCCATCAGGCCTGAAGGTGAAACTCCTCTGTTTACTATGGTAATGTACTTTCACTGCAGGGGTTGAATCGGTTGTTCTGAGCTAAATGGAAACCCCTTAGACTTGATGTGCTGTTTGAAGTTTTGTCTGGCTCCCATGGGTACAAACTAAACACTCCTCGTGCCAATAAAAGCAAGAGTTTAATCATCTCAGTAGTCAAGTTTTAACTTGTCATAACAGCCATCAAAACAGTACTTAATAAATCATGAAAATATCACCAAGCAAGCGTAGGAGGAAGTGCAACTCTTCTGAGGGTGCACAAAGAAGAGCTCTGAAGAAAAAAAAAAAAAAAGCTTGGGAACCACTAATTTGCAAGTTAAACATGGTGATATTGAATTTGCATTTGATTGAACTGGTGTGAGGCTTTTGAGACAGGAGTTGTTTTAAGACAGCAGCAATCCACTTTGGTCTTGGTTCCCCTCAGACGAGCCGTTAGCTGATCAGTTCAGTCAGAATAAAACTCTACTTCCCCAAACTACGGTCATTCGAAGAACTAGCCACAACAGATAAGATATTAACTGTTCCTAACCTTTCCACATAGCTTCACTATAAAAGATCTTAACTTTGGCTTGAAGTTATTTTGGAACATTGCTAGTTACAATTTTGATATTAAAGTCTTGTTTATTATACTCTGGCATACTTTGACAGCAGCAGGATCAGGATAAAATGAGACAGATATAGAAACATTGGCAAAAATGGCTACATTGTATTGGTGATGGTGAGCAGACTCAACATAAGCTGCTAGGTCAACGTTTCTAAAAACATCTGTATCTGCAAGAGACTCCAAAATTATTGTTTTTAAATATCTCAGTTTTATCATCCAACACTCAGTTTGGATGTTAACGGGAGGTTCAAACACAGCAGAAAATCTGTTTTAGAAGATGTCTGAAGTAACGTGAATTAAGCCTAAGTGTTTTTTTAAAACCCCTAAGGTTCTGCACACGCAGCTTGAATCATTTTGTCACACTGGAAGCATCAGACTGACGAGAACAGACGGCAGGACCAACATGTTTGCCTGTTGTCTTGTCAAGTTTTGTTTATTTTTATTACATTTCTAACAGAAACCTCTGTGTCCGTTCCAATGGCTAGCTTTATTATTCTTTATCCTTTTTGTTCTTGTTTCTGTTCTCCCATCTTCAAATGGCCGCCTGGCATCACGGAGCGCTCCGACCAAAAGAGGCCACGGGGCAGTTTGTTTTACCGAGGTTTGTTTTCAGGGCCCTCTGAACACAGAGGCTGGGAAACAAGGAGGGGGAGGCAGCAGGGTTAGAGCNNGGTGGGGTGGGGGGGTGTTTTAAAAAGTGAGAGTAAGGATAAAAGAAAATTCCAGAGAAAGTTTGTAAGGCATATTGCTCATGTTTTCCAGTTGGAATCGTTTTCGCTGAGTTTACATTGAGCCCGCCTCATTATCACAGTCCGTTGCTTTTGATGACTTACATGATGTGAAACAGTGACAGGAGCAGTCTGCTGTCAGAGGAGACTCAGCCTGACCTCCCAAAGACTGCTTTATGAGATATGCACTCTGTCGGGGAAACAGAGGCTCCAGGGGGGCCTGCTCACTTAAGTATTTTTCTATAGGGACTTAAAGGTTGTGTGAAGTGGGAGCCTCCCTCACTCGTGGTTGTGCGTGGGAGGGAGGTCACGGACCCACCCTCCCTGGGGAGAACACAGTCTGGTCAGGAAGGGGGGGAAATAACAGGGTGAACTGGCAGAGAGTACTATACTATCACCCTCTAATCACAGTTGCCTCCCTCACATATGGACATGAGTGTGGACTGTAAAGCTTCATACGTCGAAGCATATAGAGAAAGTTTGCAGTAAAGTTCCAGAGATTCTGCTCTGTGCACGCAAACACACACAGACAATGGCAATAAAACGTCAAAGGATCAGCTAAAGTTTAATTTAGTTGAGCTTTGACACCGAAATCTCCAGGGGGTCTTGTCTGTTCTGACATTTTAGCGGAAAGAACACAGGAAGCTGTGCACAAAACTAACAAACTAAATTACAGAAAGTAAAAGCTCAGAAAATCCTTGAGACAGAAGGAGAGTAATTGCAGTCAGTGAACCTATAAATTCAGTCAAAGGCAAGACAACTTTTTGTGTGTTTTTTTTTAAGACATTTCATTTCTAATCTAAGGAACTTTCTCAGAAAAACTCAAAAAGACATCCAGTTACCTTTGATTGAACTTTTTAGAATTCCTTGTTTAAACTACTTTGAAAATGTATTTGAACTGATATGTTTTTCTGTTTATATTTTTTCCTTGTAATAAAAAATTTGGAAATACACACGCCACTCTTGTAGATGGCAAGAAGATAAACCTTAACGACATATCAAAAATCTGAGGAAATTCTTAGCTTGGCTAAAGAGTGTTTCCTGAACAGTCGTAGCTTTTTTTTTTAAATTTTGTTTACAGTTTCCTCTTAGTTTCCTCTTAGCACACACAATTTAATAGTGACTGGATCAGGATCAGGATAAAGTGAGGCCCACCATGTCAGGACCAGTAGTCCTTATGAGGTCCAAAGCCCGGTCCTAATGCAGTGGAACATTGTTTTTGGGTTGGAGCTAAGGTGTAAATTGAGTTTAGGTTAGAACGGTTCTGGTAATAGGTTTAGGGTTAGGTTACAGACATGAATGGAAGTCAATACAATGTCCTAATAAGAATAGAAATACAGGCATGTGTGTGTGTGTGTGTGTGTGTGTGGACTCAAAGACAGACACATGTAAGGAGACCTTACAGGCTAAATCTGTACTGTTTCAACAACACATCATCGAAAGTGAGGTAAGACAGACCCCTGACCCTTAAGTAGATTGAAACATCATTTACTTTCCCCTCACTTGTGGTCTGAGGAAATGTTTCACTCTAAGTTGACAAAAGTGATTTATAGGCACTCAGGCTTCAAACAGATTTGTTTTAATTGAGCTTGTAGTCTGTTTTACTTCCATTTCACATGACTCCTTTCATAAAGTCAGGCGCTTCGACAGATACCAAAAAAAAAGCCCTTTTTTACAAAGCTTGAACTCCACAAAAGAAAAAAAAAATCAAAAGAAAAGATCCTGTATAGCTGGTGAAACATGTGAGGGATTTTTATGTCATGTGATTGAGGCTTTGCTGCGTGCTAAAATGTCTTTTTTTAAAGTTATGTGTGAGTATATATGTGTGTTTTTGTACGTGTGTTGCTCAGGAGCAGAACAGAGGTCGAGTTAGTTTTGATTGAGCAGCATAGCTTGGATTTATGACTTTCACAAGACTCGGCTTACAGCTGGATGGCAAAACCCATTTAGATCTGCGAGCGATTGAAGAGCCCAAACGGCTTACATCATGGCTGCTTCACAGATGATTTATAACCACTCAGGTCCTATCTGGAGTCTTTATCCTCACCATTTGGTCCCGCTGTTACCATGTTCAAGCATTCAAACATGTCGTGAGATCAGAGGTGAAAGGACTAATGTGTTTTTGTGCAGCTGTGTGTGTACACCACAGCAATGGCGTTTAAGATCAGATCAGAGCGGAGCGAGGCCCCGGACTGTCAGCAGGAATGCTCCTCGGAATCACAGGGAACATTTACGGATGCCAGGGGTGCAGAGGGATCATCTTAATGTCTTCATTGTGATGAGGACATGTGGTGTTGGATTGGGTAAAGGAGGCATGCGGGATAATATCTGCCTTATGTTTTTTAGCCATTTGAGGGACAAACCAAACACGCTCCAGTCAGGCTACAATACCCTGACGTGTTTAAAGAGTCGGGGAGGATTCTTCACCATCCAACTCAATTCAAACCTCGTAACGAGGACACCAAAACAGCACATTTTGAGCTATCGAAAGTGATTAAAACTTAAAATAATCTGTAATTTAAGCAGATGTTTGAGTGAGATTCATCAAAGTGCATCAGTTTTGTATCAGAGATTTTTTTTTTCTGCTCGCATCGTTGTATGCACTTTAACATGATGACCAGCTCTGTCTGAAAATTAGACAGAAACTAACACAGATATTTTAGTAAATGCTTACAGCTACTCTTAAAAAAAAACAAAAATAACACAGGCTTTCATGACTATAAATCTGTTTTACAGGACTAAATACTTCCTCAGCCATCATCATATAACTGCACATGATACACTAGTGTTAAATCTGCTAAGTGTTCATTAAATGTAATGATGTTTAACACAGCAGGGCTCAAAGATGACTGAGTTTGTAAGCTGAAAATGAGTTTTTTTAACATGTTGACTGCAGGCCTCAAATCATAGCGCTGGTAAATTTATGTTTGTAAGTATTAGATTAGTCATTTGGCTTTGCCAAGGCCAAAGAAGTTCCGTTTTTGAGAATATTACTGATAACGTATAGAGTTTGCTCTAATTTATTTATGTATTAATGAATCATTACTTTGTTGCTAGCAATAAATCAGGGATCAGTATGAATGAGTTCGTCCTCTGGGAGCCACAGAAAAGCCTTAACATGTTAGTTTAGGTCTTTTGAAGTGGGGTTATGTTGAAAGCTATGAACAGTTAATATCTAACTTGAGGTAGGTAGATTATTGAACAACTTCAGACAAACCACAAACAATTTTTGTCGAAACAATGTTATTTATTTTTTTTCAGCCTTACATACACACAGAAACTGAGTTTTTGTAAACATGTCAGCAGAGGGAAGTTGATATCCCGCACAGATTATATCTGTGCTGCTAACATTACATTTCGTTTTCACAACTGTGGAAAAAAAAAGGGCTTGCTATGTCGTTATATCAGGTTTTGATGCCTTCAAAGTCAGTAAACTGTGAATATTCTTCAAAGTTGTTTATTTAAGAAGGAACCAAGGAAGAAAAGACTGAAATGCTTCTTAAAGAATTTAATCATCATGCAAAACACTTACAGTTCCCACTGAAACAAGAGCACTGCAGAAATTTAAATTTTCGAATACTGGTTCATTTAATTTTGCCTGAACTTTCAGGACTTTTCGCCATCAAACCAGGACTATGGTTTAAATCTGCCCCCGTTTCCTCAAACTTCTCTTCTCTTTACTGTGAAGCTGACAAATACAGCCAATCACGGTAAATAACTGATCCTTAAAGAAGCATAAATCTGTTCTGCAACTTTTAAAACAGGAAAAGCCAAAGGACCAACGTTCTTCTTTTTCATTGTGTTTTTATCTCTCTGTTTGAGAGGCAACAATGAGTTTGGTAACCGGAGCTGCTGGGAAATGCACTCTTCATATCAAGCATTTTCTTTTGGCTTTTTTTAGAACCTTTTTTCCCACACAGACAAAATGAAAGGCATTTCACTCTTGGCACCTACGCTTACTCATAAATTAGGTAGTCATGTAAACAATGTTAATCGTTATGCCTACAGGCAGGGCTCGTCAGAACATGTCAAACAGTGACGAACTGCTGCTACTGTACAACAGTGTCGATGAATACACCTACAGCTTTCAGTTAAAGCTGCTGAAACACCATCTGAGGCGTAGCTTTTATTTATCTTTTCTAGAAATGGATAATTTGGGTTGATTCATGCATGCCTAGGAGCATTTGTACGTGGGCGAGCATGCGTATATTAGGGTTAGCGTAGGAGGCTGAGTGTGCAGGTGACCTGGACTTCCCATCACTGGACGTCCATCTTCAGGAAGCAGAACGGGAAGCTGCTGTGAGTCTGTCAGCACGCAGCACATGTCCTTCAGTGATCATCGGGGCTGCGACTTGCTGAAACACACACCAACAGATTTATTAGTGAACACTGCGGAGCACAACTGGGGTAAAAGTTCACATGCTATTTAAAAAAAGGCTAAGCGGAGGAGGTGTGTCTGAATTAGAAACTAAATTCCAACATGGATAAACATTCTTCATTAAAGCCCAAGAGTAATCGGAGACCTTTTGATGTATAAACTTTATAAGAAGTGTAAAGAAAACCAAGAAAATAATAATAATTAAAGCTCAGTGGCTCATTAGGATAACTATGATTACCACACGTCTCACTATTGGCAGCAGTCCTAATATGGCAGGCGGACAGAAACAAAGAGCAGAATATAAGCCTCAAACAAACTGAGAGTAAAAACTATGTGTTGTGTTGAAAGACATCCTGCCCTGTGAGCAGCAGAAGTGTCCAGTTGTCAAAGACGAGCTGAAGAGACCCTTCACTTCTGGTTCTGAAGAGAAAATTATGAGCTCAGATACAATGGAAGTCAATGAGAGTTTGGATGTGTAGACTCTGCACTTCTGCAAGTCCTACAATCCCCTTGAGTACACAGGGTGAAAGAACATGAAAATGCCTACATTTTGATGCATAAACTGGATAAGAAACGTGCAATTTGTGGGAGTAAGAAGAGCTGGTTGACAATCTCTTCTAATCTTTGGAAAGTTTGACATCTCAAATAACACTGACACACACTAAGTTGAAGATTCTGGGGTAAACTCTTCTGCAACCATAAAATTTTAACTACGCTTGTGTAAAAACAGTCAAAGAGATCAAAATACCACTTTTGTTGCGTGTAGCAGAGAGATGAGGATAAAGATGCGTGATATTTCTTCAATATTAACATTAACTTATACGTAATGGTGTCCTTTGTGAAGCTGTTCACAGCAGCCACAAACCTTGGTCCACTGTTCAAATTAGGCGTTATGTAGCAGAAGAAGGACCCTTTTTATGACCTCTGACCTCCTGTTCTCACTGAAGCTCGTTCTGACCTGAGTGAATCTTCATTGTTTTGGGACACATGTTTACACTTGGGGACCTCTACTCAGTTATTCACAGATTGCTTACACACCTTCCTAAGGCTTGTGAAGAAAAACACGATTCATTGTGAAAATGAGATATGTTTATTTGATCGTGGAACATGTGGAAATATGAGTTTTGTCATTTTTGTAGCCTGAGAAAACATTTTTTACACAGTGTCTTTATAAGTCCAGCAGACAAAAGATAAAGAAAGAGGAAACCATAACGAGAAACTTAAGTTGAGATATAACTTTTCATACTGTTAAGAAAGAATTGCTCTGGTTTGTGAATCACCTGTCTCGTGACTCCTGCTGCACCAGCTGCCTCCTGGCCAATCCTCTGCAAACATCAACACACCCTCAGGGGACCTTGGACAGAACGCTGACCCCTGACCCTCAACGGGTTCTGGGACTTAACCTGCCTCCTTGTCGTGGTCTTGTCGAGGCCTGAGCAGCCTCCAAAAACCTCAAAATGGCCCCTCCACAGCTTCTGATTCAGCGAAGAACCTTTAACTCTGTGTGTGATGAAAAAGATAAAAGAAGAAGCGATTTGGGGTCTGGCTATTTCATTTTAACTGATGCAGATTGATTAATAACATCTATTTCCAGCCTGATGTTTCATCAAACTAACCTGAAAACTTGGCAGAATTAATAACATCTTCTGACCAAATTCCAAACTTAACTATTTACCAAATCAGTTTAAAGTTTCTTATCCTTGCATGGATAAGAAACCAAAAACATTAACCGTATCCAAACATTCTGTTCAAAGAATTCTTTTGTTTCAGATAAACTAATAATCACTATTTCCCCTTAGATTATTAAAGCATTACTTGTTGCTTCAGCTGTTGACATCTGACAATAACTTGAGTTCCTATAAGGTGTAATCAATCTGTTGTTTGGTCAGTCTGACCTGGTGCCCCTGCTTTAACGACAGCTTAATATGTGGTAAGTTGAAGAAAGGTTATCATCCTTTCTGTGACCCATTTATTAACCTATATTTCAAGGGAGGCCTGGGCCTGAAGGCAGCCTAACATGCGTGTTTTTAGACTGCAGGAGGAAACCAGAGAAAACCCACACAAACACAAGGAGAACATGCAAACTCCACACAGAAAGACCCCAGGTCTTGAACCCAGCACCTTCTTGCTGTGAGGCGACAGTGCTAACCACTAATCCATCGTGCTGCCATTTAAACTGTAAATGAGGTCTCTTCTGTGCAGTATGTCTGAGCCGTGGAGCGCCAAAGAGGGCTGAGTTTTCTCACGCTTTTTATCAAAACTTAATTGGTATCAGCGTGGTCATTTTTCACATATTTTTGCAAATTCATCTGCACAATACAATGTAGTTCTGACAGAAGTCGAAGCATGGTATTCCATGTATTTTTGCATGAGTTTTTCCAAAAGCTGATGGAAAATTGTGGGGAAAAAGGAAGAATAACGGGTGAATAGCAATAAGGGTGCTTTAGTGTTTGTGGATTATCCCCTTTATTTAAAGTCTTGCATCCTAGATGTTCTGCCAGATCCATGAGGAACATCTTGTGTTGTGTGTGTAAAGTGTATGTTTGAAGCTTTGGTGGAGTACATTATGTCTAGATTTGCATGAATTCCCCAGAGAGCCGCATGAAAGACTAAAACCAGCTGCAATCTGTCATCCTGCTCCGCGTTTCCAGAGCAAACAGCCTCGTTCCAACAAAAATACACGCTCAAGACACGAGCGGAGGGAAATCAGCAGAGCGGGCACAACGAGAAGCGCGCATGACACAAACGCAAACTGTTATGACCCTGGGTCCGTCCTCCCTGCACCTGTGGGCTCCTGCTGTCCAGGGATGTCAGAAAGGTCACATGCAAAACATGTGAGCCTTAAAAAAGACACCAGGTGGGGTTTGGTGGTGAGAGCGGAGGAATGCTTCTGTCAGCGTTGAACTTGTCGGGTGGGAATCAGCGCTGGAATGTGCCCGGAGTCGCAGCTGAAGGTGACGGGATCAATTGGCTGTTTTTGTTTTCAGTATAAAGTTTCCACATCAGGATCCCACCAGTTTTTTTTGTGCATACATTTCCAAAATAGGCCATTTTTACTGACGGCCATTGCTGCTGAGTTAAAACAGCTCTGATCTCAAACATTTCGTAGCGGTTCATGAAGGCTGTTTTACATTTTTGCTCAATTCTGTGACACACAGTCATGTACAGTATTTGCAAGCACAAACTACTGTAGTGGCAGCTAGTTATAGCATTTCTGGTGCAGCCTGCATTGGGTCAATTCTAGCAGGAATTTAAGACATTTTTAGCCAAAATTACTAATTCAGAATAGTTTAAAAGAAAAACAGCATTTATGGCATTCTATGTTGGGCTTCTTCCGAAAAAAAAAAAAAAGTCACTGGTGTCTTAAAACTTATCTCCAAAATTTCTTATTGTTGCATTAAAAACTATTTTGCAAACCTCTGCATGACTATCAATTTCACATTACATGGATATTACGGAAGAATATTATAATATTCTTGCCAGTGTGGAAGTGCTACAGCATGCATCAAACTCATGGCCCGAGGGCCAAAAACAGCCCTTGTCCCAAATTTTATTTAACGTTAACATATTGGATTTGACCCTGATTTAATGGAAAAAACGTACCTCTAAAATAAAATAAAAAAACAAGAAAGAAATGATATGATGTTAAGTTAATGATATTTATCAATGAATAATTTATTATGTTACATCTGAAAACTAGGACCAGTTTATATCTTTATTTACAATTAAAAACTACAAACCGACTGACTTTGGCCCTTGATAGGACCAAGTTTTTAATTTTGGCCGCTATTTGCCCTTGCACATAATCATTCAATTATATGTAAATTACTGTAGTGCAAACATGACAGTGATGTACGTAAAGGATTTTAAGGTTGGAGTTGTTTTAAGGCAGAAGCGATCCACTTTGGTCCTGGATCTACTTGGACTACCTGATCAGTCGTGTCAGAATAAAACTCTGTTTGTCCAAACTGATGCAAACGGCTATCTAAGACAGATAAGACACTTGTTGTTCATACTGTAACTTTTTAGCAGAACTACTTCAGAATAGCTGTAATATCCCTTTGAAGAATGAGTTCAGTTAATTTACAATAACTCAAAATGAGAAAAATGTAAGCTGGTTTAAAACTTTCAAAAAAGAAAAAAAATAAAGAGGTTTGCCTCTCTTCTCTTAATACTTAAATAACATTCTGGCTTTGGGGTTAACAAGACCTGATTTAGCCCTGCTCTTCCTGTAAACGTGCTTTTGCATAAAACAGAATCAATCAACCATTGTTGCCTCTTTCATTCGGAAATTTTACCACATTCCTCTGTTCCTTGACTTGAGGACAGGTCAGGACTGGAGGCGTTACCTCGTTACCTTCAACTTCCATCCTTTGTGTCGTGCGCAGGATGTGATTCTTCAGTTTTCAAAAATGTGTAAAAAAATAAAGCAACTGGTCTTCTTCTCTGCAGTTGAAGACGTTCATAATAGAAGTCCAGTTGCTTTGGTTTCTTAAAACGTTTTGGATTCACCATGCTCTAGATGGCTGAGGAACAGCATTTTGTTTTCTTGCTGGAAAAGACAAAAGTTGTCATTTATGGAAACTGTTGTCTTAAAGGCAACAGATGTTGCTCTAAATCCTCCATTGGACTTATCTGCACCAACGCTGCCATCACAGTAGTGGAAACGAGCTTTTGCCGAGACTACTGATACAATCCCAGACCACCGCAGAGCCTGCTTCCTTGATCTGGTCGAATCTTTTGATCTTTGCTCGTGAGCACACGCTTTCCCCCCTCCCAAAAAAAAAAAAAACAGATCTGGAAAACTGATTCCTCGACCACAATCCACGTTTCCACTGTGCGATGGTTCATTCCAGATGCTTCCGAGCCCCGAGCTCGGTTAGCACGATGGTCCACACCTACATAGAGCCCTTTAATCTTATCTCGGTTCTACAAAAGCTCTTTGTATTGGGATTCCTCCATTCACACGTCACTTATTGTTTAGTTGCTTCTCCGAGTTATAGTTTAATTTACAAACTCAAAACCCAAATCAGTTAGACGGGAAACAATGGAATAAATAGTGTGCACATGGGTCCTTTTGTCAGTAGGATCTTGATGAGTTCTGGTGGGTTTTGTCTGCGGGGCACACCACAGTCTTTAAGCTGCACCCTAACCACTAAATACACACCCAAGCCCCCCCTCAGCCAGTGGTCTGACCCCGGGGGTGGGGGGGGGTGCTCAGGGACCAGTTGCTGACTCCAGAGCAGTAGGGTCAGTGCATGTGGCTAAACCACTTGCTTTGGATGTCGAAGAATAATTTACTACAAGCCTTTGTTGTCCCACCAGCGGCTCTGACAAATGTTTAACTACCATTTTTAGAAAAGGCAGCACAAATGTTTAGTTCTTTACAAGGTCTGATCGTAATGACTATGACTTCGTCCCCCTCATCATAAGACGGTTTTAATCTGCAACTCTGGCATGAAAGGTGGTGGGAGATGTGCTTTCCTTTGAGGAATGCCTCAGGCCTTTAATTTTTGTTTTATTTTGCAGCTGTGTGGAAATTCAGAAATTAGGCTGGCCCACATTTCTGTCTAATCGAGCCATCTTCAGCTCATGTTTTCGAAGCGTTGCTGAAACCAAATACCACCGATCACCTCTCATCTCTAGACTTCTCATTTGCCCACTGTTATGTGCTTGGGCACAATATGATTTATGTTTATTTATTCATGTTTATGGAGACGTTAGTGATCTTTTGTTAATACGTTAGGGCTTGCGTAATGTTTTGTTTTGCGTTATTTAGTTATGTTAATTAGGGGCGCTGTTGGCCCGCCTATAGATACAGGTGGGCTGATGGCATCGGGACGTCGCCGCTTTCCCTCTCGCTCTTTTGTTTGTCTCAGAGCCCGGAATGAGGCTGGCGGGTCTGGCCGCTGCGGGCCCCAGCCGTTTAGGGAATTTTTTGTTAACCTTGTTCTTTTTTTTTGATTTTGGCCTGGTGTGACCGGTTGTCCTGTTTTCGATTCCTTCTTTGAAGTAGGTTCCTTTCTTTTTTCTTAGTCCGGTATCCGCCGAGGCTTCGACGGCCCTGTATAGGGTTGGCCCTCTGCGGTACCGTTTTTTGTTTCTTTTTTGACCGGCTCACCAGGTCCACCTTTTCGTTGCTACTTTTGTTTTTTTTTTATTTTTAGGGCACGGGATTTGAGGGTTGTTTTTTTTTAACTCTTGTCTTCTCCACAGGAGACGAAAAGACCCAGGAGGAAGAAAAATTACAAATAAAATCCTGTTGAACCCTCATTTTCGTTTGTCTCGTGTCCCTAAATATGTTGAGTCCCTGGGGGACGTAACACTCAATTACAATAATAACTGTCTAAACACAATTTTTTTTCTTATTCATAAAACACAAAATCGGGGACATTTCCGAGGACAGCTTTAGCCAGGGACAGGTTATCTAAAACAGGGACTGACCCCAGAAATCGGGGACGTCTGGTCACCATAACCTAGAAGTTACTGTAGAAAAGGCTAGCTAAATGTAGCATAAAGCTAGCTAGCTGTATCAAAAGCCTTACTTATGCAGAATTGTATCTAAAAGCTAAAAATA